>NC_050450.1:16153089-16459589 GCF_903995425.1 Onychomys torridus | reverse complement strand
CATTTTTGTTTGTTTTTTGAGACAGGGTCTCATTGTGTAGCCCTGACTGGCCTGGCACTCTCAATATAGACCAGGTTGGCCTTGAACTCACAATGATCCACCTGCCTCTGCCGTGAACTTGCTTTGAAGATCAGGTTGACTTAAATTTCTTTTCTCTGCCCTTCTAGGTACTGGGTATAACACCAGCCCTGGCTAAATACTCATTTTTTTCATTAGTTACAGCCGTCAGAAAGAAAGTCAAGCCTGCAGAAGTGGCACAGTTAAGAGTGCGTGCTGCTTGTGCCGAGGACCCGAGTTCAGTTCCCAGCACCCACGTTAGGTGGCTCACAGCTGCCCATAACTCCAGCTCTAGGCTATCGGGGACTCCTTTCTGGCCTCTGCAGGTACATGTGACATGTATGTGCATGCAGACATACACATAAATTTAAAACTTTTTAAAAGTTAAGAAAAATGTAGTCAAAAGACTAACGGAAAATATGAAAAACGTTCCCTTTTACTTGAGCCAAGAAAAAAAACATAAACTCTCTCTTTCCCAGTTTACTTTGGGGGAGGGGGAGGATCAAATTATCATATTTAGAGGCTTGAGAGTTGGGGGAGGCTTTAGAGGTCCACACATTGGTGTAAGCAAAAGGGCAGACCTTCCTGGCCTCATCCTTAAATCTCCTGCTTTCTGAGACAGAATTTCTGGCTGGTTCAGGTCTCACCATGTAGCCCAGGGGCCCTGACCTTGTATTTGCAGTATCATTATATAGTGGAGCAATGGCACATTTAAGTAATTTGGAGGGATTGTTTTCCAAGGATGGTAAATAGTGAAAGAGCAGTTATAATGTAGAAATTCCAATACTGTTGTGATGTGACTATGATCCCCGTGTTCAGGAGGTCAGGACAGGGTGGCTAGTTCAGGAGGATAAAGACCCTGTCTCAATAAATACTAAAAAGCACTTTCAGGAACATCATACATTGGTATGTGGAGTCTATTTGGCCTTGGCCATGGACTTATTTTGTCATAGGTACACTTCCTGTGCAGATTTCTTTTCATTAATCTTTATTAAGCAGTTATGGTTTGCTCACCACAGTTCAGAGATGAATGCATCTTAGCATCGGCATGCAATGTGCATACAGTGCCAGGGCATTGTAGGCTTGGGAACCCAGAGTAAAGAGCAGCCAGCCTCTGGAGAGTCAGTAAGAATGTTTGTGAAAGTCAGATTGCACTGGGTCTTCTGGGGGAAGCTGTTGTCTCTCTGTTTTATAGTGCTGGGGATGGAACTCAGAGCCTTGCTATTCTAGGTAAGTGCTCTACTGTGATCCTGCACCCCAGCCCTGGATGGGAATGCAAGACCCATGTAAGATCAAGCCAGGCACAATCCCCACATAGATAGAGGCGATGATCCCGAGGAGCTATTGGCAGTTAACAGCTGCTTCAGGACGGAGAATCTTCTTCTTTGTTTTAGGGTGTTCCCACTGCTGTTTCCCATGCTCCAGTGGGTGGCCCCATCTGCATGCACATGTGGACTACACTAATTTGATTTACTGGGTTATCAGACAAAAAAGATCTGAAATTAGGAGGGGTGTATGTTGTGGGGAAAGCAGAGATGAGAAGAGTATATGCAATCATATTCCGTTTGGATACATGTGTGAAAGTCTCAAAGGGTTTTTTAAGTATGAAAAAACACAACACAACACTGGGGCTGGAGTGATGGCTCAGAGAATTGAGGGCACTTGCAGATCTTGCAGAAGACCTGAGTTCAGTTCTCAGCACCCATGTCAGGTGACCTACAGCCACCTATAACTACAGTTCCAGGGCATCTGATACACTCTTGCAGCCTCCTTGGGTAACTGTACTCACATGCTCGTATGTGCACATGTGCTCCCACACACACACATACATGAGTTAAAAATAAATCTTGTTTTTAAAAGATCAGGTAGGACAGAACTACAGAAGCACAGAGGTTATTAGAAGACACAGTCTGTGAAATGATAGCACAGAGGCTGCAGTGCTTGATGTGGTGGAATAAAGGGGCAGAAAATGAACTCCCTGGGACTTGCTGAGCAATTAGTTGGGTTTTGCTCTGTGAATAAGTAGCAACCTCCAGAGAGAAGGTTTAAGAAAAAAATCACTCTGGGCTGAACATGGTACTGCACACCATTAATCCCAGCACTCTGAAGGCAGGGCAGGTGGAGCTCTGTGAGCTCAAGGCCAGCCTGATCTACATAGAAAGCTGTGGGCCAGCCCAGGCTTAGTGTTATCGGAAGAACTCAGGTGATGGCCTTGAACTAGATTGAGGGTCTGAAGAGATGTGGGAGGATAAAGAAGCTTTGGGGACGACTCATTGTAGGAAAGTTGTACTGAAAAGTTCCTGGAGGTGAGGCATCTTAGTTGGGCATTTGTTAACTGAGGATACAGAAAATCAGGAGGCGTGAGTAGCAAGTGGTGGAGGCACTTTGGAAATATCCTGATACATACCCAACATGTGCATATTGGTGTCTACTAACGGCTTACAAGTTCACAAAATTGAAAGGCCCCCAGATAAACCTCTGGACAGATCACACTCATTTCTCTACTCTCCTCAAATTCTAGTAAAACCAGAGGGAGGGAGGAAGGCAAAGAGGAAAGGATGAGGAAGAGGAGGTGGTGAAGAGGAAATTTCCACAGGGTAAATCCACAAACCACCAAGAACCAGTGCAGAGCGCAGAGTGGATGGCAACACTTGTCCAGTGCTGTGGGAAACAGGCGGAGCAGCAAAGCTGGAGGAGCCGAGACAGGTGGACGGTGTCTGAGGAGAAGGGTAGCGGGGTGCACTCAGCAGCAGAGGGGTGCTGCAGGGGAGATGCAGAAGACAGCAGACTGTCCAGGTAAAACAACAAATGAGGAAGAGGAGAACCAAGCCGCTGTTTGGGTTAGTGCCTGTCTCAGTTCCAGACTCACATTTTGGCTTGCTTTGTGGTGATGCAGCTAGACCTTGTGAGAGCTGTGAAGCCTTGCTAGTGGGGTCTGGACAACTTCTGGAAGGGGACCTTCTGGTTCTAGTGGGGCTTGTTCTCATTATCCTTTTAGAGAGTGCCCTTTGTCCTCAGTGTTTGGCCCTCAGACCACCATAACTAGGTTTCCATGGGGTACAGCTTTCCCAGCATTTGTCTCCTGACTGACTAATGTCTTCCTGGCTGCTGAGCTTCCTGTAAGCCAGAGGACTAGAGCGGCATCACTGTTGTTATTGGCAGTGCAGGGGATGGAACCTAGGATTTACTGCACTGAGCTGGATACATCTCCAGTCTGAGAGCAGCATAAAAGTACCAAAGGAAGAAAATAACATTCTATACCCAGAAACAATACTCTTCAAAATCAAAATGAACACAGCTTCAATCTCCAAGTAACACTGTTTGAAGATTATATTTTTTTTCTCCAACCTAGGAGCCAATCAAGAATCCTGTATGTCACTGTTAGGTCCTTTTTGTTTGTTTCATTTAAAGCCATTGCCAGACTGTTGTAACATTTTTTGGCAGTCAGGCCAGCTTTGTAGAAAGTCCTTCTACTTGGGGTTTGTGTAGGCGGACCCTCCACAGGTAGATCTAGGTCAGCGTTCTTGGCAGAAGAGCTCTATCAGTGCTGTCTTCAGGCATGCACATGCTCACTTGTCCCGTGGCTTCGAGGTTAGAGTCCGTCACTTTATTTTCTGTGTTTTCTTGAGATAGGATCTCATGCAGCAGAAACTGGTCTGGAACTCACCATGTACCAAAGACCACCTTGAACTCCTGATCCTCCTGCCTCCTCCAAGTGCTGGGATTACCAGTGCACAGCACTTCCTGGCTAAGTTTAATCACCTTTGTTTTGACAGCATTTGCCATGTTACTTGCTAAGATGCCCTTTTCTTATGTAACCAGAGCAACGCCTCTCACTGCCAGCATCCATGATAATTCATCCGAGTACTCATTTTTGTATTTTTGGTTTTGTCTTGAGAACCTCACTATGTAGTTTTAACTGGCCTCAAATCATGGCCCTCTCTTCTCAGCCTCTCAAGTACTAGAATTACAAGTGTGTGCCACCATGACTAGCTTCTGGACACTCATTTTTATTTTGTTTTGTTTTTTCCAAGACAGGGTCTTGTTATATAGGTCTGGATATCCTGGAACTTGCTCTGTAGACCAGGCTGGTCTTGAACTCACAGAGATGCATCTGCCTCTGCCTCCCGAGTGCTGGGATTAAAGGTGCATGCCACCATCCTCAACTCACCTTATGGTCTTTATAAGCATTTATCTTAGTGGCTTACTTAAGATCTGTGAAGTTCATTTAGGTTTTCCTGTTTGAATCAGACAATGGAGGGTATTTGCCACATGGAAGCACAGCTTGTCTGTCTCCAAGGGGAAGCCATGCCACCGCAGAGGTTTTGGATGCCTAAATACAGGATAATGGCATCAGGGTATCAACACTTAATTTGCAATGGATAACCAGTGTGCTGGACTCCAAATACAGTAGACCATTCTAGGTGTCTGAGAGATCTTACAGAAGAATGCAGAATCTCAGAATTAACCTTTCATTTATCTACACAAATTTCTCATATTTTCTCCATCTACCATGTATCTAAGGGTCACACCCCAAAACTTTTTTCTTCTCTTAAAAAGAGAAAAAAATGGGCCCATTATTACCTTCGCCAAGCTAATGTGCTTAATGGGCTTGAAGACTGCAGCTGGATTTAAGACTGATGCTGTTAACCATGTGAGTGCACAGGGCAGAAACACATTTGTTTTTGTGGTTGTTGTTTGGTTTTAAGTTGGGACTCTGAAGACCCCAGGGTATGAATAAGCCAGGACCAGCTTCCTACTTTGTGGAGCTTTGAGATTTTGTCTCTTGAGTGCCCCTTGGCGGAGGCTCATTCCCTCCTCAATACTGTCAGAGGATCCATCTTCCCCCTGACTGACCCTGGAGAGGAAAGATGCCTATGACTTCTGCCGGAAGTGCCCTTCCTTCCCCTGTTCAGGAGACGAGCTTGAGAGCTGGTTCAGCAGCATTCAGATTCCAGGAAATTATGCAGAAATAGAGGTCACGCTTACAGTTGAGTCTCTGCATGGTTCACCAGGATCTTACTTTCCTTACATTTCCACAGTGCATGTGGGAGCATTTGTCCTGATAGCCTCTGAGATCATCCTGGCACCGGATTCCCCAATGGGATTCCCCTGGAGACTGGGACAGAAGAGTTAGGATGGAACTCAGCATCTGCAGGTTGCCCTTAGTACAGTGATCGTTGCTACAATAAATTCGGGACACCACTGAGCCTTTGCCCTCTAGACCTCCTCCTACGCACACTGCTCTGGCATGTCCTTAGTAGACCTGGTTCCCCTGTGATGCTGCTAGAGTGTCTTCCTGTCACTTGACTCCAGAACTGGGCTAAAGGCAGAACCTGGTCTGGGAGCAGTTGTGAGGCTTAGCAGAAGTAGCTGGAAAGGCGATGCCACTTATGTACTCACTTAATATGATGCAGACCATGGTTCTCAGACAGTGCAGCAGCGACATATATGACCCCATCCATCCCCAGTGAGTTCTCTTGGAGACTAGGCAGAGAAGAGATGGAGACACCATAGTGAGCTTCAGGACAGAAAAGACACATAGGAGATAACACTGCCTTGTTGAGATGTGGATGAGATAAGTAGTTCTGGGCTGATTGTCTGCAGGCACCATAGCAACTGCAGCCAGGTACTCTACCCAGGACCATTAATGTGGATTTTAAGTAAAGGACTTAAGGAAAATGAACAAAGCTAACATCATTGGATATGGACAGTAATGGTCAGGACAGTATGGTCGTTTAACACCCAGAAGGAAGCAACTAAAGGAAATTGTGTGTTTCATCCCAAAAGTGCTGGCAGAAGTTGGCTGCTCTGGTTGCACGTGGGTCACACGATCACTTACTTGAGTCTTCGGAGAGTGGAGTTTAACTTCAGAGCATTTGCCAAGGCCTTGGCACCCGGTACCCCGATGTCATTTCCTCGTAAGCTGTCAGGGCAAGCAAGAAGCCTAAGGTGCAGGAATAGGCTGAGTGGAGGCACTGATGTCCCTCCAGATGGGGCGGGGTTGTCTGGACATTCCATCACAGGGTTGGGGGCGGCGTCTTCCTAAGCACTTACAGAAGCTTGTTCTTTTTTTCTATGCCAGAGAAGGAAAACCTAGGCTGCAATGGAGAGGTAACTCTCCATCCAGGGGTCCACAGTACCCTGTGGTTACAGGGAGCCTGGGGAGTAGGAAAGACATGGGCTGAGAGCCTCCTAGAGCTTGAACCCACCCCAGGAGGTGCCTACTGGGTTCTGTGGTGGGGGACCTAGTAAATAGAGCCTTTGGTCCTGTTTGTCTGGGGCAGGCCCAAACCAGAGCATAGTGCCATAGTGACCTCAGGGAGACACATGAAGTGGGAATGAGGAAGACAGAGCATCTGACCAAAAAAAGTCATGGAAATTATCTACGTGTGTCTATGTAAATAGACATTTGTCTTCATGTTTATTCCTTTTGAATCTGTAGCTTATTTCTTTAAGCAAAGTCTGTCAGCAGAAACTGGAATACTCACTCAAGAATCTCCAAGGTTCTGTTCACAGCCAGGGCCTCCCCAAGTGCCTGGGCTCCTTGGGTGCCAATGGAGGCCACCTGTAGGCTTTGAGAGGGAGTATAATCAAGGTGGGTAATCGGACCCCCTGTGCTCCTGCCCCTCCTGCCCTGGGCCAGGCTTCCCTCCATACTCTGTAGCCCTTGGCTAGGGCTGAAAGTTGAGAAGCAGCACTAAGATTGTGTTCCTGTGACTCTTCCAAGAACGCTGCAGCTCCCGCCTATACTCTGACTCTACAAGCAAGAGCTAGACACAGGAAGGGAGCAGCGGTGTCTTCCAGAAGGGCTGGGGTGAGTGATGTCTGTAACTTCAGTCCTTCCTACATGTTTGATTGCCCAGTCACTAGTATTGGAAAAGCCAAACAACTTTCCTAGACTAGTCAAGTCAGCTGTGGCATGAGAGGGTGGTCTGCTGGCCTCCCACACCCAGGGGACTTACTAGAGAGAGGTGAGGGTTGGGTTCACCTTCAGAGCCCCAGCCACTGCAGAAGCTCCTTCATCCCCTATGGCATTCTCCTGTAAGCTGAACACAGGATGACCCATTGGTCCACAAGGGGCACAAGCCAACATTGGCCAAGGCCTATGGGGTTTAGGCCCTTTACACACACCAGCCCTACACCCAGTCCCCTTAGATAATTGTCCCTGCTGGGAAGCCATTGTGCCCTTGGCCTCATATTAATGCACAGGGGAATCTGGGAGTCTATGAATCTGAACAAAATGCCAAAGGCAGACAAGAAAAGGGACATGGCATTTACTATCAGCAGGGCTTAAGATCAAAAGGTATGCTTTTCAAAACCAGTAGGAAGATCAGCCTGAAGTCCTCGCCTCTGTGCCATTCTTGCTGGCTAGGGTTTCTGTGTATTCTCTCCTACTTCCAGTTGGAGGAAAAGAGCAAGTTCTGGGACAGTAAGTGAGTTTAGGACAAATGGACATCACCATGCTTTAGGAAGCATCTGTGACATCACTCTGGCAAACGTCTGTGTGGATCCCATGTTGAGGGTGCCAAGCATCAGGGACAGCTCTGCCCTGGGCTAGCTAGTTTTTATCAAGTTGACCCAAGCCAGACTCCTCTGAGACCAGTGAATATCCATTGAGAAAATGCCTCCATAAGAATAGCCTATAGGCATCTCTGAGTTCAAGGCCAACCTGGTCTATGAGTGAGTTCCAGGACAGCCAGGGCTATACAGAGAAACCCTGCCTCAAAAAACCAAAATATAAGTAAATAGATAGCAATAGCCTATAGGCAAGCCTGTAAGCCATTTTATGTTTTGATGATTGAAGGAGGGCTCATTGAATTGTGGGTGGTGCTAACCTTGAGTAGATAGTCCTGGAGTATATAAGAAAATAAACTGAGCAAGCCAGGAACCAGCATTCCTCAGTGGTCTCTGCTCCAGGTCCTGCCTCTAAGTTCCTGCCCTGTCATGGACTTACAAGTAAGGTGAAATAAACTCTTTCCTCCCAAAGTTTGCTTTTGGTCATAGTGTTTTATCACAACAGTAGATGGTAACTTATTAATGCTCTCTCAGAACTCAGGTAGGAAGGCACTATTAAATGAGCAAATTGATGTACCAGGTCTAAGTTGCAGGGAAGATCAGCAGAGTCTCTACCCCAGTGTAGTACCCAGAAGAAATAAACTAAGCCAGAATCAGGGAATGGGAGACTGCTGAGGTCATGGAGTGATGAGGACTGACGCTTGGAAGTGTGAGGGAAGCAGACCTTTGGGGACCTTGGAATCCAGGCTTTGGGGTTACACATGAATCTGCCGGTACAGTCATTTATGGATCTCACCCATAATGAAGAGAGATGGATGTTTAGGAAGATCTCTGACCTGCAGTTTGAGGGGATGGCCTAGATGTGGATGGGGGTCACCCAGTATGGCAGGTGAGTGGTTCTGTGGCCTGGATGGTGGCAGCAGACAGAAACAGCGTGGAATGGACAGTGGGAAGAAGGTCAGCAGGACATGGAGATGAGCTGGAATTGGAAGTGGAAGCAGAGGGGCCCCTAGCTTGCACAATAGGTTGTCTAAGGGTCAGATGGAGAACTAAGAAGCAGCCTTCTGGGCAAGACAATGCAGCAACTTGCAATACCTGTGAGACACCAGGGGCAAAAGGTAACATGGGTGTGGACTCGTGGGCTGGAGTCCAGAGACACCTGGGTTAGAGGCTTGCTTTTCTGTTGCTGTGTTAAGACACCTTGACCAAGGCAACTTTTAGAAGAAAGGGTTTATTTGGGGCTCACAGTTTCAGAGGTTTAGAGTCCATGACCACCATGGTGGGGAGCATGGCAGCAGGCAGCAGGCAGCAGACAGACATGGAACTGGAGCAGTAGCTGAGGGCTTACATCTGGATCCACAGGCATAATGCAGGGAGAGCACACTGGGAAGGGCCTGGGCTTTTGAAGCCTCAAAGCCCTCCCTGTGACACACCTCCTCCAACATGGCCACACCTCCTAATCCTTCCCAAAGAATTTCACCAACAGGCCATCAGGTGTTCAAATTTACGAATACTGGGGCTGTCCTCATTTAAACCACCCTAGGTAGTGATGTAGGAGTTACCAGGAGTTGGGTTATTAGAATCCTGGGAAAAGAAAGCTCCCAGAGAAGTTCAAGGGAAGAGGCCAAGGGCAGAACCCTGAGGAGCACCAGTGTTTAGGAGTAAATCAACAGGAAAAAGTGAGCAATGGGAGCTAGTGAAGTGATGGACTGACAGATGGAGAAGAGACCAGAAGTGATGCAAAGGGTTCAAAGTCTAAACTCACCAGGCAGAGGTGGCACACGCCTGTAATCCCAGCACTCGGGAGGCAGAGGCTGGCGGATCTCTGTGAGTTCGAGGCCAGCCTGGGCTACCAAGTGAGATCCAGGAAAGGCACAAAGCTACACAGAGAAACCCTGTCTCGAAAAACAAAAAACAAAAACAAAAAAAAGCTGTAACACATTCATTACACTGTTGAATCTTTATGGGGTTGGGGATTTAGCTCAGTGGTAGAGCACTTGCCTAGCAAGCCAAGGCCCTGGGTTCGATCCTCAGCTCCACAAAAATAAAAATAAAAAATAAAGTCTAAGCTCCGGCTGGGGAGGTGTCTCAGTGGCTTAAGCGCTTATCTCAAAGCAGAAGGAGCTGAGAAAGTCACCCACATAAAGCTGGCTGCAGTAGCACACATCTGTGACCCCAGCTCTCCTACAGGGAGATTGGGAGCAAACACGAGAAACCCGGAAGCCTATAGCCCGATTGTCCGGCATACGCAGCTGGGGAAAGACTGTCTCAAACAGGAGGGGAGACCAACACCTGAGACTGTCTGCTGACCTCCATATGTACACTCTGGTATGAGCACACACGCTCACTCACGTGTGCACACACAAAGACTGAAAAGGGGCAAGGTGAGGACATTTTTGTAAGAGCTCAGCAGGTAAAGGTGCTTGCCGTCAACCCCAGTGATCTGAGTTTGATCCTTGAAACTCACAGAGTGGAAGGAAGGAGAGAACCAGCTCTCAAAAGTTGTCCTCTGACCTCCATACACATGCCATGACAAGTGCACACACACACGCACACGCACACACACACACAAATACTTTTTTTGGAGAGGGATGAGGTTTCGAGACAGGGTTTCTCTGTGTAGTTTTGGTGCCTGTCCTGGATCTCGCTCTGTAGACAAGGCTGGCCTTGAACTCACAGAGATCCACCTGGCTCTGCCTGCCGAGTGCTGGGATTAAAGGCCTGTGCCACCGCTGCCTGGCTCACACACACTTCTTAAAAAACAAAGTTAGACAACAACATGAACAAAATAGGTCAGCCTAGAAAAGAACTGTTCTGCAGGGGTGAAGCTCTGTGGCAGAGCATGTGCTTAAGATTCTCAAGGTTCTAGTTTCAACCCCTGGCATATATGTACACATACAAGATATAGATCATAAAAGACCACATGAATTTATGATGTAAAATGTCCAGAATGATTGGTGTCTTGCAAGGATGGAAGTGAGAATGGGAAGCAGCAATACATACAGCATCTCTGGGGGTTAGGGAAATGTTCTCAGATTGGTTGTGATGGTTGTACAGCTGGATTTTATGGTGTGTGGATTATATCAGTAAAGCTATCACACACACACACACACACACACACACACACACACACACACACACACACTGTACAGGTGAGGACTAAAACAAGTCTGTGGTTTCATGGTAGAAGCTGTTGTTGGTCATCACCCCAGCCCTGAGCCTGGAGACTACCCCTCCTCCCCATAGGCCACACTTACTCTAAGGTTCTCAGGGTCCTGTTCAGCTGGAGTGCTTGTCCCAAGGCCCTGGCTGCACCAGCCTGGATAAAGTTCCACTGCAGGCTGGGAAGACACAGACACATATGGCCCAAGAACAGAACTGGAGAGACTCTTTGGCATTGAGGAGGGTGAGTCAATGCAGGATATGGCACAGGGGTTCCTGAAGTTCCCTTCAGGCTCAGTCCCCAGAGGGCCAGTGTTTTACCAGTGGTAGTCATGGGGACAGGCTCAAATATTCTCCATAAAGCATAGATCACCCCAAGTCATAGCCATGACACTTGCCTCATAATCTAGGTCTATCTGAGGAAAACCTCAGGAATCCAAACCCAGAGTGGGGCCTACCTGCTGGAGGGAGGTAGCCTGGGAAGGCCTCAGGCATAGCCCAAAGCCAGGTTCCATGTGCCACAGTTGGTTTGTGGCTAGCCCTGCAGCTGGGGAGAACGGGTGGGGAGGGGAGGGGACAGCAGTCTTACTGAAGGTGTGTGAGGGAGTGGTTTTCTCCTACTGCTACTGCAATGGCCTGGGCACCTTGATCATGGAGGAGGTTGGCTGTCAGGCTGGGGAAAAAAAGAACAGAAGCAAGTAGGAGCCACTGTGAACCTCCCCCCATCCTGGTCACTAGGGGATACCAGTCATTCCCCATCCTCCCAAGGGACACACTGTCAGCACCAATGCGGCTCGAGCTTCTGGAGAACTCTGGTGTACCAAGCATACTAGAGAATGTCCCATGTTAAACTCAGTGGTTACAGGTCAGGCAACCAGGACACACAGCACTATGAGCAGGATTTACTGCCTGTTGGCATGGCCCCATGCCAGCTCTTTAAGGTCCTCTCCCACGTGCTTATCCATCTCCAGGGGTAAGGCTGGAGAGTTCTGGTGTCAGGGTTGCCAGTAGATACCAGGTCTCCTGGCTGCCCCTTCCCAAGCCCTGGTCCAGCCTTGTGAATTGTGAAGATCCCAAGGGTCTAACCCATCATAATGGTGCCCACCAACCCTGGTGTCTGAGCAGGTGAGGAAGCACAATCTCCCTTTGACCTCCATCCCTCCAGACCCAATTATTACGTACTCCAAGTACTTCAGAGTGTTGTTCATACAGAGAGTTTGAGCGAGGGCCTGGGCTCCCTCTGAGCTGATGGAGTTTTCTCGTAGGCTGAGGAGAGATGAGACTCTGAACATCCAATCAGACAAAGACAGAGCAAGTCCAGATGTTTAGGCTTTCCAAACCCCAAGAAACCACAGGCAGGCCCTGGGCCTCCCGGGCCACTGGGCTGAAATGTGAAAGAGCCTGTTCTCGCCAGTCAGGGCTGTAATCAGTGTCCCACTCAGGACTAGCAGCAGGTAAGAACACGCAGGAGGAAAAGGGCAAGATCTGGGTTATGATGAGCTAGTGGTACCTGAAGGTCTTGTACATAGAAGGGAGCATCCCACTGGGGGCCACAACTGACCAAGTAGGAAAAGGGACAGGGTGCTGTGTTCTAGAACCAAGCCCATACCAACTGCAGATTTTTCTACAGTAGTTTCTCAGTGTCAGCCTTTCTTTCCAAGCCCCAGAGGCCCTGTATTCCCACTGGTCAAAGTTGTGTGTTTGGGATCAGGACTTACCTGAGGTTAGACAGTGTCCGGTTAACACAGAGGGCTTGCATCAGCACTGCCACCCCAGTGTTACTGATGGCATTGCTCTGTAGGCTGCAGAGCAAGACAAGGCACTGTTGATGTGGCTGTCCCGGGACCTGGAGAGAGCTGTCTGGTCTAGCCTGGAGCCATACCCGATGGGTTCAACAGGGAGTTGAGGACCTGTGAACTGCTCTCCTCATCCCTCTCTCCTCCCCATCACTCTACCTAAAGGCAATGTGGTTTAGCATAATCCCTGAGGTTTAAACTGCCCTGACATGGGGCTGCATATATCCTCAAGGAAGTGCGTGTTACTCTGCTCCAGAGAAAGTGATGCCGCAAAGCCATCCTAATGAGGCAGCAGTATCTAGCCTGCCCCTGCCCTGCCTGCCAAGGCTTTTCTTCAGCCATGGGGGCAAGCTTATGACAAGGCACATAGACCTTGTCATTCTAAAAACTGCAGAGAAGCAGAGCTGGTATGTTGACTAGGGCAAAAGTGGACAGAGGCAGACCCAGTGTCAGGGCCAGGGCTGGTAAGGCGCTCTCGTGGGAATGGGATCTGGGAGGGTAATTATCATCCATGGAGGGTTCTCAGGCAGACTCACTCCAGGTTCTCCAGGCCTTGGTTCACCTTCAGGGCCTCAGCCAGGGCCATGGCACCTCCATCCCCAATGGTATTACTGGAAAACCTGCAAGAGACAGATAGTGGTGGGCTGGGCCTAGGGGTCAGAGCTCAGGGGAGGCCACCTCTGTCTCAGGGGTGGCCAGTGCAGTTCATTTAGCCTCAGTGTGTTCATCTGTAGTCTCCAAAGGTGACCACATCTTCCTTAACTCTTTGGAAAGAACCAACAGTCAACCCTCCAAGGTGTTTGTGGGACTTTATATGAAGATGGCCAAGAGAAAATGTCTCCTTCTGAGAAGAGGGAAACAATAATGTAAACAAGCCCATAATGTTTGGGGATCACCCAGTTCTGGGAGTCTGGTTTTCAATTCTCCTTGTCCAGTGTTCTGTACTTCCAAACCAGCTAACCTGCATTCACCCACCCATCAATTTATCTAAACCTCCTGTGTACCCTTCTTTCCATCCACCTACCCACCCATCCATCTATCCTCCATCCATTCACCTATCTGTCCATCCATTCAACCATCCACTCATCCTTCTCATCCAACCACCCTCACATCCATCTTCTCATCCCTTCTTCCATCCATCCATCTCATCATCCATGTGTTCACAAATATGTAGGATGCGCCAGCCTTGTGCTCGAACCAGAGGATACCAGTTTGGCCCTTTCTCACATGAGTTCCTTCAGACTCCTGTTCTGCTTCAGGGCATCTGCCATCTGCTGGGCTCCCACTGGCCCAATTAGGTTCTTCTGTAGCCTGTGGGAGATGAGAAGGGCCCATCAGCAAAGCCAGGCATAGGCATTCCCAGGCCAAAGCCAGGCTGGGTTTTGGGTGATTGGGTGAGAGGTCAGGGACAGATAGGGTACCAGTTCCAGTCTCACGGCAGTACAAGGGGTCTCACAAAGGGTCTGGTTGGGAGAATTAAGGAGAAAGGGCAGCTGGGAGCAGAGGCTCAACAGCCTTCTGCATGAGAGACTTCCACACACAAGTCTGCCAGCTAGTGAGACCTTTCCCATCTGGACCAGCACTCTGCCTCCCACCTGGAGAAACGTCCCTGGGAAGAGGTATAGAAGGATAGATGGGGAAGGGCCTCTCCTGTATAAAACACCCTCCATATAAAGGAAAGACACGGGGGCCTGTGACATGGCTCAGAAGGTAAAGGCGCTTGCCACCAAAGCTGTGGACCAGAAGTCAATCCCTAGGAGCCACATGATGAAAAGAGAAAAACAAATCCTGCAAGTTGTTCTCTAACCTCCATACTTGTGCCATGGCATGTGCTCTCTCTCTCTCTCTCTGTCTCTCTGTCTCTCTGTCTCTGTCTCTGTCTCTGTCTCTCTCTCTCTCTCACGCACACACACACAAAATAAAATATAAAAAATAATGTACCTATACTGTACATATCACATATCTCTTTTTTTTTTTTTTTTTAGGAAAAAGACATCTCCCTTTTCTAGACATTTTCTTGAGGAACTTATAGGTTCTAAGTCCCTACTCTGTCTCCTTACAAGCTCGGTCAGCCACCTCTGGCTTCACAGCCCAGGAGTGAGTATCTCAGTGGGTTTTGTTTTTGAGACAGGGTCTCTTTATGTAGCTCAGGGTGACCTTGAACTTACTTTGTAGATGAGGCTGGCCCCAAACTTACAGAGATCCTCCTGCCTCTGCCTCCCAAGTGCTGGGATTAAAGATATGTGCCATCACGCCAGGCTTCCTGGGGTCTTTCTTTGAGAACTTCTTTTCCAAGATAAACATCAAACAAGGTAATGCCCCTGTCTCTCGGCCACTGTTGGACTTGGCCTGGGCACCTGGCTCCAAGTTGCGAAGTACCAGATCATAATAAAGGAAGGAGCAGTTTTGTCTGGGGCAAAAGCCGTTAAGGAGCACGAGAACTCTCTACCTTCGAGATTAGGATAAGCTGCTGAAAAGCGGTGCTGTGAGCAACTCAGACTTGAAGACAACAGGGCTGTAGGGAAGGGTAGGCCCTCTGTCTTTACAACCTCATTGGCAGGCTGCCTGTGATGCTGCCTTCCAGTCAGACTAGTGCTTATTTAATAGAAGAATGCTGTGTTCTTTTCCTGTAGCTGTGGACATGATTTCCTGGGTTGGCGGGGCTTTAATTTAGTAATTCCAGGAAGAATTTTCTCTTGAAAAACAGATGACATCGTGTTTTCCAGGGACCCTACAGGTGGGTCTGAAAGCCTTAGGACTTAGAGAGCCTCCTGTTCTCTCTCTCAGGGACAAGGAAAAGCAGAGGCTCAGCAAGAGAGATAAGTGATCAGTTTGCCACTCACTGTAGTATGGAGATGGTCTGGTTGGAGACCAGGGCCTCGGCCATGCACATGACACCACCATCCTTGATCACATTGCTCTGGAGGCTACAAAGGTAAGAAAAGGTGTGTCACTGGTGGCCTGGACTCACACTGCAATGGGAACACCTGCCTCAGAGGCCCAAGACAGGAAGCAACTGACTTCCGTGCCCTCCTCGTGGCCCTCCTCCACTAGTCCTCCTGTGCCGGTCTCTAAGGAGCTGCCTGCCAACTAGGATCAAAGTGTCCATGCTACTACCTCAATTAAAGTGAGGTCATCATCAGTCTCCATCACAATCAAGAGCCACAGGCCCAAATAAGAGTGAAGATGTGGAGAAACCGGAAGGAAGCCTTACACTATTGATGACAATGGAAATGGCCCTGCCTCTGTGGAAGACAGTCTGGCGGTTCTCAACTTAGATGTGGCATGGGGCCTAGCAATTCCATTTCTAGGTATTCCCCAAAGAATTAAATACGGGTGCTTGAATACTTCTACACAGATGTTGCTAACTGCATTATTCATGATAGCTAAAAGACAGAAGCCCTCTGAATGCATGAATGTATAAGCAGACAGTGTGCCACCTATCCAGAGGAAAACAATTCAGACAGTCAATGCAAGAAAACAGTAAGCTGCACTGTGGATGAACCCTGAAAACACGCTAGCTGAGGAAGACAGACACAAAGTTCTTATTGTATAATTCCATTTATACAAAATGTCCCCCAAAAAGAAAAAAGTAAATACTAACAGTCAAAAATATTTTGAAACTAGACAGAGGTGGTGGTTGTACATTTTGAATGTACAAAATGCCAATGACTGCCGGGATGTGGTGGCACACGCCTTTAATCCCAGAACTGGGGAGGCAGAGGCAGGCAGATCTCTGAGTTCAAGCCAGCCTGGGCTACAGAGCGAGTTCCAGAACAGACAGGTATACACAGAGAAAGAGTTTCTCAAAAAAACAAAAATAAAACAAATCCCAATAAACTATAAACTTCAAAATGATAAATTTTATATTATTGAATTTCACCTGGTTCTGGGTATGGTAGCGCACACCTTTAATCCCAGCACTTGGGAGGCAAAGGAAGATGGATCTCTGTGAGTTCAAGGTCAGCCTGGCATACAGAGTGAGCTCCAGGCCAGCTAAGGCTACACAACCAGACCCTGTTTCAAAACAATAACAACAAAAATTTCATTTGAATAATAAAAGTAGAAAGACAAAACAGACTAGGACAGTAGTACACCCTCAACTAGATGAACTCAGCCTCAGGCTCCTCAGAGAGACACAGCAAGCCAGACCCAAGCACTGCCATCTTCTGGAAGGCAGGCTTTGCATTGTCCTCAGAAACCCTGGGGTCTTTCAGAGGCACACAGAGTTGGGGCCACCTGGAATCTGAAGCTTGCTGGCACCCCAAAGCCTCCACAGTACCTCCTGTAGCCAGGGCTTTATTTTCTGGGCCCTCTCCGGAGGCCAGGAGTGGAGCCACATACCTTAGAGAGGTTAGAGTTCGGTTTATCTTCAGGGCATCTGCAAGGGCCTTAGCCCCCTGTGGTCCAATGGAGTTACTCCGGAGGCTGGTAGAAGCAAGGGAGAAAGACTGCTGGGGTGGGAAGAGGGTTCAAACCCGGCACAGACATGAGTCGACAGTCCTTAAAGGGAATGAACTGGATTGAGGATTTCATGTTTGATGGACCCATGGCAGAGATCGTGTGTGTGTGTGTGTGTGTGTGTGTGTGTGTGTGTGTGTGTGTGTGAATGAGTTCCCCAAAGCAGCCCCACATGATGAGGGGCAGGGCACAGGACGTGGTGGTCTAATGGCCTAAGTGTGCAGACGACAACAATGATTCTAGGTCAGGGTCAAAAAGTGTTTTGTGAAATGAAGTTTAAGAGACAAAAATGAGTTTGCTTGCTCAGTCGTCCTTCTAGCCAGCCAGAAGGACATGTAGTTGGCAGGAGCTCAGAGCATAACACTGCCTTGGATGGACTGACTCTGGGGAGTTTGTGAGAGGACACAGAAAACTCAAGACATTTCATAGACGGGGAGATGGTTTCAAATTCTCTTCATTCCAGGGGCCTGTGGTGTCCAACTCACTCTAGTGTGATGAGACTTCTGTTGACCAGGAGGGATCTGGCCAGAGCTTTGGCTCCTTTGTTACCAATCTGGTTCTCAGTCAGGCTGCCAAGAAAGGGGAGAGTGGTTCTTTCAAGTCTGTGCCTCTCATCGCCTCGATTAGACTCATAGTTAGTCCTGTTTTCCCCAGCATCACCCCCGAGGATGTAAGTGGGGACCAAGTGACTGGGGAGCAGAAAGCCAGGAATGGGAAGACCCCTGGGCCTGGGAAGGGAGAATCAGAGTGGGCCTGATGACCTTCGCCCTGACAAAGGGCCCCAAGGAAATTTGCCCAGCATGCCACATAATGGCTACTTTACAATGTGCAGCCAAGAGTTTGGATGGTAGAAGTCTTTCATATGAGCCAGCAAGGTGGCTCAGAAGGTAAAGGTGCTGGCCACCAAGCCTGGCAACCCAAGTGATGGAACGGGAGAACAAGCTGTCCTCTGACCTCCACATACATGCTGCGGTGTGTGTATGTACATACATGCACATGTACACATACATACAGTAGCACAAATACAATAAATATAGTACATTTTTATATTCGATTTTCTGATATTAAAAAAATTCTTCCATATAGACCCATCTAGTGGCATAATGTTCATGTGACTTTCAAGAAGAGGCGAACTACCAAACACTGGTGCTGGTTTCTATGGTGCAAATGCCCCAGACCAGGGCTAATTTCAAGTACCCTCAGCTTGTGAAATTCCTGAAAACCCACAGAGCTCATAAACTAGTGCAAACTAGCCTTTCTCTAGTACAAAACAGCAAATGGTAGAATTACCACAAAATTAACTAAGTTTTAGAAAGTTTCATCTTTATGTGCCTGAGAAGGTGGTTCCCGCAGCGTGCTGATGGGTCAGAGTTGCTTCCTCTGTCCACTGTCAGAAGGGGGGGTGCTTGAGTTTTTTTACTTTTGTAAGCAGCATCCCTAGGATGGAGTTGTCCATTAGAATCCCTGCAATGTTAGAATCAAGGACATTCCAAGAGCTCTTTGGGATCCTGGTACCGGGGCAACAGGAAGACGAAGGAAGCCAAGTGGAGCCGGCTCTTTAAATACTAACAGCCCTCCTCTGTCCGATCTCCTCAGTGGGCTCTCATTGACACACCGCTTTTCATGAGTTCTGTTGCCTACAAATAAATTTGAGCTGGGCAGTGGTGGCGCACACCTTTTATCCCAGCACTCGGGAGGCAGAGGCAGGCAGATCTCTGTGAGTTCGAGGTCAGCCCGGACTACACAGTGAGTTCCAGGAAAGGCACAAAGCTACACAGAGAAACCCTGTCTCCAAAAACATACATACATACATACATACATACATATACATAAACAAACAAACAAACAAATTTGAGCCAGATGTAGTGGTACACGCCTTTAATCTCAACACTTGGGAAATGGGCAGGCAGATCTCTGTGGGTCAGAGGCCAGCCTGTGTTACACATTAGTTCTAGGCCAGCTGGGACTGCATAGTAATACCCTGCCTCAAAAATAAATAAATAAGTAAATACACAAATAAATAAATTTGAATAGTAGCCAGATGTAGTGGTACACACCTGTAACTATAGAACTTGGAATATTGGGGATCTTGAGTTCAAGGCCAGTCTAAACTACAGAAAACCTGTTTCCTTGCCTTCCACCATCAAAATATTTGAAGACTAGCCCACTTTTGTTGCCATAGAATTTACATAATGTCATATAAATATCTTACAAACAGCCTTACGTAGTTTTGGCAGAATGACTTGGACATTGCAAACAAGTGTCACCAAGGACCAGAGAGGAAGTGCTTGTGACCAAAAAAGGGATGTTTGGCTTCCTTCAGAATCATTTCTGAGCCCCATTTTAAGCAAAACTAAATCGATAATTTTGTCACATGCTAAAAAGGCTAAAGATGCCTGTGAAGGACAGAATCCTGACAATGAGAGGCTGCAAGGTAATTTTTCTCTCAAAGGGGTTTGTCTTTCCCTAACAAGGCAAAGCCATCCCTATACCTCATTCCTAATCCTTTTCTCCAAAATGACGCCACAGGTCTAGAAATTCTTCCTGACATCACCGCACTATAAACCCAAGGGTTACCACATCAAGTGTAGAACTTTCGTAAGCACTGACATCAGCATACAGACTTTTCTCTAATTACAACATAAACGATGTGATTTGATGTTATTGGAGATAGGATCTCACTATGTGTAGCCCAGGCAATCCTCCTGTCTCAGCCTCTAGAGTGCTGGGGTCATAGGCATGTACGTTATACCCAGATAAAGAAATTTAAACTTAAGTCTTTGAGAATAGAACTGAGGATGTGGCTCCAGTAGGCAAAAAGCTTTCCTAGCATACATGGCACCCTGGGCTCCATCCCCAACACGTCACAAACTGGGAATAATGGCACATTGCTCTAATCCCAGCCCTCAGGAGGATCAAAGTTCAGGATCACCTTATCTATATAGTGAGTTTGGACTACACAAGACGCTGTGTCCAAAAAAAAAAAAAAAAAAGAGTCTAAGATTTGGCTCAGCTGTCAAGAGCACTGGTTCTTGCACAGGACCCGGATTCCATTCCCAGCACCCACATGGCGGCTCACAACCATCCATAACTCCCATTTCAGGGGATCTGACACTGTTTTCTGACATCTGTAGAAACAAAAAGCAAGCCATGGCACATATATACATGCAGGCAAATAAAATAAAATTGAAATTGTAAATTAAACGTTTCAACTTTTTTATTTGAGATATAATCCTGTGCTCAGAATATTATTAGAGAGTGGATATTGGGAAGAGCACCGAGACGATGCTGCCTGAACCAGGGTAGCACATGAGCCCTGGAGACATCCCCAGGTCCAGGACAGTCTGCGCCTTATCCACTCCTTTCCCTTTTCCTCAGGTGGCTGAGCCTTTGGCACTTTCTGAAAGGAGTAGAAGATCAGATTGCATCCTGAGCCACACCCTGAAAAGATACATGTTCTTGGGGTGCTCTGGTTAGCTGAGTGGAGAGGAAAGAGATCCCCTAGCCCAGGCAGCAGGTGGTACACGGAGGTCTGGGTTACCTGATGTTCTGAATGCGACAGTCCTTCCCACTCAGCACACTGCCCAGCAAGTCCATCACAGGGTCCTGGAACTGGTTGTTGTCCAGCCTGGCCAGGGGAAGCCATGACAATGAGTGGTCCCACAGCCTATGAGCAGGGTGCGGCCTCCACCACCTCTCATTCCCACTGTGATCCGCTGTTTCAGCTCGGAACTCCAGACTCGGTGCACTCACAGTGCTCAGACTTCCTGTGGGAGTAACTGAGGTGGTTCCTGTGAGCTGTGCCCTTCCTCCTAGGTGGCATCTTACAGTGTTGTCACAACAGTTCTGATACCATGTGCCTGTGTTCAACACTGTTGGCTAGCTTTACTTCTGAGGATGCCAAGACCACTCTCAGATCCTGATTGGTCCATGTCCTACGTCTTTTCCTCTTTGCTTGCTAAATTCAGAATATGGCTGAGAGTGTAGCTTCTGCCAACACTGACTGGCTCTGTGTGTGTGTGTGTGTGTGTGTGTGTGTGTGTGTGTGTGTGTGTGTGTACATACACACACGTACATATATAAAATCATGCTATGTAGCCCAGGCTGTCCTGGACTCAGCAATCTTCCTACCTTAGACTCTTATTGCTGGGATTACAGTGATGAATCACAGTGCTTGATTCTCAGGGGGTCTCATGAGTTGGGTTTGTATTGTCATGTTGAAATTCTAACCTTGCTGTCTCCAGAATGCAGCCTCATATGGATGGGAGCTCATTGCAGACGGAATAGCCAGGAGGCTATCACACTGACATAGGGTGGGCCTAGGCTCCAGCGCGATAGTGTGCTCATAGGGAAAGCGAGTTTGTGACAGAGACACAGGAGCAGTGCTCAGACACAGGAGGCAATGGGACACCAAAGATGGCTGGCCCTTGGGCACTCCAGAGGCAGGAAGGGCTTCCTGCCAAGGTTTCAGAGGGAGTACTGCCCATGCCCTTGACCTCAGACCTCTGGCTCCAGAACTAAATCAGTTCCGTGATGGTTCTGCACCCAGCTGTGGCATTGGCTAGAGCAGTCTCAGCAGACTGCAGGGGAGGGGGTGATGAAGCAAGGAACCATTTTGAGTCTTCCTCCTTTGCCCTTCCTCCCTGCATGGACCCCATCCTCACCTGAGGCTCCGGCAATAAAGCAGCTGGGGCAGCAGGCTCTGGAGGACACTCTGGCTGAGACACAGGGACAAGTTGGCCTCCCGGCAGCAGATATCAGACAGTTGCAGGAGGTAGGCCAGAGCAGTGCGATGCGAGGGGCCCGTCAGCCCAGCCAAGGTCCCACTCTGCATGGTCTCCTCCACACTGCAGGCCAGCTCTGTGTGCTGCAGCTCATGCAGGCAGTACAAGACATTGATGGCTCGTGCACAGACTGCAGAGTCAGGACACAGCAAGCCTTGTAGGGCCTCAGCCGCCTGGGCCCGGTAGCTCTGGTGCTCACCTAGGGCCAGCAGGGAGCCGGCCAGCAGAGTATTAACCCTTGGAGACAGGAGGCCAGAGAGGAAACGCAGGAACACATCCAGCCTCCCATCCTTAGCTTGTGTGGCCCGTTGGGCTGCACACCTGAAATGCGCAAGGAAACCCAGCCTGGGCCAAGACATGCCACTCTCGGTGAAGAGGTCAAAGATGGCTCTCTTGGATGCACTGTAGTAATATGTGGCTGCCACAAACTCTTGCAGAGACAGATGAGTGAAGCAATAAGCTGCCGAGGAGGCCAGAGTCTCTTCCCGTTGCAGGAGACAGCTGCATAGCGCGCTCTGCAACAAAGCGAGGTCCACACCAAATGCCTTCATGTCTTGCTCATAAAACACGTATTTCTTCTTGACCAGCCCATGGAAGGCCAGGCGGCCCAATGTCCCCACCATTTTGCGAGCTCCCTGGGCCACCTGCTCAATCCTAGGACTTACTTTGCCCTTGTCCTGCCCCTCCCCACCAAGGGCCATCCTAAAGTACCAAGAGTAGAGCTCACACAGGGTCTGAGGCAGTGGCAGCTCTGAGTCCGGGACAGCTAGCTTGCTGTGGTACAAGTGACCCAGGGCCAGCCCCATGAGCCTACAAAAGGCTGGCACAGTGCACATCAGATACAGAGCCCTGTTGGCCTTCACTTGACTCAACACCTGACCTAAGAGGGTCTGGTCATCAGGAAATATCTGCTCCAGACACACTTTGATCTCTTCCTCAGTAAAGCCCCGAATCTCAGTCATCCGGTCCACAAGGCCCCCAGGGACCTGACCAGCAGCACTGGGACGGGAGGTGATCCAGACAGAAATTTCTGGAAAGAGGTTGCCTCGGATGATGTTAGTGATCAGGTGGTCTACCTGGATCTCCTTCTTTGGGTCTGTGCAGGCGACAGTATTGGAGAATTCCAGGGGTGTCTTACACTCATCCAAGCCATCAAGGACCAGGAGGACTCTGTCTTGGGCTGTTACCACCAGATTACTGTCTCCAATGTGTGGGAAGATGGAGTGGATGAGCTTGTCTGCAGATAGCTTCTCATAGGTATTAAGATCCCGAAAGGTCAAGGGCAGAACCAGTGAGAAATTCTTGCCCACTTTTCCTCTGGCCCAGCGACGGATGAAATGCCTCACTAGAGTAGTCTTGCCGATGCCGGCCACTCCAATGGTAATAGAGACCCGAGGTGGGATGGACACCCGGGACAGAGGCAGGAAGAGCCTGTCTAGGGTGATGGCCCTAGCAGAGTGCCAGACTCCACGTGTGGCCTCCACCTGTGTGAAGTCATGCTCCCGTAGCTGCAGGTCTGTCAGGCCCTCTACCAGCAGGAGGCTGGCCAGGCGCTGTGAGGGGCTGCCCAGTTCTGGGTCATTTCCCACCCTGCTCAGCAGGGCCTCACAGTACCTCCGTATCCTTGAGTCTGCAAGACACAGGACAAAAGAGGTAAGGTCCCAGGGCAAGGTGGGAGGGTTCAGGTACCCCCCTCCTTCCACCCCATGGAAGACTTACCATTGCTCTGGGATCCCAGAGGGGAGTCTGGCATTTTGTTAGGGCCTGTAGTAACCGACAGCCCTTCCCAGCCAGCAGATCCACAAGGGCCTTCACCTGCTCAGCTGGGGAGCCAGCACTGTAGGCCAGGCATGTCTCTCCATCAGTCCTCAGCTCTTGCTTCCTCATGGAGTCTGAGGCTGCAGCCAGGAGCTGTGAAGTCCAGGCTGCTGCCTGGTGTACCTCTGTTGTTTCCTAGCCAGTAAAACTAATCACAGAGATGTAGGGGCCAAGTGAACAAGACTGGGAGGTCTGGGCTTGGACTCTGGCTCTGCCACTTACTAACTGGGTGACCGTGGGCAGGCTGTGCCATCTCTCTACCCTGTGGTTTCCTTATTTGTGACCTGGCAAGGGCGATGCTGTTGGAAGCAAGGAAATCAATAGAAGGGAGGCGGGAGTGGCCAGTCTGGGAAGGAAGCGGTGCAGGATTCCATCTAGTCACCCTGGGAAAGACAAAAGAACAGAGATGGAAAGACAGTGGTGAGGTTGGTGGGTGCCAGGGTCGGGGATACGGAGGCGGAGGCGAGGACACCGCTCTGTGGGAGACTGTAGCAGTAGCTGGGTGTCACTGTATGTGTGCAAGTGGAGACCCTTGTGTGAACTGGACTTCTGATGATCATGTGTCAGCTAAGAACCTGAGGTCCCTCACTAGAACAAATGTAGCACTGTTAGAGGATGTGGAGGAGGAGTCTGTTGGAGCAGGCAGAAGCATGCGGGAACTCCATACTTAATCATCCTTCTTCCACAAGCCTAAAACTACTCTTAAAAGTAGTATTTTACTTTTTCAAAAAGGGAAGGGAAGGGGGCTGGAGAGATGGCTCAGCAGTTAAGAGCACAGACTGCTCTTCCAGAGGTCCTGAGTTCAATTCCCAGCACCCACATGGTGGCTCACAACCATCTGTAATGAGATCTGGTGCCCTCTTCTGGCCTGCAGTCATACATGCTGTATGCATAATAAATAAATAAATCTAAAAAAAAAAAAAGAAAGAAAGAAAGAAAAACAAAGGAAGGGAAGAAGGAGAGGGAGGGGAAGGCCCAGGGCTCCCAGAGCAATCGCACAGTGGCTTCTCAGCTTTCCTGGCCTGCCTGGAGCTCAGGGCCCTGGGCCTGTCGGAAGCTCCATTTGCTGCTGAGGACAGGTGTGCAGAGCTGGCAAGAGGTAAAGCCTCTCCACACCGCACCTGCTCACAGCCTTTCACCAAAGCCACTGCTTCTCTGAAGGTCTCCTTCATCCATTTATGTCCTCACAGGCACAGGGCCGCAGCAGCCCTACAGACTTGTAGGTAGAGACCAGTCACCCATTGTTGACAGTTCTAGAAGAGAAAAAATAATGGAGGAGGGGTCAGCAGAGGTCGTGGCAGCAGCCCTGTTTAAGATCGATCCAGGAGTCATCACTGCAAGAATCTGGCCAGTCCTGGCTGCCCTGGTTCTCCGGTTCAGTGGTGGGTTAACTGAAGAGGAGGTTACTATCAATGGACTCCTGGTTTTGAAATTGCACTGGGGATTGGTGTCAGTTTAACTTGGCATGAACATTTTCAGACAGAAAATGCTGAGGTTTAGCGGAAGAAAAACAGCCATTCAGATCATAACCTTGTTGAAGAGTCCTTAAATGCAAGGCATTTGTGGTTAAGCCGTAAATGGACTAGCCTGGGAATGCTGAGGTTAGGGTGAGTGCACTCTCTTAACTCCTGCACAATCCCGCTGGCTCTTGTTCACACTAAGGGGGAAAGCAAATGGGATTACAATCGATGCTGTGATATGGATTTGTGCTCATATTTAGATACCTGTTTGTAGATTATCTAGTAAACCTTATTTCTCATCTACAGCTTAGAAAATGACAGCTTTTTACTTGAATCTAAGCATTTGTAAAATAGTTTTTGTTGGCCTGGGGAGATGGCTCAGTGGTTAAGAGCACTAGCTGCTCCTCCGGAAGACCACAACACCCACATGGTAGCTCACAGCCATCTGTAACCCCAGTTCCAAGGGGGAACACCCTCTTCTGACCTCTGCGAACATCAGGCATGAAAGTGGTACACAGATGCACATTCAGACGAAGCACCCAAACATAGAAAATAAAATAATAATGACAACAAAATAGTTTTTGTTGTCATTCTGAATACTGTTGGTATAAAAGATGACTAATTTTTGTAGCTCATCATATTTCAATGAATTAAGCATTTTTGTTGACTCATCACTTTTCTGATAGTTTTCTTCAAGCATTCAAATTTTCAGTGGGTCCTCTGCATATGTGTCATGGCTGTGTAGCTTGGTGTTCCTGTGAGACTCCTCCTAACAGTGGGGGTGGGCGCTGTCTGACTCTGCTGCCTGCTTGTGGGACCCTTCTCTTCCTCCTGGGTTGCCTCACCCAGCCTTGATGTGATGGTATGTGCCTGGTCTTATTGTAGCTGGATGTCTGTCTGGTGGATGTCCCTGGGAGGCCTGCTCTTTTCTGAGGGGAGGAAGAGGAGGGGTGGGTGTGGGGAGGAGGGGAAGTGGGGGGAGAAACTGGGGAGAGGGGAGGAGGGGAGCTGCAGATGGGAGGTGATGTGTGAGAGAAGAATTGAAAAAATAAACAAGGGGTGGGGATTTAGCTCAGGGTAGAGCACTTGCCTAGCAAGTGCAAGGCCCTGGGATCCGTCCTCAGCTCCACATACAAAAAACAAAACAAAAATAAATAAACAAATTTTCGTAGGAGTAATTTCACATTTTAAAATAAGATTTATATTGTGTTTATGTGTACGTATGTTCATGTCTCTGTGGGTTTGTACACATGCATGTGTGTGCCCACGGAGGCCAGAAGAGGGTGTCATTATAAGTGGTTGTGGTGGGTGCTTGAGACCAAACTTTGGTCCTCTGCAAGAATAGTATTTATTTATTTTTTATTTATTTATTGTTTTTGAGACGGGGTTTCTCTGTGTAGTTTTGGAGCCTGTCCTGGAACTCACTCTGTAGCCCAGGCTGGCCTCGAACTCACAGAGCTCTGCCTGGCTCTGCCTCCCGAGTGCTGGGATTAAAGGTGGCGCCGCTGCCACCACCATTTGGCGTAATTTTTTTAAAGGTTTATTTATTTTATGTATATGAGTGCTGTAACTGCATGTTGGGAGAGGGCATCAGATCCCAGATGGTTGTGAGCCACCGTGTGGGTGCTGGGAATTAACTCAAGACCTCTAGAAGAGCAGCCAGTGTCCTTAACTGCTGAAATATCTCTCCAGCCTCATAATTTAGTCTTTTTATTTCTGAATTGTCACTCACTTTGAACAATTTGGCAACCAGTTATCTTTTCCCTGGAGCAGGGCTGGCTAGCAGCCTTGTACTGTGTGTGCACCAGTAGTAGTTCTGTATGGAACTATTGGGTATAATAATTGGGGAGGTTTCTAGTTAATTTTTTTCCTCTTGGGGACACCTCCCCATTCCTATCCCATTCAGCTAATGTTACATGATGTTTCCCAAGGCATGCTACACCCCACACATCCTGTTAAGCTCTGTATTTACATCATTTAACTTTCTGATAAGGATGACCCTCTATCTTTGCTCTTTTATTTCATAGACTAGAACACTGAGGTTAGTGACTTTCCTAAGGACACGTGGCTGGGAAGCAGGGAAGCTGAGCCAGGAGAGAAACTGAGGCCTCACTGGCCCCAGCACCTGGGCTGTGTTACCGCCTCTGTAACAGATATACACATGCTTCAAATACTTGGTCCCTGGGTGTGGTGGTGAATGACGTTAATCCTGGCATTTTAGAGGCAGGGGCAGGAGGGATACAAATTTGAGGAGGGCTACATAGCAAGACCTTGCCTAAAAAAAATAGAGGAATGTCTGTTAATTAGAAAGTGTTTTTTAATTCATCCATTCACTCAACCAGTAAAGTTTTAAAGTTTGTAGGTGAGTGTGTGTGACGGTGTATGTGTGTGGTATATGCGCCCAGGAGTGTGTGATATTACACACACATATGGAGAGGCCAACTGAGGATGTGAGTTGTCTTACTGTACATTCCGCATTACCCCATTGGCACAACCTGAGCCCAGACCTCTGCTAGCAGATAAAAAAGCTCCAGAGACCCTCCTTTCTGTGCCCACCAGTGCCAGGATTACAGACACAGCCATGCCCAGCTGTTACATGTGTGCTAAGGACTTGAGGCCAGGTCCTTGTTCCTGGTCAGCAAGTGCTCTTGCCCACTGAGTCATCCTCCAGCCTCTAATCTGAAAATCTGTTTGCATGTTTGTTTGCTTATGAGATGTCCAGAGTGCGGCCCTGGCTGGCCTACTGCTTGCTTTATAGCCCAGGCTGGCCTGGAACTCATGTAGTCCTTCCAAGTATGGAAATTATAGGCATGTGTGAGCAGGAAATATTTATTGAGGGCGTCTTGTGTGTTGACGTGGGGAACAGGAAAGGGAGCAAATTGGGAAGGTCCTTGTCTTGTGAGTAGGGAGGCGTAGGGGACAATGATGGTGGAGGAGAAGGAAGAAGAAAGCATTTCTAAGATGACTGGTGACATGTATGTAATCAGCAGCAGGGGTGACAAGAGCTGGCTGTCGTGGTGATGGGGGATGTTAGCCATGAAGGCCTCCCTGAACTCTGCAAGACAGCTGCATAAAGTGGAAGGGAATGGGCTGGGGAGATGGCTCAGTGGGGAAAGTGCCTGCTGCCCAAGCATGAGGACCTGAGTTCAGGTTCCCAGCACCCGAGTAAAAGCCGAGTATGTGCCTGTAAGCCCAGTGCTGGAGCAGAGACAGCAGATCGCCAAGCTCACTGGCCATCCAATGCAGCCAAACAGGCTTAGTGTCTCAAAAGGAAAGTGATCAGGAGGATACATGATGTCCTCTTCTGTTCCCCATAATACATATACAGGCATGTGCACCTGCACACACATCACACAAACACACAAACACAGACACAAATTAGATGGACTAGGACAGTAATGAAAAGAGCATTATAGACAGAGGAAATAATTAGGAAAAAGAAAAATGGGGCTGGAGGGTTGGATTAAAAATGCTTGCTGCTGTTCCAGAGATGTTAAGTTCCCAGTATTCACATCAAACAGCTCACAGCTGCCTGTGACTCCAGCTGGCCCCTGGGGGCACCTGCACACAGCTGCATACACTCACACAGATATATACACATGAATACAAATAAAATAAGTATTTTTAGATTTTATGTGTAAGGATGTTTTGCCTGCATACATATCTATGCATCACATGTGCCTGGTGTGCTTCAGATCCCCTGGAACTAGAGTTACAGGTGACTGTGAGTTGCTGTGTGGATGCTAGGGTCCTCTGGAAAAGCAGCCAGTCAGTACTCTTAACCACTGAGCCATATCCAAGCCCCCTACTAAATATTTAAAAAATAAATAAATAGCTGGGTGGTGGTGTATGCCACCTTTAGTCCCAGCACTCAGGAGGCAGATGCAGGTGGATCTCTGAGTTCAAGGCCAGCCTGGTCTACAGAGAGAGTTCCAGGACAGCCAGAGCTACACAGAGAAACCCTGTCTCTAAATATATATATATATTAGAAAAAAGATGGGTATAATTCATAGAAATATGTGACTAAGATGTTGAAAAGAAACAGTCTATCTATGGATCAAGAAAGAAAAACACTGAGCTATTAGTTTCTTCTAATTGGCAAATACAAAAGTATAATGTGACCCTGACAAGAATGTGGCAGTATTAGGGATATTTTTTAAGATTTATTTATTTTTACTTGCTGTGTTATGAGTATTTTTCATAAATGTATGTTTACTATGTGTGTGCAGTACCTGCAGAGGCCAGAAGAGGGTGTCAGTACACTGGAACTAGAGTTATAAATGGATGTGAGATGTCCCCATGTGGGTGCTGGGAACAAATCTTGAGTCCTCAGCAAGAGCAGCAAGTACTCTTAACTGCTGAGCCATCTCTCCAACCCAAGAAATATTAACACATTAGTGATGGAAATAAAATTAGTATAAAAATGATGGAATAATTTTTGTAATGCTGGGGATGGGTCTCCTTGTGCATGATAGGTAAGCTCTACCACAGTGACCATATCCCTAGCCCAAATTATAAATTTTAATTTGCCAGTAGAAATTTTACTTATGGGAATTAAATTTTTTGTGTATATGTGTATGCTAGTGTGTGTGTGTGTGTGTGTGTGTGTGTGTGTG
Organism: Onychomys torridus; assembly: GCF_903995425.1. Lineage (NCBI taxonomy): Eukaryota > Metazoa > Chordata > Mammalia > Rodentia > Cricetidae > Onychomys > Onychomys torridus. The sequence continues at coordinate 16,429,917 of NC_050450.1, read as the reverse complement.
TGTGTGTGTGTTATATGTGTGTGGTGTATGCACAAACACGTGTGAGTACAAATGCCCGTACATGTGCAAAGACCAAAGGAGGACATCAGATGTCCTGCTCCTTTGAGACAGGGTTTCTCACTGAATCTGGAATCAGGCTGGTGGCCAGCCAGCCCCAGATATCCTCCTTTCTCTGTCCACCACAGCACTGGGCTATGGATGAATAGCCACACCTAGCTTTTCACATGGGCACTGAGAATTTGAACTTGTGTTCTCATCAAGTGCTCTGACTCCCACTGAGCCCTCGCTTATGAGAATTTATCTTAAATAAATAGTTATACAGATATTCAAAGATGCAACTCCAAGAATGTCCATAAAACATTCACAACAGGAAGAAGTTGAAGGGGCAAAACACTACATTTCTATCCAACAAGAGATTCATAAAAATAAATTTGGTTTGGTTCTACATCGAAATACTAGAAGGTTGTAGAGTAAAGTAAGACCAACAATGTGTCAAACTACAATAATGCACACAGTGCACTCTTTATTTTGAGGCAAGGTCTCATTGCATAACCCTGGATATCCTAGAACTCACTATATAGACCAGGCTGGCCTCCAACTCAGAGATCCGCCTGCCTCTGCCTCCCAAGTGCTGGGATTAAAGGCTCTACAATACATTTTTATATTGAAAAGTTAAAAGCCGGGCAGTGGTGGCGCACGCCTTTAATCCCAGCACTCGGGAGGCAGAGGCAGGTGGATCTCTGTGAGTTGGAGGCCAGCCTGGTCTACAGAGCTAGTCCAGGATGGGCTCCAAAAGCTACAGAGAAACCCTGTCTCCAAAAACAAAAACAAAAACCAAAACAAAAAAAAGGAAAAGTTAAAGCACAGAATACAGGGGCCGGGGAGAGGGCTCAGTGGCTAAGAATGCTTGCTGCTCTTCCAGAAGAGCCAAGTGCGTTCCCAGCACCCACCTCAAGTGGCTCACAGCCACTGTATCTGCAGCTTCAAGAAATCCCTTCCCCTGTTCGGGCCTCTGCAGGCACCTGCAAGTACATGTGCTTACATAAACACAGACACATATGTGCACATGCATTGAAAAGTTTTTTTTTTTTTTTTTTTTTTTTTTTTTTTTTTTTTTTTTTTTTTGTGTGTGTGTGTGTGTGTGTGTGTGTGTGTTTGTTGTTGTTGTTTTGGTTTGGTTTGGTTTTGGTTTTCTGAGACAGGGTTTCTCTGTGTAGCTTTGCGCCTTTCCTGGAACTCACTTGGTAGCCCAGGCTGACCTCGAACTCACAGAGATCCGCCTGGCTCTACCTCCCGAGTGCTGGGATTAAAGGCGTGTACCACCACCGCCCAGCACATTTAAAAGTTAAGGTACTTAAACAATTAAAAATTATAATACAATTATAACAGGATGCCATTTTGTCTCATTATAGGAAAAAGCTATAGAAAAAGCTGGAAATATGTGGTAGTGGAACTGAGGAATTACCTCTTATTTTATGAATTTCAATTAATCAAAGTTCAATAACAAACACTGTTTCTTCCTCACGCTTCCAGCAGATTGCCTACAGAAAGTAATACATACTCATTAAATATCTGAATAATACAAAGATTGAGTATGATTTACTTCTCTTCACCAAGCATAGCATGTTTTGTTTGATGGTTTAGAGTTTTTAAAAATTAGGATGGGCCTGGCAAGAGGGCTTCAGAGATTTAGAAAGTACTTGCTACACAAACATGACAACCAGAGTTCTAACCTGAGATCAATGATAGAAGCGATCCCTAGAATTGTTCTCTGATCTCCACGTGCATGCAATGATATACACATGTGTGTGCATACACACACACACACACACACACACACACACACACCACATATATACACATGATAATAATATATAATGTTAACTATCATATTATTTATTATATGTAATATTATACACAATATTAATATTATTATTAAATTAAAATGTGAGATGACAGATTGACGTGTACATACAGAAGAAAGTATCACAATGATGAAAAATATAAGCCTCACCATTCATAGCTATGGTTGTGTACACAGAAAATTTAAACAGTCTATAAGCAGACACGCAGAACTGACATATGAGCTTCTGAGGCTCCAGACAGGGTCAGTGCTCACAAATAGTCCATTCTACTTCTACTTACTACCAACCAGCAAATCAAAACTGAAGTGTTAAGGTATCATAAAAGCCAAATCCTGGGAATGAGCTTAGCAAAAAGTCCACGCCCTCTCCACTGACACTATAGAACATCAGGGAGGACATGAGGGAACACTGGATAGAGAGATCTAGGCTCCTAGGCATTTATTTCCACCAAGGCACAGGTACCAGAATGTTCTTGACAGCTTTAGTCATAATTATCTAAAGTAGTAAAATCAACCAGTATCCATCAACTGGGAAATTTGGGGGCCATGAAAAGACACAAGCTGCTGATCCAATCTACCACACAGGTGGCCTCACAGCTTTCCACAAGAGAATATGCTCTGGTATTCTATTTCTAGAGAGCTCTAAGTCAGGCAAGCCAATATCTGAAAGGACAAATGTTAAAATAATTACTCTGGGGTGACTGCTTCTGCCTGAGAGAGGGCATAAGAGACGTCTCAGGTACCAGTTTCTACCCATTGATCTGAGTGGTGATATGAACATGTACACAGAGCCCATTGATCTGAGTGGTGATATGAACATGTACACAGAGCCCATTGATCTGAGTGGTGACATGAACATGTATGTACAGAGAGCCCATTGATCTGAGTGGTGATATGAACATGTACACAGAGCCCATTGATCTGAGGGTGACATGAACATGTACAGAGCCCGTGTTCCTCTGTGTAAGGTACATCGTGACTTGCTGGCAACTGTGTGAAAAACATGAATGTAGTTTGACCAAACGAAGTGATACAGTGTCATCCTGTCCACATCAAAGGTCCGGACACTAGGGGCCCCTGTCGTGCTTCCTGGTGGGGTGCTATCAGGACATGGACCAGGGCTAGACGCTGCTTACTGTACCCGGATGCCCACAGATACCTTACTGCTGCTATTGACCGACAGGATGAGGGGACCATGTTTCAGGAAGGCCTAGGTTATTGCTTCCTGGCTCTGGCAGAGCATCATGTCCGCTGGAGCCTGTTGTTTCACGCTTCTATCCCAGGGCTGCAGTCCTGGTCTGGGCCTGCTGGTTCCCTTCCAGATGGCTGCCTTGCTCTGCCTACCTTGGCTTAGAAACTGGGTGGGGCTTGCTGTGATGGCTGCCACCTGCCATGTTCCTATCTCTGGCCGCAGTACCTTGGGCTCTCCTCTACTGACCCCTCACCCTCATCCCCTTCCCAAGGCCTGACCTATACCATGGCAACTATCTGGCTTCTGAGATCGGCATCCTGAAGGAAGAGTAGCCCCTGGCCTAAGGAGACACTCACCTTCCCTGACCTGGAGTCCCAGTGTGAGGGTAGATACAGCCTTTGTGGGGTAGCTGAGGTGAGCCTGCCTGCCCATGGGTGGGGGTACCATAGCTAACACTCCTATGTCCAACGTTCAGCTGGCTCTACAGTAACACCTCTTACAGGTCTCTCATGGTTCTCAGTCTCAGAATGACAAATTTCAACTACCCACAGGGCGTGGCTAGGAGTGGCCCTAGGGGAGGGGTACCTATGGGAACTGGACCTGGGAGCTGTATGTACCATCTCTCTTGACCTTTGGGGCAGGTGCTGGAGTTGTTTCTCCTCTTACAGATGGGAACTGAACACCAAGAAGAGGGTCACCTACTTGGGATCTGCAGCCGGGGAGGGGCAGGGTTCCAATAGCGCTGCTGTTCACTCATGACAACCTGCAATGCATCCTCCTCCTCCCATGCCATCACCAAGACAGAGGAGCTGGGCTTTCTCACCTAGAACCTGTCCTGGACCACTATCCTAGACCACATGTGAGTTTGCTCTACACTGAGGCATCGGGCCCCAGAAGCTCCTGGCACCCTGTCAGTGTTCTGGAGTCCCCCTATGCCCAGGGTCGCTCAGGCCTTAAGAGCTCCCCACCAGCTGACCACCCCTCTCCTACTCCCGCACTGATGTGCTCTGGACTCAACTTACCTCCCTGCCTTTGTTGCTGCTCCAGGGTGTTGAAGTGGGTGCCCAGGGAGCTCCATCTGCATGCTCCTGGGCTCAGCTCCACTCCAGTGAGCAGGAGGCCATGGTTGTGGTGGGATGCCTTGGGTAATCAGTGGCAGACCAGCTGAGTCTGGGGCCTTGGTCTGTCCAGAGCTGAGGAAACCTTCTCTGAAGGGATCAGGAGAGTTTACCACACTGATCACACCGGGGTAAGGAGTGACAGACCCACCACATCCTGCACCCCAGGCGCTCACCCACTGTCACTCAGCTCCTCGCTCTTCCTGTGCGGGGCTCCACCTCAACCTTCCTTCCTGTCTAGTTTTAAAAGCCAACAGCCTTGCTGACAAATCAGTGAGCCGGCTGGCCCAGGCTCACCTTGTTGGTTTTGTCTAAAGCGTGGGGAAATAATGTTGGGTCTCCACTCTGGGTCTGAGCATCCCTACAGCGTGTGCTCAGCAGGTAGTGCAATGCCAAGACTCTTGACATTTCTTCCTCCACCCACCAAAAGCAGACAGACTCCATCAGGAGGTGGTGGCTTTAAGGTGGGTGGCGGGGAAGCCAAGCGAGCAGGGAGGAAGTCCGCACCTGGCCTTAGGTCACGCTACTGAGAGACAAGTGGTAGGGCCTCAACGCCTGTCCATTTGCAGGATTTGGTACCCTGTGACTCTCTTACTAGACCTCTTCCTTCTCACCCAAGGTCCTTCTGGCCCAGCTCTAGTCCATGTCTTCCTGTGAGGCCCCAAAGACAGTCGCCTAGATCCTGAAACAGCAGAATGCTGCCATTCACAGCAGGAAAGTCACTTTGTCCCCGAAGGTAGACCTCAGTAGGTGTTCTGCTCTGGCAGGGGAGGCAGGGGAAGAACATGGCTCAGAGTGAACAAAGGAGAACAGTCACAACAACTGAACTGTTTAGAACATCTAGTGACAGGGAGCAAGCCATTTAACGTGAAGCCACTGACGTGCGTTTGGTGACAAGGTGGGAGCCAAGTGGCAGGGCCTTGGGCTCTTCAGCAAGCACCTGGGGGCAATAGTCACTGGAGTCTGTTGGGTTCAGATGCTGGCAGCAGCCTGTGTGCAGGGACGCCAGGCCCCCCATGATGGTTACTGTTCATCGCCCATTGAAAGGGGAGGGACTTGGCGGTAGGTTAGAGTGCTGTTTCAAGACACCTTCTGCCCGTCTTCCTCTCTGAGCACACAGGAGCATGCAGGCAGACAGAGCATAAAATTGGTGGCTGCTGTCCTGGCCAAGGGGGCAGCAAAGGTGTCTAAAACCAGGTACCTACAGGATGGAAAACACAAGGGCCTGTGGGCCTCCCACACTTAAGAGGCCCAAGAGACTCAGCTGCCTCCTCTAGGGATTTGGCAGGAGAGGAAATAACTTCCTCTCTGAGGATCCTGAGGAGCATCTCAGTGCCAGCTCCCTCCTAACCTCCCAGCAAAGGCCAGCAGCCCATACATGGGCAATTCTGCCTCTCTCTCTCTCTCTCTCTCTCTCTCTCTCTCTCTCTCTCTCTCTCTCTCTCTCTCTCTCTCTGTGTGTGTGTGTGTGTGTGTGTGTGTGTGTGTGTGTGTGTGTGTGTATGCATGTGCATGCATACATTTCTCCAGGTCATCTTCATTCTAAGACTTTCTGTCCTCTGAGAGCAAGACACCAGGACAGGGAATGGTCTCAGTTCTTCCTAACTTGGGGAGTGTGAGACTTCTTGCCTGCAGATCAAGGGCCTTTCCCTATGAGTTCCCTTACCTATCCAAGCTGGGCTGTGGCTCAACACAGGCTGCTTTAAGTAGACAAGGCTAGGCCATGGCAAGGGTTGGACCACGGGAAGTGAACAGGCTGGAGGTCTGCTCACATTACCGTGACTCTGTCTCACTTGTGTTCAGTGAACATTGTGGGCTAAGTGCTTTCTTGTCGTGCCAATCCTAGGAAGGCAGGTGGTTTCTGGACGGGAACACCCATCCCCAGTCTGTTCAGCCAGGGGTCCCTGTACCCATGTGGCTTCAGCCTGTGTCCTGGTTTCCTCTTCCAGTGGCTGGCCCAGCACTGTGATGCTAGAGCCAGTGTTTTTGTGGGAAGGTTGAGGTTTTTTCCAAGTTTCCGTTCACCTGCTACTAGTTCTGGATGGTGGCCACACCTTCACTGCAGTGGTTCGTTTTAACCTCCTTCCTCCAGAAGCAGCAACTCTTCACTGGTTGTTTTAGAACAAGTAAATGGTGTTGAATATGTAGGTGTAGGGGTTCGAGACTGGCTACCCATGGCACACACATGTGCAGCCTTAGGCTACTACTCAGCCCTCTGGCTGCCAGGAGTCAAGTGGACCCAGCCTGGTAACAGGGCGAGGCAGACTTAATCACTGGCTTGTCTCCCTACTTTTAACCACCCAAAGGCTCTTTGGCTTTTTAATTTTCCTAAACTCTTCCCTCAATATAGACAACCTGGCCTCTTTACTTTTTGTGGGTCATGGACATTTTCTGAGGACAGTAGGGTCCCCTGCTTCTTCCTGGGAGGGATGGGCATCTTCTGAGGGGAATAGGACCCCACAGCTTCTTCCTAGGAAGGACACAACTCAGCCTCTCTTCCCTCCAACAGTCCATCCGGGCATGACTCCATCCTCTAAAATGTGCCGCCCTCTTCAGCTTGCCCAAGCTGCCTGCCCTAGACATCAGAGGCCAGGCCTGGCTTCTCTCCGCCTGATCATGTCCAGACACAGAGCTTCACCTCCCTAAGCACTGCTGGCCTCTTTCCAGGAGTCTGTCCTTGACGGCTCCCCGAGGGCCCAAGGGCACTCCACTTTCTTCCTTGTTGCAGTGCTGAGAACTGAGCCCAGAGCCTTAGGGATGCCAGGCAGGTGCTCGATCCCCAGCCATGTTCCAGCTCCTGAAAGAAGGGCCGGCTGATCTTCCCTGTGGTCTGACATAGTTCTACTTCGGTGCTGCACATCTCTGTGGTCATAAGGCAGGGCTGACCAGGCACTTGTGACACCCACAATGAGACTCAGACTGTGTCCCGAGTCTGCTTTCTTGAGCAGCAGCAGTGTAGTACCTGTGAGGGCACTATTAGTGTGAACACAGGGACAGTGAGAGTGCAAGAGAGGGAAAATGAGCATCTGTGCCTGTTCTCTAAGAACCGTAGACACAAGGCGCTCAGCAGTCCTGGCACCCCAAGACAAGAACTCATAAAAAGGCCGTGGTGGACGGCAGGCAGTGGGGCTCAAGTCACTATGTTTCCCATACACTTCCCAGAGAGGAACATCTAGGTTTACTTATTTATTTTAAATAAAGCCTTGTTTTTATTGCACTCATATAAAACAATTTCACTGTATTTAAAACAGACAAGGACATTCACAGGCTATGGAAAGCCCAACTTCTGTTTTTTCTGGCTCTCCTCAAGGTCCACAGAACTCCTGGGTCAAGGAGGCTAAATACACATGGGAGGAGCCTACAAACAGCATGCTCATTTGGGGGACCTCATAGCTGTGCTGGGCCCTAGTCACAGACCCGCTTAGAGAATGCTGGTGACAGGGGTGGGGGTGGGGGGTGGGGGTGGGTGTCGGACAGGCACCGTGTCAGAAGAGCAACCATACTGTGGTGGTGCAGGCCGCTCTGGAGGCCTGGGTCAGGCCGAATGCTGAGAAGGCAGGCTGGGCTTGACACCCATCTCAGAACATACTACTTGGACAGCTGTGCTTGGGTGGAGTGGACACAGAATGTAAATGAAGAAGACTCGGGTCTTGCCCTGGTCAGCTGGGATCGCCCACTGCCTCTCAGGAACACACAGGATGGGGATCCTGCTTGGGCCAAAGCAGGAAAAACTGGCACTGACCGAGGGAGGGGGGAGGAGCGCCTGGCTCTAAATCCAGGAACCACACTGAGAGCCGGTACAGCCCCGGAGAGTATGCTGGCGATGCCATCCTTAGAGACACCCCCGGAGGCCTGGCTTGCACCAGTGTCCAGGCCCTCGGGCAGGCAGCTTCGAGGCAGAAGCCTGTCATTTCCGGTCCTTTCTCTCTCTGCCCAAGGGCTGCTGTCTCCTCCGCTGCAGCTTCTGCTTTCGGGCGGCAGCAGTTGTGAAGGTGACACACTGGGCATCTAGGATGTCCAGCAGCCTGCCCATGGCCACAGGAATGCCATCCTGCTTCAGCTCAGCCTGTAGCTCAGCCAGCTCGAGAGGCTGGTATGTCAGCACCTTCCTGTACAGGGCAGGCTTGGAGCGGATGTACCCTCTCACAGCCTCCTCTGTGGCTGCGGCCCGGAGGGCAGCTTGCGATGCTCTGACCTCCTCCTCCTCATCCTTGTCTTCACCTGCAGACTCTAGGGCAGCTCCAAACGCACAGGAGGAACTGAAAAGAACAGGTCATGATCTGTGACACACTTTTCCTACAGCCCTCAAGAGCAGGCGTCTCTGTGAGGGATGAGTGCTCTCAGGGCTGCGTTGGGCCTCACGTGTGGCAAGACCTCTGACAGTGTCCCACAGGTCTGTGCTTCCTGGTTCCCTGGCTGGGCCAGTCTACGTGGGACCCCCCCTCAGCCATATAAGGAAGCTACAGAGTTTTAAAGGCCTGTAGGAACTCAGGGAGTGAATCTTTAAACCTTTACCCAGAAATCAATGGGCTTTTGAACATTGACCATTTAGACTTTCTTTTTTTTTTTTTTTGCTAGGAAGGGAGGTGGGGTTGAGACAGGGTTTCTCTGTGTAGCTTTGGCACCTTTCCTGGATCTCGCTCTGTAGACCAGGCTGGCCTCGAACTCACAGAGATCCGCCTGCCTCTGCCTCCTGAGTGCTGGGATTAAAGGCGTGCGCCACCACCGCCTGGCTCATTTAGGCTTTCTGTTTGTTTTGTTTTGTTTTGTTTTTCTGGAGCTGAGGACTGAACCCAGGGCCTTGCACTTGCTAGGCAAGCGCTCTACCACTGAGCTAACTCCCCAGCCCCTCATTTAGGCTTTCTTAATGTCTTCTCAGACCCACCATGCAGAGGACACATGTGTGACTGACCCTGCTGCTTCTATTACCTCTGAGAGCTAAAGGAGTCGTCGCTACCATCCGCAGAGGCAATCATGGATTCCTGGGAGGCTGGAAGTGGATCGTCCCCATCAGGGCCTGACGGCAGCGCCCCAGCTGGCAGCCTGCTCGGGTGGGAAATACTTTCACTGGGCTGTTTCTTTCGATGTTGAAGGCTCCTGATCTTAGTGGGACCCTTGGCTCTTTGAGGTCCAAGACCTGCAGTGGCCTTGAGCTGGGTATGGCCTCCTGACCTTGAAGGCTTGTAGGTCTCAGTGGGGTCCTGGCTGCAAGGTTCCTCTGGAAGCACCTGGGAGGACTGGATCTCATGCTCTGAGTCTGACTCCAGAGTCTGGTGAGTGTACTGGAAAATCTCCTTCAGTTTGAGAACCATCTGGCGTTTGGGCAGAGCACGCACTCCAAACCTGCACGTAGAAACAAGTGGACGTCAGGGCCCCACAGTGCCGCTGTTTCTACAGAGTAACACCTGGCTTTACTAGACAGAAATCTTAGAGTCAGACTTTCAGGAGCATTCAAAGCTGACCATCTGGCCACATGCCAACTAAGCTTGCTCTAAAGGAGGTCCATGCCGGAGAATCCCATGTGTTCTGAGCAGCGGTGGAGGCAGTGACTTCACCTAGCACCCAGGCTGGAGCGCAGTGTTTGCTGGAATGTGACAGTTTTCACATTTTGTAAAAACGAAGTCTCCTTACTTGGGTGGCACGGTTAGGGTCACATGTCTACCAGTATGGAACATGGAGACCTGTTTCCTAGGAGTAACCCACAGGAACCTCATGTGTTAGCTTCTTGAGCTCAGGTCTGATAGGAGAGAAGAAAAACCCAGCACCCACCCTACTCCAGCAAGCATGCCCTCTCTGCAGAGCGGCCTGCCAAACTCCCCTCCCGGGCTCAGGGCCAGCTCCTCTCCCAGACTTGAGGGGAGGTGCTGGGTCATTCTACTTCCTGGGCCTGGTTACTCACAGGAGACCACCTAAGAGGAAGCCTAAAGGAACACTACCAACCTGTCCAGCTCTTTCTTCAGCACTGGGGTCTCCATGATCGAATACCTTGGCATTGGAGTTATAGGCACTTTGGGAGGCAAGTTCTTTTTCTTGTTAGCACCTTCTGGATAAAACATGAGAAGCACAGGTCTTAGCAGGAGAGGCATGGATTTACCATCACTTCTAGCCCTGGAAGTGTTACACGGGAAATGACAGACCCCAGTCAATGCTGTGCCCTAGGAGAGCATTAATGCCCACCTTCACCATTTGGAGTTATATCTGCCCATTGGCAGAAGTATCCAGCAATTATAACGAACTATGCCATGCACACGACACTAATGTCTGTGAACAGGCTCTGGGAGCCTCTTAGAACAACAGCCCAGCACATGGTCTAACCTAATGTTAAAGAGTAACCTGATGAGCCGTGACAGCACTAATACCTTTCAAGTTGGCCTAGACATCAGAACCTCTGGTTCAACAAGAAAAAGACATGTAGGTTGCTGAGATGGTTCAGTGAGTGGCTGCCTACCCCTAAGCCTGATCACCTGAGCTCAATCCCTGAGCCAGAGTGAGAGGAGAGGACTAACACCCAGAGTTGTCTCCTGACCTCTGTAAGTACATGACACACACAAGAAATAAATGAAAGAAAAAAAGGAATATAATTCTAAATAAACACAGAGGCAAACATCTCTCCAAGATATATAAATACACACTAAATACACAAAAAGATGCTCAGCACCATGAGCCGTCAGATATCAAAAATACAGTACGATGACACCACTTCATAGGCACTAGAACGTTAACATGAAATGTTTTTGGCAAGAATAGGGAGAACTGGAGCCCCACCTCACACATTTCTTGGTGGGGTGTAAATGAAGCTTATCTAGGGGAAAACATGTTACCCTATGACCCAGCGCTCCTGGACCTAACTACCAGAAATGAAAATTTTATCCACACAAAGCAAGCTTATTCATAACAACTCAAAGGTCCACTAATGGTGAATAGATATAGTCTTCAGATATAATAAATAAGGAAACACAGAAGAACCTTGTGCTAAAGGTTCTAAAAAACTTGTGCTAAGAAGCCAGTTATGAAGAATCATACATTGCATGCTTCCCCTTAAAAATGCTTTGTGGGGTGCTGGGGAGGCGGCTCAGTGGTTAAGAGCACTGGCTGCTCTTCGAGAGGACCTGGGTTCTATTCCCAGTATTCACATGGCAGCTCACAACTGTCTGTAACTCCAGTTCCAAAGGATCTGACCCCTTCACACCAATTAAATTAAATTAAATTAATTATTTTTTTTAAGGATAGAAATCTTTGGGGGGCTGGGTGGTGGTGGCACATGCCTTTAATTCCAGCCCTCAGAAGGCAGAGGCAGAGGCAGGTGGATCTCTGAGTTCAAGGCCAGCCTGGTCTACAGAGCAAGTTCTATGACAGCCATGGCTACACAGAGTGACCCTGTCTTCAAAGACCACAAAATTAAAAAAAATAAATAAAATTAATGGAAATGTCAGGTGGTGCAAAACTGAGAAGTTGAGGCAAAAGTATTGCCTCAACTTCCAAGACAGCCTGGGCTAAACACAACAAAACTCCACCTGCTTGCAGGCAGTGGTGGCGCACGCCTTTAATCCCAGCACTCAGAGGCAGAGCCAGGCGGATCTCTGTGAGTTTGAGGCCATCCTGGTCTACAGAGTGAGTTCCAGGACAGTCAGAGCTACACAGAGAAACCCTGTCTCGAAAAAGTAAAAAACAAAAACAAAACAAAACAAAATCCCTCCACCTCTTAGAATCACATTCTGCGGTAGAGGCTCACACTCGTGATCCCAGCACTTTGGAAGCTGAGACAGGAGAATTACTACAAGTTCAAGGGCAGCCTGGGACACAGATGGAGACCATGCCTCAAAACAACAACAAAACCCAGAGGCCAAACCAAAAGACCAGTGGGAATATAAGACTGGCCAGCTAGTCCTTATCCCACCCATGACTGTCATAGAACTTGGAGACCCCGGCCCTGTCTTTTCAGAGTCTGCCTGCCTCAGACTTAGACCTGAGGTACTTCAGTTTCAAGTCTCCTGTAGTGGTTCTGTGAGCAGTGCCTGGGAACTGGTGAGAAATGCAAATTCTGTGTTACCAGTGGCCCCTGTAGCAGAGCTGTGGGGTGATGGGGACTCCGGTGATCTGAAACCACTGACTGCCAAGTGTGTCAGCAGCTCAGTGTCCTTGGGAATGTAGGAAGGAAGCGGCAGGTGCATGGCCACACGACTTCACTGTGGTAGGAGCTGTGGTCCTCTCCCCACTGCCAAGAAGCTGTGGCTTTTAAGCCTTTCTGAATGACTGAGAGGTGAGGCGAGGTCACACTTTTTGTTTGTGATGCTGGGAGCCCACCATGTATGCTAAGTACACACTGTACTGCTAGTGTGCACACTAGCCCTTTTTTGAAAACATGAGCTTGCTATAAAAGGTCTACAGCCAACAATGACGTTCCGCCCAGTATTTACTGCGCTGGGCGTCAGCCAGCTCTGCCTGGTCTAAACCCAGAGACCTTGTTCGCAATAGCAGTCTGTCTCCCCTCAGCCCTGGAAACCTTCCCTCTGTGCTTCCATACATTGCATAGAAAGAAAAGCTAGTGACCATCTGTGACTAGCTTCTGTCATCTTACATTTAAATCTCGTGCATACAGCACATGCCCATCATACTTTCCACTGTGTGGACAGGCCCATTCTGTCTGGCCATTTTCTACTGAGATACATTTGGGTTTCTCTCACTTTTTGGCTTTTGTGATCAGTGTTACTATGAATGACTATCTGAATCCCAGTTTTCAATTATTTTGGATAGACAGATGAGAACAGAATTTCTGGGTTCTATGAAATTACTCTTGTTTGTATGAGAGTGTTTGAGTATGAGGGTGCATGTGGAGGTTTGTATGAGAGTGTGTATGAGTGTGAGGGTGCACAGGGAGGTTTGTATGTGTGTGTGAGGGTACACGTGGATGTTTGTATAAGTTGTGTGTGTGTGAGGGTGCACATGGAGGTTTGTATGAGGTGTATGTGTGTGTGAGGGTGCATGTGGAGGTTTGTGTGAGTGTGTGTGAGTGTGAGGGTGCACATGGAGACCAGAGGCCAACACTGGATGATGTTCCTCACAAGTTGTCCACTGTCGTCTAGGAGACAAGGTCTCTCCCTGGAACCTCGTCTGGGCTTGTCTGACAATTCCCCTATGCTGGCCGACCAGCAAGCCCCATGGGCATTCCTGTCTCCATTCCCCGAATTGGTTTGTACTTAAAGGACTGAACTATCTCCCTAACTGTATTCATTCATTCATTGATTCATATTCATTCTCTCTCTCTCTCTCTCTCTCTCTCTCTCTCTCTCTCTCTCTCTCTCTTTCTCAAGACAGGGTTTCTCTGTGTAGCCCTGGCTGTCCTGAAACTCACTCTGTAGACCAGGCTGGCCTCAAACTCAGAGATCCACCTGCATCTGCCTCCCAAGTGCTGGGATCAAAGGTGTTTTTACCACTATACTCTGCTTTTATTTTTTTAAACAGGGTTTCATGTAGCCTAGACATGAAACTTGCTATATTGCTGATGATGACTTTGAACTTTCAATCCTCTGGTCTCTATCTCCTATGTGCTCGAACTATAGGAATGTGTCACCGCACCCAGGTTTGTATTTTTAAATTCTGTGTACACATGGTGCTGGGACTGACTTTAAGGGCCCCAGGCATGCTACCACTGAGCTGTATCCTTAGCCCATTATTGAACTTTTTAAGGAAGCACACTTTGCCCAATCTTAAGGTACAACTGGGATGTTTGTCGACAGCTGTAACCTCTGGCTGCTGGTTCTGGAGGTGGGTTCACAGAAAGGAACTTTTAATAAGTGCATTAGTTGAGATACAGGCAGGCTTGGGACATAATGACTTGCTAGTTTTGAAGTATATCCTAGGGAGCCAGCCACTTCTCTTTCTACTTTCTGGGAGAGTCTGGGGGATAAAAGGAGGGTCTTGCCCAGAGGAGCAAGTCCTTCAGTACTGCTAGCCCAGCTTTCCACCCCAGACCTCCACCCTATTAGTGTTAACAGTAAAGGACAAGATCTCTCAGGCCTCACGCCACTCACTTGGTGTCTCTGGGCTGTCTGGCTTCTGAGCTCTGGCACTCAGCACTGGGACCACAGGTGGGGCCTCTGCAGAGTGTGGCTCTTCTGCATCCCAGTCATCCCACAGAGCTGGGCTCATGAAACTCAGTTTGCTGCTCCCGGGAGAGGCATCCTGGGAAGCCTCTTGGGACTCCCTAAGGGCACCATAGCTTCCTCGGATGGGGGTGGTGCCCAGGAGTTCTGGGGAGTGGCAGTCACCACTAGGCAGAGCCTCCTGGGACCGATGGCTGGGACTGCTTGTGGTCAGGGGGCCAGTCCGCTCCAGACTCAAGTGGTCAACTGGAATTGGTGAGAGAGGCCCCTCCTGCCAACAGTGGTCACCCATGGGAAGCGGGGGGTCACCGTCTAGCACAGGGCTGCTGCTTCCTCGATGAGAAGCCACCTCCTGCTCATCATCACTGTCCCCGACTTCTACCACTTCATCAGCTGCAGCCTGGTTGGGCAGGTGTGGCCTAGGTGATGAGTGTTTCTGGGGCCACCTGGTAAAATCGGGGGCAGGACACGATGGCTGTAAAGAAGAGCGCTGGTGGCACCGGGGGTGCATACGGGAAGGGCTTCCGTAGGCCTGTCTCCCACTCTCAGAAGTTCTTTGAGGAACAGGCAGTTTATGGGGCATGATCACTGAGAACTTCTGGGCTGCTTCCTGCACAGCCCTGCGGTCTATGGAAGGCCTGGGGGGGTGCTCAACAGTCTCATCTGATGGGCTCCTGGTCTTGAGGCTTAGGATTTGGGTCTGTGAGGAGCAATCACGGCTCTTGCAGGCTCCCGGCGTGGCAGGCACCAGCCAGGAGGTGTCTGTAGTACTGTCCTCATCTAGGCTGTTCTTCTGGCTGCAGAACAGCCAGGGGGCCCCTCTGCTTCCCAGAGAGGACTCGTTTCCCGGCTGCCCCTTCTCTTCCTTCTGTAGCCTGGCTTCTCTCTTTGGGGGGCTCTCGAAATGTTCTTGATCTTCATCGACATCAATGACTGAAAACAGTTCAGAGGACTTGGGGCTAACTTCTAGAATTTTCCTTCCTTCTGGGGACTCTTTAGAAACTAACTTTGTCTTGGTATGTTCTAGTTCCAGCTCCTCATCTGAATCTAGTAAAAGGATAATCTCGTCCTCTTTCTTTACATGATGCAGAGGATCCTGGGTCCTAGGACTCATGGGATCAGGTATCGACTGGGTCAGGTCAATGGGTGGAGACTTTGCCGGGGAAGTCAGGATGCTCCTATTTCTGTGTCCTGACATGGAACTGCTTCGTTTACCTTTCTGGTGGCTTGGCTCCTTCAGTAATGTAAGAGTGCCACTGTCCCTTCTCTGCTTAGCTGGCGTAACTGCAGACAGTGAGTTTGGGGATGCCACCTTGGAAATGGTACTGCTGGACTGGGACACCAATGGGGACAAACTGCTTGTGTGATACAGGTGACGCCGTGACTGGCTGGGACTTCCACCTCCAGGAGACTGTGACAGGAGGAAGCAGGGTGCCTGCTCCTCAGGGGTGGAATGGGCCACCTCTGCCTGCCTGTCCCTAACAGTGTCCCTAACAGTGTCCCTCTGCTCGTCATGACCGATGATTACTTTTGACAGCTCAGATGATTCTCTCCGAGTTGATGCAAAGAGCTGCTGGTAGTCATGGTCCTCGGCTGGGTGCAAAGATGACCTCTCTTTCCTCCTCGCCCGCTGCCTCTCAGAAGGGCTACAGGAGCTGGGCTGGCCAGACGCCTCCCTTGCTATCTCCTGGGTCCCTGCTATCCCCGCCCAGTCTGAGTGCTGGTCCCGGGGCGGGATGGAATCTCTTTCATTTTCCCGGATGACTGGCCCGGGTGACTCCATTTGCTCTGTCGGCCCGTCACTCTGCGCACCTGCCAGGGAAGGCTCCTCGGGCTGCTCAGTGTCCTCGCCTGGGTTTGCCATGCTTCCCCCCTGGAGCAGCTTCCTCTGGGTGGCTGCGAACTCATAAATTTCCTCCATTTCTGCTTCATTCACATTTTCTCTGTCTTCTTCACAGACCTCAGGTTTCCACAAAGTCTCTGCTTCCTCCTCCTCGTCTACCCACACTGACCTCAGGAGTTCTTGGAAATTCTCCATTCTGCTTTCACAATTCTCATTGTCCTTCTTCTCCTCCTCCTCTCCCTCCAAGTCTGTCATGACAGGCACTTGTTCACACAGGTGAGCAAGGTCACTCATACCAAACCTGCAATGGGAGACACTGTATTATCACTGCTCTGTACAGGACACCTGCTGCACCTGGGACTGGTGGCCAGAGCAGATCTCAGAAGAGGAACAAGGACTGTCTCCCCTTGCTCAGGAATACACTCAGGCATAGCTCTAGCTGGCACCCAGACTGCTGACCAAGTGAAGGTGTGTCGGGCTGACTGGCGACCTCAGCAGACAAACCAGGTGGCACTGAGAGAACTCAGACCCCGGGCCCGAGAGAAAGCGCAGCAGACTGCCTATCAGAAGGCTCTGGAACCCAGTCAGCTGAGCTGTTCCTTCCCAAAAGGCACTGGAGGAGTTACACAGCCTGGGGTGAGTGAGGCTTTAGCCTAGAGGGTTGAGGAAGAGTGCCTGCCTGGTGCTAGGTGACCCCTATGGGGACAATCGAGGAGCTACATCTATGTCTGTGTCTAAGGTGCTGAGACCACAGGCTATCATCTCACCATGCCAAGTGTAATTCTCCCCAGCTCTTCATACCCCTGCAAGTGTCCATTCAGGCCAATTACCATATGCTGCTCAGGGCTCTGACTGCTATAAACTTGGGATTAAAAGATATAATGAAATTTTGACGGGCTCAGCCCTGACCTTTCGACAACCCTGCCTTGAACTGTCAATCTCCCAATCCATGTCACCAACTCTAAAGGCCGAGGAGTATGTGGAAAGTACAATGCCAACCTTAGGGCTAGGGAACGCAGATCAGGAGCTAGGCTGGGAGGCATGTCAGTATCTGCCATGTAGAGATAGTTCAGAAATGCCTGGACGGCCTCAGAGCTCACATCGTTCAGCAGGATGCGCTGGGTCAGATCCCCATCCTCCACAGCAGAGAAGCCTTCAGAGTTTACCTGAAGGCAGGCAAACACAGAAGCTTGTTATAACCTGGAGTGAACAATGGTCCATCTTTAGCCTCTCAGAGAGCCTGAGATTCTGGGGGTGGGGGGCAGTCTTGTATATTTTCTTAGCTAGATTCTGTAGTCTGGACCTTTGTTTCCAAAATCCTGTGGGGATGGATGTTTAAGGAATAGGTTAGCTTCTATGTGACAGATGTATCATGTACTTTAGACACATCTCACTTGGCCCTGTGGGTTGCATGAGTCCCAGGATAGAGATGAATGTGGCCCACTACATTTGCAGATGATAATATCACACTGCAGGATTAAAGGTTGGACACACCTATGTCTAGAACTGTCTGACAAAGAATGAGCCACGTGCTGGATTCATATGTGGTGGCTTAAGCTTGTAATCTCAGCACTTAGGAGACTGAGGCAAAAGAGTCCCAAGTTCTAACACACACACACACACAGAGAGAGAGAGAGAGAGAGAGAGAGAGAGAGAGAGAGAGAGAGAGAGAGAGAGAGGGTTGGGAGAGTCCACAATGATGCAAATACTAGCAGAGGAAGAAGGAAAACTTTCTTTCTAAAAAAAAAAAAAAAAAAAAAAGGAGGGAGGAAGTGGTAGGCCGCCAGCACCCTGCGTACTCACATGCTGAATAAGAAGTGGACATCGGGCATAGAGAACAAACTTGTGGGCATAAAACACCTCTCCGCTGTCAATCTGGAACTGGACATCACTTAGGTGTGGACTGTTGACCATTGCCCCAAAGTCAGACACCAGCAACCCTAGAGAGGAGAGCTGTAATGGAAGCAGAAAAGAACTGTCAGCCCCCTGGTGGCTTGGCTAACTGCCCATGACGGGTGCTACAGGGCCAGGACCATGCTTTCCTCTCCAGGATGTGCACATACAAGGCACGAGGTTCCACCTCTGGGCTACATTAAGGACCTCATCGGACCAGAATGGCAAATGCTAGTTTCTTTCTTGGGTTCCCTGTAACGGTGTGTGTTCCCTGACCTACGGTAGGAGGGACAGTGGTTGATAAAAGATAGCCTCACAGCCCCTAAGCACTGCATGTACACACCAGGATATCTGGTTCTCAGAGTAGCCTGGTGCAAAAGACCAGGACCCTGAGCCCAAGCTCTTCAGAAACCCAATACTTCCTAGCTACATGCAGGGACATCATCGAGATGGTTTCATAACACCCACTTTATGGAATACCCATCTTCCAACGCCATTCATTACCAACAGAGTATATTAGGCTGTTAGCTGAAGCCCACTCCATAATCCATACACAGAAGGGGCACAGTGGCTTCCTAATGAATGATGGAAATCACTAGAAACAAGCACACAGAACAGATGCCTGGATGCGGCAGTCACACAAAGTGGCAGTGATCTCTGAACTTATCATCAAAGCTGGCTCTGAGGAAACCTACAGCGTCCAAGAGGAGCAATGACCCAGGAGGGGGACAGGAGGCCTGGAACTCGCGGCTCCAGCAAGGGTTGTCAAGGTATGTCATTTGGGAAACAGACCACAGAGCCAGGGCAGCCTGGCAAGAGGGCTTGCACATACAAGTCTTCACACTTACTGAGGCGTGGTCACTCCTCTGAAGGGTCTTCTTGGACGGCAGGACAAATCCAGTCGGTGGAAGGCTGCTGGGTCCCAAGTCCAACCCTGAGAGGAAGATTTATGGATTTATAGATTAAAGGGATGTCACCTCCCAAGCAGGCAGTGTCAACCCTGCCCTTGGCTGGACATGTTATTTGAGAATATCTTCACTTAAAGTAACCCTCCCCCAATTATGTCTGCCCATCTCCCTAACAGGGAAGTAGAAGGATTGTAAAACAGACAAGATTAGCCCAGGAAGTTCTGTCTTTGGCTAGTTTAAGGAAGACTGTGAGACACACAAATGTTCTGCATCACATTCATCTCTGAGGAAAACACGAAAAACACCTTAAACTACATTCTCCACTGAACTGGGATGAGCACAGAGCCTCACAGTAGCCCACGTACTAGTCTCAGCCCCCTCAGATTGCAGAGGGAGACCCAACACCCCACCCAGTGTCTCACCTGCAGGTACTCCCAGACTGCTGGGCCCTGGGCTGGCGCTCATCCCCTCCACTGCCAAGTCCACAAGATTTTGAAGAGCTTGATGCTCCCTCTGACTTGGGGACAGCAACTGGCTCTTGGGGCTGGGGCTCACAGGAGGGCTGCTGTGGAAAGCAGGTGGTCTTTGTGTACTTGGCTCTGGCTGTTTGGACAGTGATAGCTCATGTTCCTGAAAGAAGTTAAAAAGCAAGTGACTGTCAACCACACACTCCGCTGCAGCCACCTACAAGTCACAGCTACATCTAAAACTGCAGATAGGACGGGGCCCTCAAGGGAGCAGGAGCAGCCCCAGAAACCCGCAGCGTTGGCAGCTTCTGTCATGCCTCAGGTCTACCTGATGCCTCCAAGTGTGCAGAAGAAGGGTCTCCTGGAGCTGGTCCACTTCATGTCATTTAAAATGGCCACGGCTGGTGAATACCAATGCAGAACCACCTTTAGCGGAACTGTTTGAAGTATGCATTCAGGACCTAGGTTCCAAGGTTCTATCTCAGACGGTTTACTAGCTGGGCAGGGGTGGGCCCTAACTTCACATTTTAAATAAGCTTTCCAGTAATGTGTTAAATTTGGGGGGCCAAAGTCCTTTTTCTTAGCAGAAGTGCTGCTGAGTTGCTAGAGAGACATGAGGTACAGCCAATGCCCCTGCTGCATCCTGCCTACTCTACTTACTGGACTTTTCCTCATCCAGCCCCGCACACCATGTCTGGTTGCATTTCTAGATTTACGACCTCTTTCCAAGCCCATGTGTTAGGAGGAGCAGGGCTCACCTTGGGAGGCCGTAGGGACATAATTGGAGGAACCAGGCCTGCTGTATAGAAGGCCTCCTCAGCCCAGGCTCCTGTGAGGGTACTGCACTCCCACAGAACATTTCGCTTTCCTTCAGGCAGCTGCAGATGCCAGCCTGCATGCTCCAATTCTTCCTTTAAAATCCTGCTGGCCGGAAGTGGCGGGGTGCTGGACAGTTCCACTTCCTCTGACAGGAGCTGGGCAACACGATCCTCAATCTGTCTACTTGTGGTCTCAGGGTCCTGGGTTAACAACTGTGGGGGACACACCGGGGGTTTCTTCCTGCGACTTTTCTTCTCTAGAGATAAACAGAAGTGACTCAGTCAGAAGTGGCTCACCCGCTCATCCCAGCAGCTGCCATAACTCTCAACCAGCAGCCAGGCACCAAGCTCTCCCCCGGCCTCTGCTCCAGCAACATGTACCTGCTCCTAGCCTTATCTTCTCAGAAAAAGCATTTTCCAGTCTGAGCGGGGGCACAGGTGGACACTGCTCCATCTCAGAGCGAGACAGAGCCATGGCTACCAGCAGTTCTTCAGATGGGGCCTTAGGCTCATTAACCTTCCACCTCTTCTGTGGCTCCTTCTTGGTGGCTCCTTTCCGTTTCAAACCTCCAACATGGTTGCTGAAGTTAAAAGATAGCCACAGAGAAAGGTCAGCCAGTACCTCTGATTCTGGGCCTCTTCTATCTTACAGGAAACAGAAGAGATGGATGTGTCTGCACCACTGCAGTGAGCCAACAGTCCATTCTATCCCTTGTGAGCTCATTGATCCAAACCTAGAAAGTTAGCACAGTCCATGCACGGAGGGCCTGGGTTCTTTCTGGGCCATCAGATGTAGCTAAACCCTCGTAGTCTATAGCTCCAAATAGGCTCTCTGTAGCCAACAAATTCTGCCCACTGAAACTTCAGATGCCCCCAAGGCAGTCCTGGCCCCAGCGGATCCTTCCCCTCCTTCAGGACTACAGTAGCACCTCTATCCAAGGCCCCAAAGACAAGGCCTCCAGACTCTGCTGCCACCAAGCATCTGTCCTGAGAGCATACTCTCCCTACCCAGGGAAAGTTGGGGACTCTTAGGTGTGGCACTGGAAGATGTGAACAATCCCTAACTCAGCTAACCACAGGTAAGAGAGGACGGTGCCAACCAGCAGCTGGACCCAATGCCACAGGCCGGCTTGGGCTCGGAGGAAGCAAGTAAGGAGTATGGAGGGCAAGAAGACACTCAGACCAGCATGGTGCTCTAGCATGAAGTGCTGAATATTCCAGAGTCCAAGTACCTCAGCTCAGTCTCAGCAGAGGAACATTCAAAGCCCCTTAGGGAAGGTCCAAAGTTCCTTGAGGGTATTCAATTCCCATAACCTTCTACTCACCAGCCCTCTAGAAGGACCCATGTACATGTAGTTTCACTATTTGGAGGCATTTTAAAAGTATACATGTTTAGTCTGTGAGACAAGCAATAGATTAGATGTTTAAGGTCTCAAGACTTCCTGTCCTACAATGCTAGTATGGATATACTGAATGCAGGTAGACTTGGAGAACCTCTTCTGGCCCGCTGTGATCTCAGCTGTGGCCCAGCCCAGCAACTGATAATTCATGTGCAAGGCAGTGACTAGGATAAACAGCTTCCCACAGAAGCATGGTGCCCACGCTACCTCTGTTCCCTGTGAAGTTGGGGTCAATTTGGATGTACTCAGCTCAGGGACAGGAAACATGCCTGGCGTCTGCATGCTGAGGACTGCTTCCCGAGGCTGTGAGGGGAGCCTCCTATTTTAATATATAAGCATTCCTTCATGCAATTAAAAAATACACTCTTAGTTAGGGGGAAGAGTGGGGGGTGAATATGAACAGAAAACATTGTATGGGATTCTCACGAAGTAGTACATAGTCTTACAGTTCTACCTAGTCAACTTTTTGAACTGGGCTGAATAATTGAATAGTATGAAAATGAAGCTGCATGTAGCTAGAAACCTGCTGCACACAACCAAGACAGGCACGTGAGGCAAACACCAAATTCTTAGATGCTCCAGAGCGGTCACTGCAGGGTTATGGGACTTGCAACATCGAAGGAAGGCCCTCAAGGAAGCAGTGGCAATCCTCAACACAGGTGACCCCACATGTATGCAAAATCCTTGTCCTCCTTAATCCTTTCTCAACCGTGTCCAGTGTCCTTAAATGTCTCATGCCAGAATCCACCAGAGAGCTAGTTCTCCTCAACACTCTAAAAAGCTTTTCAGGGAAAGTCTAAGTGGAGTGAAAATCCCATTATTTGGTTCCTTATCTGTCTTACCCGGGTGCCGGAGGGCTGCTGCCCACCTCAGGCTGAGCTGTCTGTAGCCTCACAGCCTGGAGCAGGAGCTGGGGACACACTTCCATCTTCACTGCGCACTGCTTCAAATGACTGATTCGGCTCTTGGAGGTGAGGAACTGTTTACCACATATTGGGCAATCAGGGATCTGAGGTGCAGCAGGCCTCAGTGCCTTTTCTGCCTCATCAAGGCACCTGCAGGAAGTCAGTAAATACAGAACAACCCTCTCAAGTAACATGGACTATAGCAAATGCTTGAGCTACATCGACGTGTAAACGTTCCCCAAAAGCTGATCCCCTCACGCCATCTGCATGGCTCCTGGCTGTCAGCCTCAGACACTAACTTTAGGTATGTGTTAGCAAAGGTGCCGAAAGAAATGGAGGGCAAGTCAACACAGGCTGCCTTACAATCCAGCAATTTCACTCCCAAGCATAAGACCCAAGGAAATGAAAACAAGAATTCAAACACATCCATGAGACATATGTTCACAGACAGCAGCTCTACTGTGAAATCCACGAGGTGGAAACCCACACGTCTGGCAATGGAAGAAAGAGTATATATGTTCTATCCGTACAACGGGCTACTATTTAGCCATTAAAAGGAGTGCTGTTGGGACATGACACACTGACACACAGCACAGAGATCAGCTCTGAAAACATGGTTAAGGGTGGACACGAAAGGACAAATACTGTGTGATTCCACGTGAGTGCCCAGGAAATAATTGTCAGGAGACTGAAGAAGAGGTCAGCACACAGTGACCTCCAAAGGGGAGGATGTTGGAGGTGGAAGTAATTCAGAACTGAGGGTGGGACAGGCAGGCGCACGAAAGCCAAGGCCTGTGCCCTTCAAGTGGATGGAACAACCTGAGGCTTCTATCTCACTGGCTGTTTAGAAAGAGGGGTATGCTAGTGACATGAGGTGCTGTCCTCATGCAAGGTATCAACATGCCCACTGGAGGTGACCTGGAATTTGGTCACTGACACAGAAAGGGACAGCCCCTGCTGCTCCTACCTACCTGTTCACATGTTGCTCCCTCCGGGTCACATTCATTGCTGAGAGGTTTTTCTGACACATTTGGCAGAAGAACAACCCCTTCTCCTCCAAGCTGTCATGATGTGAAGACGCTTCTTCCCTTCTGAACTCCTGCTCCAAGGCCAGGGCCAGAGCAGCATCGCTGTCTGCGGCATGGAGCCTGGGCTTATACTCTGTGGAGTGGAGAAGCATCCAGGTCCATGACAACAGACAGGCTCCATGACCTTTTATCCTGCTGTCTTGTCTACAGCTCTAGTATCATGGGCACTAGGCAAAGCACAAAGAAACTAAAACCCAGCACCACTCTACAAGCCTGTGTACAGGGGCACTGCCCAGGAGAGCGTAGGCACTGGGCGGGGGACTCTTGAAACAGATCTTTCTTAGTGTCATGCAGGTTACCTGAGGCTTGTTAAAATGCACGCTTTGATGTGCCATATCCAGCTTGGGACTCTGCATGTCTAATGCTGACCCCTTACTAAGTGTAATGAAAGAATCAGGGCAGTGTGAGACGCCTTTGACAATCAAGCCTCGTAGTAGCAGCTGACCAAAGGATGGAGTGATTCTGGCCTTGAGACAGTTCAAAAAGTGGCTGTGTGATATTTCTGAACAGACCCCTGAACTCACAAAGAATGTGCCCTGGGAACTTTACAACTCTCAAGTCCTTGAATGTTACTTCATTCTGCCATCTTGTCACAAGCTCAAAAACCAGCACAACTTCATTTTGATGCCTTATTTCTTTTGTGATACTGGAGATCAAACCCAGGGCTCCACATATGATAAACCACTGAGCTACAGCCCAGCCCCAGCTCCTCTTCTTTCTAAACAGAGATAGCAGGTATTACTTGCTGCCACCACATACCTTAAGGACGGATGACTCAACGAGACATCCAATCATTGCACCCGAGAATCCAAAGGGCCCTCAAAGTGAAGACAACAAATACGGGCCCCAGAGATCCCAGTGTTAATTAGCTGTGGATCCCCCACTAGTGTTTCTTCCCAATCCTTTACTTTAGAGGGAGCACACATGCATGTGCACATGTATGCATGTATGAGGGGGGCACAGGTTGATATCTGGTGTCTTCCTTGATCATTCCTCCCTTAGTTTACAGAAGCAGGGTTTCTTCTGAACCTGGAGCTCATCAGTTCAGCTAGTCTAGCTAGCCCTAGGGATCTCCTATATCAGTCTCCCGAGCCCTGGATTACAGGTGGGCCTCACACATGCTCAGCTTTGATGTGGATGCTGAGGATCCAACTCTGGTCCCTATGCTTGTGTGGCAAACATTCTATCCTGTGAGCCTTTTCCCAGAACTCCTTCTTTTCCTTCTGTACACATTCATCAGCCATGAAGATCCATGCTGCTTACAGGATCACCTGACATTATGAGCCAAAAGGAGCACAAAGTCACAGCCCCTTTCAAGAGTGGATGCCAAGCTGTTTAACCCAGAGATGGCCAGACCTCCAATTCACTTACAGTGTCCTATAATACAAGGCACAGGGGAAGTTCTGTGGAATGTCTTTCTGTATGCTGTGAATATGTGTTGCTCTCATTGGTTGATAAATAAAGCTGTGTGGCCAATGGTGATGTAGAATAAGGTTAGGTGGGACATTCAAACTGAAGACAGAGATGAAGAAGGGTGGAGTGAGAAAGATGCCGCCCACTGCCCAAGGAGCAACAAGATGCCAGCAGACTGATAATGCCATGGACACGTGGCAACACATAGATTAATAGATATGGGTTAATTTAAGATGTAATAGTTAGCTAGTAAGAAGCCCGAGCCATAGACCAAAGAGTTTATAATTAATATTAAGCCTCTAACTGATTATTTACAAGTGGCCGCAGGATTATGAACTGGCGGGAGGGACACAGAAGAGCTTCCGGCTACAGAGAAGAGATGAAAGGATGCCATAAACAAATAACCATGCAAACCCAAAATGTGGCAAATTATGAGCCAATTAACTGGTCTGGACTTTTCAAAAGTTAATGTAAAAAAAACCTTGAGAACTATTTTACAATCTGATCTAAAGATATTTTATTCAGAGCTGGGTATGATATTCAAGCCTATAATACTATACCAGGGATGTGGTTAGCAGCAGAAGGATTAATGCTGGGGATGTCTTTCTGTATGCTGTGAATGTGTTGCTCAGATTGATTGATAAATAAAATGCTGACTGACCAGTAGCCAAGCAGGAAGTATAGTATAGGTGGGAGAAGCAGAGAGGAGACTTCTGGGAGGAGGAAGGCCGAGTCAGGAGACGCTGCCAGCTGCTGCTGTCTTGAGAAGCAAGATGTAAGGATACCGGTAAGCCACAAGCCATGTGGCAAGAAATGGGTTGATTTAAAATATAAGAACTAGATAGCAAGAAGTCTGCCACGGCCATGCAGTTTATAAGTAATATAAGTCTGTGTGTTTACGTGGGTCTGAGCAGCTGCAGGAGCTGGGTGGACACAGGAAAACTCCAACTACAGATTAACCCTGAGTTAAGGTCAGCTTGGTTTACACAGTAAATTCTAGAGCTACACAGAAAAATCTTGTCTGAACCCTACCCCAAAAAGACTGTTGGAGCTAAAGCAATACACAGCACATCAACTTTGTTCAGGAAAAAGCAAACTACAAAAGACAGCTTGGGCAACTGGGGAACTGTTAGGAAGTTAGATAAAATGATGGAGCTGCGCATATGTGAGAAAAATCAAAGGGTCACACTGTCACTGACATGACTGATGCATGTAGAGACACAAAATACATAAGGCAGGAGCATTTGAAACCATTTTGGGTCTCGTCTGCTGCCCAATTCTAGAATCATGAACAAAGCTAATTAAGATATGAAAAACGAGCCGGGTGGTAGTAGCACACTCATTTATTCCCAGCACTCAGGAGGCAGAGACAGGCAGAGCTCTGAGTTCGAGGCCAGCCTGGTCTACAGAGTGAGTTCTAGGACAGCCAGAGCTACACAGAGAAACAAACAAACAAACAAAAAGTGAAAAACTTTACACAAAAAAGTATGTGTATGGCTAAACGTTACAACTGTTAAATCTCGCTCGGTAGTGTGCATAGAGCTGCAGGTTTCAACCTGTTTCTCGACCCCTTTGGAGTTGCAGATCAGATGTTTACATTATAATTTGTACCAGTAGCAAAATTATTGTTATGAAATAACAACAAAATAGTTTTATGGTTGGGGGTCACTGCAACATGAGGAACTGCATTAAAGAGTCACAGCATTAGGAAGGTTGAATACTGGCATACAAGATTTCTTTTAGTTTTTTTTGTTATTTTGTTTTGATTTTTGGTGTGTGTGTGTGTGTGTGTGTGTGTGTGTGTGTGTTGCACACATGTGTGGAGGCCAGAGCCAATGTCAGGTGTCTTCTTCCACTGCTTTCTACCTTCCCAGGGATCATCCTGTCTGTCTCTCCAGTGTTAGAATTACTGTGTGCACCACCACACCCAACTGTGGATGCTGGGGATTTGAATTCAAGTCCTTGTGCTTGCACAGAAAATACTTTACACACTGAGCCATTTTCTCAGCCCCTACTGTGGTTACAAAAAACAAAACAAACAAACAAAAAAAATCTTTCTGTAAAAAAATAATTTCACAGTAAAAAGTGGAGAGGGAAATGAGAAGGGAAGAAAGAAAAGAGGGAGCGAGACCATGTGAGAAGTCCAGTAAGAAACTGGGAGCTGGGTTGGGGATTTAGTTCAGCAGTAAAGCGCTTGCCTAACAAGCGTAAGGCCCTGGGTTTGAGCCTCAGCTCAAAAAACAAACAAACAAACAAACAAACAAACAAGGAGCTAAAGAGACAGTTCAGCAGGGACGAGTATAGTGCTCTTGTAGAAGACCAGAGTTTGGTGACTGGTTCCCATGTCAGTTGGCTCACAACTGCATGCTACTCTAGCTCTGGTGGATCCAACACACTCTTCTGTGCTGGAGAATAATCCTTTTGTATACTGTGAAGATTTATCACTCAGTTTGCTTTAATAAAGAAGCTGACTGGCTTCTTTATTAATCAGGGTGAAGTTAGGCAGGAGAGCCAAACTGAGAATGCTGGGAAGAAAGAAGGGCAGAGCTGGGGAGTTGCCAGCAGATGCAGAGAGAAGCAAGATGGGCATGCCACACGGAGAAAAGGAACCAAGCCAAGTGGCAAAGCATAGATAAGAAATGTAAGAGTTAGCTAGTAATAAGCCTAAGCTATTGGCCGAGCATTTGCAGTTAATATTAAGTTTCTGAGTGGTTATTTGGGAGCAGCTGCTGGCACAGGAAAACTCTGCCTACATATGGCATTCCAACATAGGGCCAGGATTCCCACATAAGACCTAACAAAACTTAAAAAAAAAAAAAGGTCCTAAGCACACAAAAACATTGCCAAACACAGCTCCCTAGTCTCGTGTCTCTCATGCAGGCTGCAGTACAGAGACACAGCTTCTGACAGCTGCCTGCTGGAGGAGCCAGCCACAAACCACCATGCACTAGTGCCATGTGGTAAGCTGGGCAATGCCACTAGGCAAAGCAGTTTAAGATTTACCTCATGCCATCAAAAAACAATACAAGCCAGGTGATGGTGGTGCACACCTTTAATCCCAGCACTCGGGAGGCAGAGCCAGGAGGATCTCTGTGATTTTGAGGCTAGTCTGGGCTACCAAGTGAGTTCCAGGAATAGTGCAAAGCTACACAGAGAAAGCCTGTCTCGAAAAACCAAAAAAAAAAAAAAAAAAAAAAAAAAACCAGACAGATCCAAATAGAAAAAAAAACTCTAAACAGGTTACAGTGTGTTTAAAAATATACACAGGCTTGGGAGAGAGAAAGGAAAGAGTATATATATAGTCTTAGACTAAAAAATATACTTTTAAAATTATTAATAAAGTCCCTAAAAAGGGAGTAAAGTAATAAAAAAAAAAAAAAAAAAAGCCATGTAAAGCTGGAGTCTGGATACTGTATATTGTGTTGTCTTTGAATTGTTTGACTGCTGAGGAAGGAGCAACAGCTGCTAAGAGACATTTAATTATAAATGCTGCTGGATTAAATCTATCTATCTATCTATCTATCTATCTATCTATCTATCTATCTATCTATCTATCTGTGTGTGTGTGTCTGTGTGTGTGTATTTTGGAGCCGAGGATCAAACCCAGGGCCTTGCGCGTGCTAGGCAAGCACTTTACCACTGAGCTAAATCCCCAACCCCAATCTATATATTTTTAAAATGTCTTGACTTCAAAATTTAAGTCAAGAGGTATGTTACTTTGGGGAAGAGGTTATGCTTTTATTTACACAGGAAATGAGAGGCTGTGGATTCGTTCAAAGTTAAAAATGATCAAGTTTGATCAAGGAAGACCCCCTGAAATCCAGGCTACAAGCATAAAAAAATAAGCCTAGAAGAACTACAGGACACGTGATTTTACCTGCTCAAACACATTACAAAAATCACCTTTAACTGACTTGTATACACCACATATTCCATACTTGTAATGTATATTACCTTTAAAAAAGTATGCATTTTCAGAGCAAGAAACCAGACACCCATGAAAACAGATGGCTCAGTTGATCCAGCATCCAAAACAGCTTCAAGGCTGCTGGCTGTGATGGTCCAGCCTCAAAAACTATTCCAGCTAAGACCTAACAATTACCTTGATTTTCTAAGGTTTCCTCAAATATTACCAGCTCCCCCAAACAACAGGAAGTAGTCTAGAGAACAACCCCCACATTCTCAAAAGATGGGTTATGGATATTTATTATCATTTAAGGGGGTGGTTACAAGTTGTTATTGGTAATGGTCAGGAACAAAGCTGAACAAAGGAAATTAGATTCAAGGAGCTCTTTCTAAAAAGAAAAGGGGGTGGCTATAGATATGACAGGATAAAAGGGTAGATTAATGAATCTACTTTTAAACCAAAAAAGTAACTACCAGTCTTAAATATTTTACATTGGTATGGGTTTTTGTATATTGATACAAATTTAAAGTTAATTTTGTTATACTATATGTATATTTCTACTCTTATCTTGGGTATTATGTCTCTGTAGCTCATTTTAAAATATAATGTTTAATTAAGAAATACAGATTAACAGTCATCTATACTTCATGTTAGGTTTGTTCTTAATGTCATACACAGATATGTTTAGATAGATCTTTAGACACTTCAAATTCCTATAGAATATGGCATTTAATATGTTTAATAACATAGGGCTTTTCATCACAGTGAGATACATCTGCTCCTGACAGCACCCATTTACTTTAAAAAAAAAAAAAAAAGATGATGGGCATCGAAGAACCTCTGAATGGAGTTTGCTTTCTTTATGGCAAAAGCTAGCCATTTGGACAAAGAAACTGCCCAGTATACTGTCCAAACTGGACCAGCCGGATGCAAAAGAAAGCAACTTTGCCAAGACAAGGAAGGACAATCCTTCAAAATTCCCTGCTTTTTAGAAATATCTGTCAGGGGGTTGGGGATTTAGCTCAGTGGTAGAGCGCTTGCCTAGCAAGTGCAAGTCCCTGGGTTTGGTCCTCAGCTCTTTAAAAAAAAAAAAAAAAAAAAAAAAAAAAAAGAAAAGAAATATAGAAATATCTGTCAGATATGCTAGGCCTGTAGGGTAGAGTTAGATGCCCCAGCATTACAGAAGAACCTAGGGTGACTGTCCAGGCAGCGAGATGTCCCTGTTGTTAGGCAACATTTCACCCTTCTGGGGTTTTTGACAGATATGACCTAGATAGTCATAAAAGTTTTCCTTAGTTATGATAAAAGATAAATTAGGTATAAAACTTTAGAGTCACAAAGATAAGATAGATAACAGAATATTTTCTCAAATACAAATGGACTGGATATTGTAACTGTAATTTTTACTTAATAACTGTTTTTGTTGTATATAATCAAACTATGTTAAAATTAAAATCTTCCTTTTCAATTAGACAAAAAGGGGGAAATGCTGTGGAATAATCCTTTTATATACTGTGAAGATTTATCACTCAGTTTGGTTTAATAAAGAAGCTGGCTGGCCGGCCAATAGCTGAACAGGATAAAGTTAGGCAGGAGAGCCAAACTGAGAATTCTGGGAGAAAGATGGGCAGAGCTGGGGAATTGCCAGCAGATGCAGAGAGAAGCAAGATGGGCATGCCACACTGAGAAAAGGTACCAAGCCAAGTGGCAAAGCATAGATAAGAAATGTAAGAGTTAGCTAGTAATAAGCCTGCGCTATTGGCTGAGCATTTACAATCAATTATTAAATTTCTGAGTGGCACAGGAAAACTCCACCTACACTTCTGGCCTCTACAGGCACCCACATTTCCATGTACATACCCCCACACAGACACATACATACACATAATTAAAAATAATAAAATAAATAGTTTTTATAAGGGCATTCCATCCTTTGGCTAGCTCCAATGAGGTAGTGAGATAAACATCAGACAAAGAACCTATATACAAAAATGAAGCAAACAGGATTTCTTCTGTTTCCTTTTCTTATACACTGTCTTGTCTTAGAAAGCAGAACATGCTCACCATACCGTTTTCTACCACCATGTCCTCTTGAGGGATCCTTGGGACATTTTCTTCCAGTGTGGTCTTTAGGGAGGACTCTTCTGAAGCATGTCTCAAGCGCTCAGGGTCTGCTCTCCTGAACTGCTTCATCCGTTGGAGAACCAGCTCAGAGGCTCTGGGTTTGGAGGGACTTGGCACACCAGTCGTAGTGAGACAGGATAGGAGGGGCTGGGAGTCACCATTGGGAGCACTCTCTGGCAAGGAGGAAAATATTAACAGCGTTTATTCTACAGGTTTGACTCAAATTCCCAAAATGTCCTTTCCAGTCAGTTCAGGTTTGACCTGACCAGTATGAATAGGACCTCTTTGTTCACTTGTTATGGTGAGGAGACATATATCAATGGCAGGAAGGTACTGGGTTCATCCACGGCTTGTGGTTCATTTGTGGGGGTGATGAAAATGCTCTCAAGTTAGGTAGTAGTGGTGGTGGTTGCACAACTCTAAATGTACTGAAAACACTAAACTGTAGACTTTAAGAGTAAAATTATGGAATATGAGTAATATCTCAATAAAGCAATACCAATGGCAAGTGCTTCTCTCTTTCTAGACTGATTCTTTAACTTGAGATTCATCTATGGCCTTCCGTGGAGATTCAGAAAGCCCTGAAGCTATGAGCCTACTTCACACATATGCACGTGCAAATCACATGGAGCTTTCACCAGCTACACAAAGGGAGCATGAATGCCCAGAGTGCCTGGACAGCATTACATAGTCCTTCAGCAGTCTCCAGGGGCTCAGACTTGACACCACTACTGAAAGACTCTGAACCTGCACTAGAAAAAAGTGTCTTTAGGATAAAGAAGAGAAAGTAGGGAAATTAGAAAACGCATCATACACCCATCATACATGCAAGGCTGTTTTTCAGTTCTGTGTGAAAAGGGTATGTCAACGATTCAGCCGAGGATGCCAAGGGCGACAGGGCAGGGAACTTGAACCTGTAATGCACCCTCTGAAAGAAAGCCTCCTCATCCTAACCAAACTGGCTGGCCCATTCCAACGTACCTACCTTAGAATTAATTCACAAAAATACTAATAGCACCATTATTTTTATGCTGACATGACTACTGTCAACTACATAAACATTCACGGAAAACAGAGCACAGAGCTCTTTTTTTAAAAAAAAAATTTACTTTTATTTTATGTGCAGACAGTTGTGATCTGTCATGTACGTGCTGGGAATTGAACCTGAGTCCTCCAGAAGAATAACCAGTGCTCTTAACCACTGAACCATCTCTCCAACCCTGAGCACAGAGCTCTGAAACATACTCATGGGCCGAGGGCTACCCGTGCTTTTGTAGACTAAGTGTCCCTGGCACAAGGCTATGCCCATTCACTTCCTGTCATCTGCAGCCGCCTTGTCACTTGATCACCATTATGAACAGGTGACCTCTGTATCAGGGGAGGCCAGTCTAGAAGTCCTTACACATTTCCAGTCCCTTTTACGAAAGTATACTATCTGCATTTAACCTGTGTACATCTAGCGTACTTTAATTCAGCTAGAGATTAATATAATACCCAATACACAGCTGTATAAATAGTTGTTAGGGAATAAATACAAGAAAAAAGTCAGGACATATTAAGCACATACTATTTCTTTTTTCAAATGTCAGCCATGTGACAGAGGGTAAACCTGTGAATTTAGAACCCCACAGACAAGAAGGGCCAATGGTAGTTGCAGCACAAACTATATGATCTGTATTTACTCTCTGGCCTTTTGTTTGAGATAGGATCTCTCTACATAGCCATGGCTGTCCCAGTATGTAGACCAGGCTGGTCTCACACTCACAGCCCCTGCCTGCTGAGTGCTGGGATTAGAGGTGTATGCTACCAGGTCTTTTATAGCAAGTTTTCTGAGCCTCGGTTTACAAAAGCACACATCTTCAGAACCAAATCTGGCAGTGGGTCACAGTGGGCCCTGCTGGTTACCTGTCTGAATGCTCCGTGTTCTTTCACACAACACAAGCTGTGGGCTAGGAGCAAGGACACCTCCCTTTCCGTTCACGGCGAGAGCTGGGTCCCCTTCTTGGGATTTGGGTGCCCCTTGCTTTTTAGTCCTAGAGGCCTGGCTGTCTGCTCGAGGTTTCTTCTCTGAAGGGCCTTGAAGGGCTTTGCTCCTGGTGGCGGCATGACGGGTTTCTTTCGGTGTGCCTCGTTTCTGAGTGCTGCCAGGGGCCTTCTGCTTCTTCCTTCCTCCTGACGCTTCTTTGGTTGCATTTTTTTTCACCCTTTGGAAAAAGCTGGCACAGAGCTCTTTGAAATCATCATCTGACTCATCCATCATTTGACCCGTTTTCAGGTTTGCCTTTAGGGGAGTGAGGACCGATCTGGAAACATGTCCACAGATGAGAAACTCGTCAGCCTGCTTAGGACTTACCACACTAGGGCTTCTTCTCTTCTCTGATTTACTTGGAGACTTTGCACAACTGTGAAGAGAGGACTGTCTACCTCCCCATAATGACTTAAATATCTTTCTTCAATTTGGACCCATAGTTAAACATGTTTACACTTCCCTCTGTTAATGTTCACAAGGGGGAGAGTATGTTCCTGTCCAGCTGCTGCTTCTGAGACAGAACACATGTGAACTGATTCTCCACGATCGCCATAGTGATCCAGGGTATCTGTGGAAAACCAAAAGCATCTAAGTATAATTAGACAGATATTGCTATTTTATGTCATTTCTTCCGGGAAGGTACAAGAGCATGTAGGGTATGGGGAAAGTCTCCAAGGTATAGATAGCCTGGATAGAAGTGTAATTGCCCCACAGTGTGTCCCAGCACAGAGCACATGACACACAACACATGCACACATGCACACATGCACAAACACCTAGAGGCCTACCAATGCATTGTCTCCAGGCAGGAAAAAAATGTGTATCTTGAGAGTGTGTTTTTTTACTGAAATTTGGAGAAAAACATGAAGGCTATGTGCCACTTAATAAATGTTCTCCAACTACAGGGAGCTTATCTCCCTACTGTGGCCTCAGACCCCCAGCTATCGCTTTACCAGCTGATGAGGCTGTTCGCAAACGCTGCAAAATGACTGGACTGAAGAGATCAAGGGTATGTCCTTGTACACTCAGGAGAGAGAAAAGACCACTCTTTTCTGTCCTTGGCCCACAAGAGCTCTCTAAACTGCCTACAGGCAAAGGTTGGGCCTTATGGGCATGAGTGTTTGCTGGGGCACACAGTGTACTGGGGTTCAAAAGTCAAAACTGAATAATCTGGGTCTGGGGAGATGGCTCACTGGGTAAATATGTTTGCTGCACAAGCATGGGGACCAGAGTTTAAATTTCCAGCACCCATGTAAAAAATCCAGGTGTGGTAGCGCTCACTTGTACCAAAGTGCTGGGCAGAGGGGAGGGAGGCAGAGACAGGAGGCCTGCTAACACCCAATGGTTAGCCAGCCCACTTGAAAAACTGCAAGCTCCAGGTTTCAGTGAGAGACCCTGTCTTGAGGGGATTAAAATGATAGAGCAGAATACCCAACATTCTCATCTGGCCTTTGCACACATGTGCATGCTGCGTGCACACACACCTCCCTAAATAACCCAACGGCAGAAATCTATTCATTCCAAATTTAGTAATGCAATAATCTTAAAAGAGTTTCCCTACTCCCTCACATGGGCCCTGCTCCTCATTCTGTATCACACATGGTTGTCACAGTGACATGTCACAGTTTACAATCATTTGCAGTGCATAACACTTATTGAATGCTTGTGTACCAGACACTATGCCAATTGCTTTTTAAATCTTTAACTCATTTCAGAAATCCTATGTAATACAATCTACCGTCATCTTTTTTAGATGGAGGAATCAGGCACAAGCAGAGGGAGAACAGTTTGGAAGTAGCAGGGCAGAGATTCTAGGCAGTGTGGTTCAGGTTTTAAGAGCCTACGTTTTTATTTACTGAATTATCTGTTATTGAAGTTCAGCACATCAGTTAGATACAAATTTATTTGCTTTGTATTTTCTTTGGTTTGTCTGGTACCCAACTTATAATAAATGCTAGGCAACTATCTGTTGAATTCACGAACTCCGAAGGGTTTGATACAGTGGGAGTGAAGAGACAGGCTAGAAGAGAGGTCTGCAGGGAGAGAGGTTAGGCACAAGGGTCTGGAACATCAGGCTAAAGCAAACTGAATTTTATCATGCTAGATGTGTAAATTTTACACTTCATTAGTGTTGAGTCCCCACATCGCTGATGAAAATCGAGTGATAAGATGTCCCTCTCCGGTAGATGCACCTCCGATATCTGCTAAACGACATAACGGATCCCACCAGGCTGCGAGCTTCCAGAGGGCAAAGGCCTCCTGCCTCTTCAGCGCCCTACCTGACTGCCAGCTCTCTGCGGGCGTCCAGGGAATGAATGGGGCGGGGGCGGGGCGGCTCTCCCAGCTCACCCTACTGGAGGCCCAAGGAAGGGGACTGGGTCTGCCTGGGGAAACGGCCTGACGGTCCCAAAGCCGGACAGACCGTTCGGACAGCTGGGCTCTCCGGTGGCCACAGCACTGTCCCCACCTCCCTCCGGGCGGGCGCTGCCCCAGTCTACCGAGCACCGCTCCTGCCCCTCCGCCGATGGCCGGTTGAGATCGAGTGGCGGGTGGCGCAGGCGGACGAGACCGACGCCGAGGGCCTCGCACGAGAGGGGTTACCGCGGGAACTGACAGGCCCCACACCCCCGCCAGGGCACTAGCCCGAAGCCCGGGCTCCTCCTACCTCGCGCGCAGCAGCCGCACCTTCTCAACCGAGAGCCGCGGGACTGCGCCTGCGTACCCAGGCTTGCAAGCGGAGACTGACGAGTGCGCAGGCGCAGAGCCTGCGCGTGCGCCAGACTGTGTGTGTGTGGTGTAAGGGGTTGAAGAAGGAGAGAGGGTCGTTTTCCGGTGTTCTTCCGCAGCTGCGAGCGTTTCCGGACAGCGTGAGGCGGGGCGAGCCGGGGGTGGCGTCGTGCAGGCTGCTCTGTGACAGCGCGCGCTGCATGAATTCTGTTAAGTGCTGTGGAGCCTCGGGTTGAGGGCAGTGACTGTCGTGTTCAAAGAAGTGCGGCGGCGGGGCTGAAGGGCTGGCTCGGCGGCTAAGAGCTGCTGCTCTGCAGGAGGTCCCGAGTTGAATTCCCAGCAACCACTTGGTGGCTCGCAACCATCTGTAACCTAGTCCCATGGGATCCTGTGCCCTCTTCTGGTGTGCAAATGCACATGCAGGCAAAACACCCATACACATCTATTTATGTGTCTATCTACTACGTACTATTTATGTACTTACCTATTTATATACAGAGTTTTTATTTTTTGAAAAGTGCGGTGGCATCCGCTCGTGGGGAGCACAGGCGGTGAAGCGCCAGGTGCAGCCAGAATGCCTGGCTGGTGCAGCGCAGTCGTGAGAGGCCCCTGTGAAGTCATGTTAAGGGTTTCATCTTCACCCGGAGGAGAAGGTCCTCGGTAGTGTTAAATGGGTGAAAGAGGCCACCCCTTAACCCGGGAGTCAGAAAGAAGGTGCGGGTACAAAGGATGGAAACATCACGGTGATAGAATTGCCGTGACCTGATGGTTCGAATTTGTAGGTTTCTGAGCTGAGCATTTGATCAGAATGTCAATCACTGAAATAACACGGGGAACATCTGAAGAATAAGAAGTGGATATATCCTTTCTTAAGATGCTGTGAGAGCCATTTCATCCAATGCCAAATAAACTTGTGGAAAGGAGAGACAGACAGACAGACAGACAGACAGACAGACAGACAGGGTTTCTCTATGTAATAGTCCTGGCTGTCCTGGAACTCTTTGTAGATCAGGCTGACCTCAATATCACAGAGATCCACCTGCCTTTGCCTCCCAAATGCTGGGATTAAAGGTGTATGCCACCACCACCCAGCATAAAATCCCTTAAACTGTGTACTTCAACAGATCTTTATCCACAACACTATAGTATTCTCATTGCTATCAAATTCTAGAACATTTTATAGTCTCAAATAGAAACTGTTCTCATTAGCAGTCAGTTCCTAGTCGTTATCCTCCACCCCCACAAAGCCCCCCTCACCAATCTGCTTTCTGTTCTCTAAGTTTGTGTGTACTGTTTTGTGTGTTTATATAAATAGGATCAAAGTATGTGGCCTCTTCTGTCTGGCTTGCATGAGTGGATATTTCATTTGTTTTCATGGCTGAGTAGTCTGTTGTAACATACACTACATGTTGCTTATCTGTGTCTGGACATGTGGTGTTTTAAAATTTATTATTAGTTTTTATGTATATAGATGTTTTGCCTGCATGTATGTCTGTATGTCTGCACCCTGTGTGCTAAAGGAGGCCAGAAAGAGGGAGCTGGATCCTCTGAAACCAGAGTTAGGTATGGATTCAAGCTGCCACATAGGTGCTGGAAATTGAATCCCCAGGTCCTCTGGAAGAGCAGTCGGTGCTCTTAACCACCGAGCCATCTCTCCAACCCCTGTTTCTACTTTTTTTTTTTTTTTTTTTTAAAGATTTATTTAGCCAGGCAATGGTGGCACACGCCTTTAATCCCAGCATTCGGGAGACAGAGCCAGGCGGATCTCTGTGAGTTGGAGGCCAGCCTGGTCTACCAAGTGAGTTCCAGGAAAGGCGCAAGCTACACAGAGAAACCCTGTCTCGGGGGGAAAAAAAAGATTTATTTATTTATTATGTATACAGAAGAGGGCACCAGATCTCATTACAGATGGTTGTGAGCCACCATGTGGTTGCTGGGAATTGAACTCAGGACCTCTGGAAGAGCAGTCAGTGCTCTTAACCTCTGAGCCATCTCTCCAGCCCCTGTTTCTACTTTTTAGCTATTATAAATAATGTTGCTTGTGAGCATTCATGTATGTTTTTGTACCCTAGGTTTGGAATTGCTGAGTAACACTGCATTTTATTCTGGTATTTATTTGATAGTGTTGGGAAGGAAACCTAGGGTCTCATACATTCCAGACACAGTCTCTACAATGAACTACATCCTCATTGGAATTCATAAAAACCTGCTTGCCTCTGCCTCGTGAGTGCTGGGATTAAAGGCGTGCACCACTATATTCATCTGCAACTGTTAGATTGGGATTGATGGAGGAAACTTGGAAATAATAGAAAGAAGAAAGGCATCTCCAGAAGCAGAATTATTTTTAATCAGAACAAAAGGGCCACAGTGTCTCTGAGGGAGTAGACTGGATGTATGTGGCCCAGGGGGCTTGGGAATTTTAGGACAGAGAAGGTCAGTTCCCCCACAGTCTGGCAGTGGTAGGCACCAGGAGCTTTGGTATGTGGATTCCACCATCAGAAGCTTCAACAGGTGGTGTCGGTCAACTTTTCTGCTGAAATTTCTAAGTCTACCTGAGGACAGATAAAAAGAAGGGTACACCCAAACCCACTGCTGTTTCAGCCTCTGACTGCAACTCCACAGACACTGCCCCACAGCTCACCCGCTGCTCAGGCAGAGGCCTGGTGGGGCCGTCTGGCTGGAACCACCTCTTGCCACTGCAGGCAAATATAGTTGGGTTTTTTTTTTTTTTTTTTTTAACTAAATCGCTATCATTGTATTCACTAATAAAGATTCGGGAGTCAGATGCTGGGGTGAAAACTTGCTAGCTTTGAGAGGCTGAGAAGCAACCACTGACCTTAGCCAGTGACCCAGCCAGAGTGCCCTTCCACTGCCCCAAACCAAACAAGACAGCCACCCTTCACATCCTCCCTACTACTTCCTGGTATCTCTCCATTGTCTTCCAGACTCTGACTGTCCTCTGACTCTCTATGACTACTTCCTTTCCACTAGTTGCTGGCTCTGCCTCCTGACCAAAGGCTGATTATATTTGATTAACACAGTTTCAGGGTTTACGGTGTGATTCGAGTATCCCCCAACAGGGAAACAATGCATTCTCTCACTGGCTGTTTCCTTCAAGAGTGGTGATGGGAGAGTGAAGCTAGGCTCTATTACCACAATCTAAGAGGGCATAGGGTGACTTCTTATAGCAGGAAAGTTTTTTTGGGGTTTGTTTTATTTTTTTGAGACAGGGTTTCTCTGTGTAGCCTTGGGCTGTCCTGGAACTCTGTAGACCAGGCTTGGCCTAGAACTCACAGAGATCTGCCTGCTTCTGCATTCCAAGTGCTGGGATTAAAGGTGTGTGCCACCACCTCCCTGCTGGGAGTTTTAACTTCCATCAGCTGTGGGGGATTGTTTGGTTGCTTCCATGAGAAACCTCTGAGAAATAATGGTGTTAGAGGCTGAAAATGGGTCATCTACTTACAGAATGGAGCTGAGAGATTGCCCAGGGTGGAGGAGGGGAGAGGTAGAAGCAGGAGAACAGAGAGACTTGTAAGAGGAAGTGGGTGGCCATAGATAAGGCAGGGTAAGGACCCCCATATAAGGCAGGGTAAGGATTTGCATGTGTCTTGAAGGGCTGGGGGCATTTGGCAGTGGTGAGTTGGGTCAGAATAGGAAGGATGCCCATGGAGTTGATCAGTTAAAGGAGAGTGAGAGCTTGCAGTTCAGGCTTGTGGAAAGAGTAGTGGGTGTTGAAAGGCTGGGGAAAGTGGCACTGCTTGGGAGGCCTGTTATTGCTATAGGACTTGGGAAGAGGTCGGTCATTAGGTAAAGATGTGTGAGAGGGGTCTGGATCCATGATAAAGAGGGGCAAGGGGCAGCCCGGGCTCACTGGACATTGGTGGACAGACAGACCCAACGCTAGATGAGTAAATGGATTGGCTGCCTTAGAGAGCTGGTGAGTTAAGAGGGGTACCCAGCTCTTGTACGCAGAGATTAAGGAAAAGCCGGGGTGGCGGTGGGGGTTGTGGCTAGTGAAAGGATGTTTCACTTTGAAAAGTTAGAGATGGAGGGGTCCTGTAACAGAGGTTAGTAAGGATGGCAGTGCATGAAGCCGAGGATTGTCGTACAGTCCAGGGAAAAGAGCACGCTGGGCACAGTCACGGGGTGACAGGAGTCTTACATCAAAGGAAGTTGACGAAAGCCACAGGGGACTAAGGATAGCAGAGCAAGAGAGCAGGCTAAAATAGAGGGTCATGGGAAGAATTGTATCTGCTCTGGCGTGAAAGGAACCAATGCTCCTTGCAGCCAGAACTCCAGCGTCCAAAAGGTCTCCTACACATGTATCAGGAGTGAACGGAGCCATTGTAGGGAGCAAGCTTATGTGAGAATGTTCTTGTTCAGATATAGGGAAGGCACCTCCGGTAAGTCAGGCATTTAAAAAGCAGGGTAAGAAGGAAGAAAGGTGTGGTCAGGGCGAGGGCTCGGAGTGAGAGGGAACCAAGAGGCCGTCCACAGGAGGAGGCTTGTTGAGTTGAAGTTTTTGTCTGGTTCCTGTGCCTCTGGAACAAATCTGGATGTGTTGGTGTGGAAGGAGCAGCACGGAAGGCGCAAACCCGTCC
This sequence comes from Onychomys torridus, assembly GCF_903995425.1. Taxonomy (NCBI): domain Eukaryota; kingdom Metazoa; phylum Chordata; class Mammalia; order Rodentia; family Cricetidae; genus Onychomys; species Onychomys torridus. The sequence continues at coordinate 16,389,517 of NC_050450.1, read as the reverse complement.
TTAGCAGGGCCAGATGTGGCCCTCTTTAAGTTTGGAATACTACAGCAGCCAAAGAATGGAGTTGGTCCTGAAGGATGTTAAGCTGATCTGAAATCTATTTAGAGTTTTCTGAGAGGAGAAGAGAAAGAGAGGTTAAGTGATTTAAAAACAAACAAAGCCTTTAGTTTAGCAGTTTTAACTCTGGGTCCTGAAAAAAAATGCCCGTAGTGGCAAGAAGGTAGTTAGGTGGCCCATTAATCCCCTTTTCAGAGGTCCCCCAAACTGCTCTTAGAGGTTTTGGGGCTCAAATCTCTCTTAACTCCTTAGAGATGATTCAAAAAGGCAGTGTAGAAAGGGCCGCAGTTAGAGGAGGGCCAATCTGAGGGGCCACGATAAAACTTGACAGATGGCAAAGATTCAGAACAAAGACTGCCACCTGGTGGTAATATGTATTCTTGGAGTGTTATTTGAGGGACGTTTGTGTATTTGTGACATGAAAAAATGAGACTCTTAGTACTACTATAATTCCTACTGAGAGTGTGATTAAGAAAATAGGGGAGTTTTGCCCTTATTGGAGAAAAAGCACAGGCGAGAAAGCTGTCTGAAGAACTATTGGTGGGCTCTGTCCTAGGTGTCAGCGAGACTGGCGATTTTGTCACCATTGTCCATTATAAGATGTAAGTTCAGAATTGCATATTGGGTCTCCTCTATTATGACCCTGCAGGGAACACTAAGGACGAAGCTAATAAGGAAAAAATTTAGCATCATGATTAGTGTAAGTTTTGTTTAGTAAGATGAAATGTCATTGTACAGCTGGATGGACCATGTAGCAGAGCCCTGTAGAAGGGAAAGGTAACTAGCCAGTCTCCTGCATGAGGAATAAGCTCCTGGAAACTGCATAATAGAAGTTGTAGATGATAAAAAACCATGGAGCCAGATATAGGGGTAAAAACCTGAGAGATCAGGGAAATAGGGAAAGCCACAGCTAACCTTATCTCACCAACTCCACAGCTTCCAAAAGTGAGCTACTTCCTGTCTACCCACACCTATATGCCTTGCTGTCCTGCCATCTGATTTGCTCTCTCTGTCCAGCTACATCACTTCCTCTTCCTGCCCAGCCCTGTCACTTCCTGTCTATCTGTACAGACCTACAGACCTCCATGGTTGACTAGTGTTAGAATTTAAGGCATGTGCCACCACGCCTGACTCTGTTCCCAGTGTGGCCTTGAACTCACAGAGATCTAGACAGATCCCTAGCTGCCAAGTGATAAGATTAAAGCCATGTGCTATCATTGCCTGACTTCTATATAGTGGCTGGCTTTTTCCTCAGATCTCTAGGCAAGTTTTATTTTATTGAGAGACACAGTATCTTGGGGGACACAATACATCATCACAAGAAGTCACTTAAAGTCCACATCTAATTGACAATTTAGAGAATATTAATAGAGACAATTTAATAGAATCCTATTGAGTCCTTTTTATAGGATTGGCTAGCAAAGTTCCAAGGACAACCTTTGGATATCTTGACATTTAGATATTGATGACAGAGTATCTGGCAGACTCTAATCAGGGAACATGGATGGTTACGGTACAGAAGGCCACGTTACAGCTGTGAGAAGTACTTGTCTGGAAAGAGACAGTGTTCCATGGTTGGCAAGTACAGCTTTGAGGTTTGGCCTTGTTATTTAAGATACAGGCCCATTTCTCAGCTGTGGATAGACACTGCAAAGCTGAAGTAAGCCAAGGTCTTCTTCTACCTCTGGGAAATAAATATATATCAGGAAGAGGATCATTAGTGAGAAATCATTGTCTATTAACACTCCATATGGGTTAAATATAATGTCTGAGGACTGTAGCTCCCTGAACCGTTAAAGAAACATTTAAATCTTGGTCCTGTTTTCCTGCTGGGTGGTTAAGACAATGTAGATAGCCAAATTTCATTTTTATTTTTGTGCTGTTAAGGCCAATTGAGGATCTGGTCCTCGTGAGTCACTAGGACTTGTGAGGCGTCCTCACTCCTCAAGCCTGTCTTTACCAGTTGCCCACCTGTGTGAGGGATACGCCAAAGCCTTGCTTGGCCTAGCTGTGGCTTCCCACTGAGGAAATCTTTCCTGTGTGTTGACTCTCTTTGTAGACTGGATACTGGTTAGAGTTTATTAAGTGGGGTCTCCATGAACCCCCTGAACAGAACAGGTGGCTTTCCACGGTTGCATAACATTCTTTAAATGGCCCCCAGTCCCCTGGGATATCATTGACCTTGGAGGGCAAGGGGAAAATATTTTCCTTTTATTCCCTCTGACTATATTAGAATAGCCTCCAAGTGTAATTATTAAACACTCAGACAATCAATTATATTAGTCTGGTACCTTAAATTATTATATAATATTTTAATAGCCAGATTTTTTTTCAGATATTTCTAAATAAACTATGATTTGACATATATTTTAGCCAGTTTTTATAATTGTTGATCTTAGGCCATATGTTAAATTTCATCCTCTGTATACTTTAAATAACTTATTCAAACCTTTATAACTTGCAAAAGCTTTCTAGTTTTTTTTTTTTTCTTCCATTCTGGAAATATCCATCTTAATCTTCATACATAAATCTTTCTTTACTAAGACAATTTCCACATGCCCTCCTCAAGCACACACTACTTGTACATTAGTAAAGGACCACCAGCCTTAATAATATACTTCCTGGGCTCACAAGAGAAACTATGAATGGGAAAAGTATTTTCGCCTGGAGATGAATCTAAGTACACCAAGCTCTTTGTCCGTCTACTTATTCCTCTGGGATAAAGTCCTGTCTACAGCTACAGTTCTGTACTCAAGCCTGGTTTCTTGCCTGATTTGTGTCTACCTTTATCTGCTGTCCCCTCTAAGTTCTATCTTAATTCTCTGACCTTAATTCTGCCTCATCCAGGTCCTTCTCATCTCATTCTTACCCATCTAATACTCTACCATCTGGTTCTTCCGCATCTTCCTTCCTGACCTCCAGGCTCTCTAGTCAAAAATCCTCTCCAGCCAAAATCCTCATTATCCCCACCACCACCACCCCCTCTCTGAGAGCAAGGTCACCAGGCTTGAATTCTTACAGGGTCATAAAGGCAGGTAGGAATTTTCATCAGGCAGTGTCCGTCAAGCTTTCTTTTACAACCCAAATGAGTGCTAGTGACAGTTAGTCAGGAAGGGAATTTATGTGCTCAATCTACATTCCTAGAAGTGGTTAGGTAAGAAATTAGGAGTCTATTAGACTGTAAGGACGGAGGGTCTCACCCTAAATTGCACAAGAAATAAAGCTATCCATCTGACCCAGGAGACAGGTGTTTTGTTTGGCCTAGGATGCTTGATAGGTAATTTAGATAAATACACTATTAGGAGGTCTAGGAAGCATGCATAGCATTACAAGAAAATCACTGTAGGAACCAGCTAATATATATGCAAAAGCTAAACTATCACCAAGACTTCTTAAGCCGTGGCTTGACCTTTGGAGAAGTCCTTGACCTTTCCAAGTAGTAGCCTTTGTGATAGTATCTGGATTCTATTACATTTTCCTACGGCTTGCAGCACACACTCACAGGAACATGTATACCTACCTCCCCCACGCTCTTCACCCCGCACCCTAAAGGACCTGTGTATCTCAACAAAAGGCAACCCAGGGTTAGGGAGATGGCTCAGTGGTTAAAAGCACTGGCTGCTCTTCCAGAGGTCCTGAGTTCAGTTCCCAGTAATGACATGGTAGCTCACAACCATCTGTAATGAGATCTAGTGCCCTCTTCTGGCATGTAGGTGGAATAGAGTATACAAAATAAATAAATCTTTAAAAAAGAGCCTGGGAAAAGAACAAATTAACCCAAACAAGTAGAAGAAAAGAAATGGGAATTTAGAACAAAAACAGAGGAACAAAAGGCAACCCAATTAGAAAATAGACCCAAGACTTAAATGAGTACATCAAAGAAATACAAAATACAGATGGCTAAAATGTACATATTCAGCCTCATTGATCATAGAAAGATTTAAATTAAACCCACAAATACCACTTCATGTCCAGTAGGAGAGCCAGTAAAGGAAGAATTAAAGCCGAAAATACTCAAGTCTTTGGGCTGGGAAGATGGCTCAGTGAAAGGGTTTGTTTCACAGTACAGCTTACAGTCCATCCCTGAGGGAAGTCAGGACAGGAACCTGGAGGCAGGAGCTGAAGCCGAAGCCGTGAGGACGGCTGCAGGACCACTTACATAGATGTGGTACCACCACATTGAGCTTGTCCTTCCTACATCATTAAACAAGACAATGACACACACACTTGCCTACAGGCCAACCTGATAGAAACATCTTCTCAGTTGAGGATACCTCTTTCCAGATGGCTCTAGCTTGTGTCAAATTGACAAAAACCTAACCAGCACAGCATCCTATCTTTTGGAGCTGAGGTCACAGGCCTTTGTGAGCTGCTCAGCATGGGTACTGTTCCCTTATTTGGCCACTTGCTCTGTTATACCCAGATCGCAGGGACTCCCAAAAGACCACCACAGAGATCTGCTGTGGGATCTTTCTGTAAACTGTGAATAGATGTTGCTCTGTGTTGCAGTAGTGCCTGCGCTACCACCACATGTTTACCATGTCCGAGGGAGGGGCTGTGGATCAAAAAAACAGAGACAAAAGACAGCGAGTCATTCATGCCAGAGGATTGAAGAAGGAAAAAACCTTAAATACAGGCTTACAGCACAATGGAAGAACCCCTGGAGGGCAGAAGTTCGCTACTCAATGTTCTACATTCTTGCATCTAAACTGCTTACACCAAATGCAGATACACAGACAAAGAACCTCCTGGTGAGCATTCCGGAGGGTGGAGACCACAGGGACTCAGCATAGGAAGGACATCAAGGTCAAGGTCAGCAAGCAGGGCCGCAGTTACCCAACATGGGAGTTCTAGGGCCCTACACCTCTGATTGGTTGATAAATAAAGCTGCATTGGCCTATGGCAGGACAGGATGGAGCCAGGTGGGAAAATCCAAGAGAGAGAGTGAAAGGAGAGGAAGGGGAGATGTCAGCCACTGCCCAAGGAGCAGCAAGATGCCAGCAGACCAGTAACACCACAGCCACATGGAAACTTATAGATTAATAAAAAATAGGTTAAGTTATAAGAGCTAGCTACAAGAAGCTTGAGCCATAAGACATCCAGTTCACAATTAATATAAGCCTCTGTGTGTTTACTCGGATCTGAGAGGCTGCAGGACTGGGCAGGACATAGGAAAACTTCTAAGTACATTTTGGCACTTGATGTGGTATCAAAATTTACACCCAAAACCTGAGAAAGCTTTAAAAAAACAGACCTAAAATGGAGCCAAGAGCAGCAGACCTAGTTATGTCTCTCAGGCAAGCGGTGATACAGAGACACCGCAGCATGCAGGCTTGACCTGCAGCATAGTGGATTCCTGCTGCAGTCAAAAGAGTAATCTCCAAGCAGAGCAGCGTCCTGCATGGTGGATTCAGCTTTTGCTAATTAAAAAATGATTTTTGGGCTACATGCTGCTTGATGGAGGCATAGACCCACTGCCCAGAGCTGGAGGTAAAGGTACCTCTGCCATGTTGGGAAGCTGAGATGGGCAGAGTTAGCAGCCAAAGCCACCACTTCAGTCCCAGCCACGCTGCAGTTTAAAGCAATGATTAGAAATGGATTATAGATACACAAAAGACAAGTTCAGATGGAATAAATCTAAATTGTTTACAGTGTATGTAAAAGGTATGTAGGCTTGAGAGAGAGAAGAGAAAGATAGTCATAAAAATAAAATAAAGTCTTAAAAAATAAAATAATATATTAAAAATAAGCCACAAAAAGATGGGTGTTACACAGAGAATCTGGATTGTGTTGTCTTTGCAATTTTTAACTACAGAAAGACATTTGATTGTAAAGCTGCTAAGTTAAACCAATATATATATTTTAAAGGTATCTTGACTTCAAAACCTGGATCTAAGGATATGTTGCTTTGGAAAGGAGATTTTGCTTTTATTTTAGTAGGAAGCAAAAGGCTATGGTTTGTTCCAGGTTAAGATGGATCAGATTTGATCTAGTGAGACCTCCTGAACTTTAACAGATGGTACCTATCAGCAAAGGTCTTCCCAGGACTTGAACTTTTTTTTTTTTTTTCTGAGACAGGGTTTCTCTGTGTAGCTTTGCGCCTTTCCTGGAACTTGCTTTGGAGACCAAGCTGGCCTGAACTCACAGAGATCAGCCTGGCTCTGCCTCCTGAGTTCTGGGATTAAAGGCGTGCACCACCACCACCTGGCTAGTTAAGGTTTTTTGGGTATACAAAGATATATTTCAATTAGGTAGGTAATCTTCAAATACTTCAAAGATCTACAGATTTAAATATTCTAAGAACTTAGACTTTTCTGGACAGTGAGACATGTCTGCTCCTGGCAGCACTGATTTACTTCAAAGAGGAAGATGGGTATTGAAGACACTCCATGTGGAGTTTATCTTCTTCTTGGCAAAACTGGCCATTTGGACAAGAAATTGCTCATGCCTGGACTGCTTGATAATATGTTGTATAAACTGGACATACAGGATCCATAGGAAAATGACCACTGATTTTGCCAAAACAAGTGGTCCTTCAGGTTCCTGCTTTGCAGAGGAGACTGCCAGACATTCTACAGGACACAGGGAAAAGTGAGTGAAAGACTGTAGACCTATTGGCTGAAGATGGATGCCCTAACATTGCAGAGGAACTTGGGTGACTGTCCAGGTAGCCAGCTGTCTCTGTCATTTCTAGAATTATGGAAGTTGCTTGCAATGCTCTTCCTGTTTACTCAGGTAATATTATATCCTTCTGAGGTCTCTGATGGAGTTGAGGACTAGATAGTTATAATTATAGCTTTCCCTTGTCATCATAAAAGATAAATTAATTAGATATAAAATTTTAGACACAAAAATAAGATAAATGATAGAATATTTTCTAATTTTGCCAAATATAAATAGAAGTAGATAATGTAACTGTAATTCTTGCTTGATAACTGTTCTATTATATATAATTTTACTATGTTAAAATTAAAACCTTCCTTTTTGATTAGACAGAAAAGGGGAAGTGTGTGGGATGTCTTTCTGTATGCTGTTAATATGTGTTGCTCTGATTGGTTGATAAATAAAGCTGCATTGGCCTATGACAGGGTAGGATGGAGATAAGCAGGAAAATCCAAGAGAGAGAGGAAAAGGAGAAAGGAGAGTAAAGAGCAACCATCCAGGGAGCAACGTGTAATGGGATGCAGGTAAAGCCACGGAACATGTGGCGATACATAGATAAATAGAAATGGGTTAATTTAAGGTGAAAGAGCTAGCTAGCAAGAGGCCTACCATAGACCATTAGATTGGTACTTAATATAAGCCTCTGAGTGATTATTTTATAAGTGGCAACAGGACCTCAGGGCCAGGTGTGACTGGAGAAACTTCCGGCTACAGAGACCAAATCCTATATGTAAAAGCAAAGAGTCTTTATTTTCAAGCTTGGAGCTTGGACTCTCTGTCCAATAGTGAGAGCAGAGAGACCCAAGCCCAGGCAGGATGGGGTTTTTATCATAGCAGAGGTTGGGGTGAGGGATTTCCAGGGCTCAGGACCCTGATTGGCTGACATTTGTCTAGAGGTTATACTGAATGTTTGGAATGTCAGGTATTTCCCCTTAGATGCAGGGCCCTCCTGTGTGGGGTCAGCTCATGTTTTTTTCTGGATCTGGGTGTTACCTGCCAGTAAGCCTGTTACAGAAGCTATGTCTGGGCCTCTAAGCCTGTCATGGTAGTTGTGTGGTCAAGCTGTTTGGGCCTCCCCACACCTCCTCCTGTGGCTGAATACCAAGGTCCAGCAATCACAAGCCCCCTTTGGCTCACCTAATTAACATGCCCAATTAAAATTAAACACCTCATCCTAACACGGGGTTCCCACTATACCTTTATAAACCGCCATTTGCCCATGTGCCATGGCTGTCTCCCCTCTGTCCAGATGCAGTCCTTTGTCTGTCTGGGACAAATACCTCTGCCCCTTTTCCTTCTTCTCTACCTCCTCTACCACTGTATCCTATGTAGCCCATTCTAACACTGACTTCCCCTTTCTCCTCTTAAAAACCACACCTGCAGGGTCATTTGCTGCTGTTTTCTGCCTGAGTCAGAAAGCGGCCACTTTAACCTCTCTTCCCTGCTTAATAAAGGGTCTCGCGATGTGAAAACAGGTGTTTGAGTGTGGTTTGTGCCTGATCCAGGGTCTGGGAGGGAGCCCCCGCTGTGTGGGAGTTCCCTTCAATTGTTGCTAAATTACCCTCTCAAGAGGCTGAATCAGTTTCTCTTCAGCTGATAGTGTGTCATTTTACTCACATTTTGCTTTGACACAGAATGATTTTGAAACATTCACTTTTTGACTATTTGAATAGTAAAAATGGGCCTTTCAGCTTTGCTTTACAGTTTTTTCATTGGGGAAATGTCCCATCTATCATCTTGTAATTCCCTCTGTTACTGGTAATTTTCTTTGTTAATGTAGTCTGCTTTACTTGTTTGCTGTTAATAATACACACACACACACACACACACACACACACACCCTGAACTACACTGATGATACTCTTGAGAGCAGGCTCTCTTAAGTCCTTCCCTTCTATGGGTCTGGGATAGAAACTGCTCAGTGTGTTGGGTTTTGAGTAGGGGCAGGGCCTCACTGTCATGTTCATTCTGGGATCTTTACTCCTTGGAGGCTGTGTGGACCATGAGGTTCCACTATACTACTACCATAGCTGAATTTGAATTTATTGTCATACCAGGAAATGAGCTTGATGAAGTGGTTGTTGAGGGCAGTGCCAGCTCCAGCAGCAAAGGTGGTAGATAGAGTGAGTGTCACTGTTAAGTCCTCTGATACCTGTATCATTACCTTTTTTTTTTCTTTCCTTTTTTTTTAAGGAGTCTCATGTTTTAATGGTAATACTGAATCAATTCTAAAAGCATATGCAGCAGTTGGAGGGGAGTGGGGCAAGGAAATCAAAAGTTACATGGTTAGTGTCTTTAAAGTCTAAAAATCTGAGCCAGGCATGGTAATCCCAGCACTTGGGAGGTAGAGGCAGGAAGATTCGGAGTTCAAGGCCAGCCTCAGTCATATATTGAGTTTGAGGCCAGCCCAGGCTACATAAGACCCTGTCTCAAACGAAAGTCTAAAAATTGAAACGATTTAAAAACCTCACATATTTCACAGCCATTGGCCTACATGGTAAGCAATATCTGTGTGTGCTCAGAGCTTTTGCTTTGGAGTGGTTTTTGTAACTGTTTACATTACAAAGGACAGAGAGTGGTTGTTTTGACAAGGTCCCATTCTTTCCTATGGAGTCAGGGTCTCTTGAATTTGAGGTCTTTCCATTCTGGGGAGTCCCACCTCTGCTGGTCTCTGACCAGGAGAGGTGCTATTCTCCAGTCTTTGTCAATGAGGAGTCCTTGGTGTTGTCACTCCTCACGTCTCTCTTACGAAGAATGGCATTAGAGCGCTGAATATCAATGAAATTATCAGCACTTAAAGATCTTCTCAAAGCAGCTCTACACAAGTCTTTGTATTTGTCTTCACACAACCTTGAAATGGCTTCTAGGTTCTGTGCTCTTTCTTTGCTGAGAGGAGCAAACAGAAAATTCACGTTGTTGTCATCTGCTAAGGAGCGAAGGTCAAAGTAGTATTTGGCATAAACACTGGCAGGAACATCAATATTAAACTGGAGTAGCTCCAAGAAATGCCTTTCCATCCCATTCCAACGTCACTATTGTTAGTTATGTGGCGCTAGGAACACATCCCGAACACGACAAAACCACAGAAGAGTTTTATTAAAGAGGATAGAGGTGACAGGCCTGCGTGAAACACGTGGGTGAGGAGATAAAGGAGGGGGCTCATGCAAGATGGCGCCGGCTTTTTTAAAGGTTGGGCCGCGCATGCGTACAGGGACTCCTGTGGGTACTCCATGCATGCGCGTAGATTACATGGCTGCGCGCATGCGCTTTACGCAACCACATAAGGCCACAGAGTCCCGGTCCCGTGAGATGTCTGACCCGGAGATGGCTATTCTACACTGGAAATAGTTAGGCGGTCCGCCGGGCAAGCCCAACCATGTGAACATGTAATTCTCTATCATTCCCAACTCTCATGTTTTAAAAAAGAAAAGAAAATGTGGATAGATGGGTATGGGACGCCGTTTTGTTAGGGTCGGCATCCAAAACAGAGAGCTTCACTCTGATATCGGGTCACAAAAGAAGCTTTATTTAGCACGAGCTCGTGGGCCACTAGCGTGAGAAGTAACTGGTGACCCCGAGTCTAAGGCTCGCAGGCCTTTTATGAGGCGGTTCTATTAGGGCAGGGGAGTGGGGTCATCCAGAGTGCAGACATCTGGAGGCCAGATGTCTCCGTGGTCTTTCTCAGAGTCTGGGTGAGTAAACGAATTCCAAGCTTATCTAGCAAGGGGTTATTTTGCAAGCATTCTTCTCAAGCAATTTATCTTGCAAGCACAACCGCAGGCGGTTATCCTACAAGCATCCTGTTAGCACAGCATGATGGGCTAACTTTCTGGTATGGGGCGTGGGGGCAGAGTGCAGTATTTTCCACTGAATCTACAATTAGCAGAGCTAGTGGGGGGGCCTTGTTTCCCTTACAATGGCCTTTCAGTTTCTCTCAAAGACTGCTTCAGGCTGAATGGTGGACGTTGATTGGTTTTGGGGGGAGATGGGGAAGCCGTCTCCTGAAGTTCTGGGATGAAATCCTGTAGCTGTGTTCATCCTCCATGGTGTGGCTGATCCTAGGATGAGATCCTGCAGCTGTCCATCCTCCATGGTGTGGCTGGGAACCTTCTATCTATCAAAACACTGGTGACATAAAAGCTTAGACAAAAGGTTTATTATTATTTTGTTTTTGGAGTTGACATTTATCTGAGGTAGATCTGGCCTGTCTGTATGGAGACAAGACACTTATCTGAGGTAGATCTGGTCTGTCTGGTTGGAGACATGTTAAAGGTGGCTGTGATGTTTAAGTACTCTGGTTGGTTTTTTACCTGAGACAAGCCTTATTCGAGGTGGTCTATTTAAGGCACCTGTTTGTTTTGCTAGTTTAGCGTTTGAGAAACACAGGTGATCAGTTGCTGAGTATTGAACAGTGACAGACTGTTATATCCTTACTGCCTGGATATTTTGATGGTCCCTTTTGCCTCCGGCTCTATTTGGCCCTAGTTGGGAAGGAAAGGGTGATACCTTATTCCTCTAGAATTGGTGACAAGGCAGTGGATCCCGGTGTCCTCTGGAACTTGAGAGTGCAAGGCCCTGTTTGTTTTACTGTATATGAGGAGAGATTTTTCTGGGGTGGAGGTGAGATAAAAGGAGAGACAGAGAAAGCAGGTCAGAGGCCAGAGCCTGACCAAATAGGTGTGGGCTGTCTCTGAATCCCTGTGGCAGAACAGTCCAGGTCAGCTGTGTGGACAGGTGAGTGTCAGGGTCAGTCCAGGTGAAAGCAAAGGTATTTTGAGACTGAGCACTGAGAGGGATAGAAAAGAAGGCATCTTTGAGATCTAGAACAGAGAAGTGAGAGGTTCCTGAAGGGATGGTGGACAGGAGAGTATAAGGGTTAGGCACTACAGGGTGGAGGGGGACTACTGCAGAGTTAATGAGCCAGAGGTCTTGAACGGTAGGTTCCATTAGACTTTTTAACTGCAAGTATAGGGGTGTTAAAGGGTGAAGAGGTTGGGTGGAGCAGTTTTTTCCTGAGAAGGTCAGAGATGATAGGCTTAAGACCCCTTAGGCTCTGGAGTGAGAGAGGGTACTGAGCTTGGGTGATATATCTGGTGGGGTTTTGTAGCTGGATAGTAATAGGCTGATGGTGTCTAGCAATAGAAGGGTTTTGGGTATCCCAGACTTTGGGGTCTACCTGAGAGGCTGGCAAGGGAAAAGAATTGTTAGAGTCAGTAGAGTGAGTGGCTAGGAGAAGGAGAAGAGGAGCTGCTGGCGCGTCTGGGATGAGGCGAATGTGTGGAGCAAGAGAAATGGACGCTCCTACCTTAGCTAGAAGATCCCTTCCCATTAAAGGTACTGGGCAGCTTGGCACCACTAAGAATGTGTGTGTGAGAGGGATGCCTCTGAAAATGCAGTTGAGTGGTGGTGTCTGGTGAGGTAGGTAAGGCTGTCCCCCAACCCCGACAATAGGGAGACGAGAAAGAGAGGTAGGCCCTCAAAACTCTCTCAGGACAGAGTAGGTAGCTCCGGTGTCCAAAAGGAACGAGATGGGGCGCCCATTTACATTTATTACTACCCGTGGTTCCCTGTGTGAGATGGGAGTGGCCGGGGCGGAAACCGGGCAGCGTCAGTCGTCACTGTAAGCCAAGCCTACAAAGTCAGCCAGAGGGTGGTCTTCATCTGGCGTTCCTATGTCGCTTGGGACATTAGGTCAGTCAGCTGACCAGTGACCCCTTTGGCAACCTTTTGGACAAGGCCTTGTCGGTGCCCTCCGTTGGGCAATGGTGCAGGCCTGGGCCCAATGGCCTTCTTTCCCACATTTGAAACAGGGACCAGACGGCTTTCAGGGAGCCGGTCGGGTAGTGTTTGCCAGCATCTGGTAATGTTTCTTTTGAGCTTTTTCATCTCTCCCATGGTACACCTTAAATGCTATCGCCAGCATATCTGCCTGCGGGGTCAGAGGGCCATTCTCTAAACGTTTAAGTTTATCCCTAATGTCGGGGAAGCTCTGTGAGACAAAGTGGGTCATTAGGAGCTGCCTGCCCTCAGGGCTTTCCGGGTCTAAGCTAGTGAACTGAAGTAGAGCCTTGGTGAGCCGCTCCTAGAAGTGAGACAGATTTTCGTCCTTATCATGAATTACCATTTTTAGTTTTTCATAGTTTACTGGCTTTAGGGCAGCCTTACAGAGGCCTGTCAGGAGACAGGTGATAAACCTATCTCTGGCCAGGATTCCACGCTGAGTATTAAAATCCCAGTGTGGTTCCTGGTCAGAAACCACCTCAGCTCCTGGAGGATGTGAGGGGTTGGTCTGGTGAACTTCGTCTGCATGAGTTCAAGCCTGTTCCCAAACTCGCCTGCGCTCCTCCGGGAGTAGATTATTGGAAAGTATCATATATATGTCATGAAAAGTGAGACTATAGGATCGAGTTATATATTGAAACTGTTTAATAAAGGAAGCAGAATTAGAAGTATAAGAACCCAGCTTAGCTTCTATCTGAGAGAGTTCTGCGAGAGAAAATGGAACATGAACCTTAATCAGTCCATCCACACCAGCCACCTCTTGCAAAGGGAGAACAGTGGATGGATTCGGATGGCTGGAATCTGGCGCTTTAGCAGATCGAGAGCGTGTAGTAGGCGGAGTAAAGGTTGGAGCCAGAGCAGGGCCTCTGGAAACGGCCGCTGCCAAGGAAGAATCAGCTTTAGAGGAAGAAGAATCCAGAAGGGGAGCTGAAGGAACAGACATCCTAGGAGTAGGAGCCGGAGGTCGGATAGGTGGAGGTTCATTAGCAGGATCTAGAGTCAGAGATTCCGGAGCCAGAGAATCATCAGGTTCAGGCATAGCTAGGAGCACATGAGCAGGAGAGAAGGAGTCCAGAAGAGAAGGCTTAGCACTGAGAAAGAGGAAACCAATGACATAGGGTAACTCTTTCCATTTGCCTGTTCGCTGGCAGAAATTAGATAACTCCCGTAAAATATCGGGATCCAAGGAGCCTCTCGGCGGCCATTTTTTATTATTTTCTAAAGCATATTTGGGCCATTTCTTAGTACACAGACGGATAAGCTTAGGAACCTTTAAGTAAGGCATTAAGGTAAGAGGTTTCAAAGCCTCAAGAAGGCAGCCTAAAGGAGAATTAGGGCTGATTGAGTTGGAAGCCTTATTTCCCATGTCTGCAGTGGAGAGGCAAAAAAAATTAAAAATTAAAAAAACAAAACGTGATCTAGAGGTCTGATTTTGGGCGTCCCCAAATACCGAATGTGGATCTGCTCGGGCACAAGCCGCCTTATCAGCTCGTCAGCCGATAAGCGGGGACTCCACCGTGTGAAGAAAGGTCTCCCCGGGAGCCCTTCATGGTCAGCCACCCCGTCGGGTGTGAAGAACATGTCGGCTTCACACGGCTCTCCCTGGATGCACCTGATGGTGGTGGTCCCTTCGCAAAATATCTCAAGCTGCAGACGTGGGAAGTGGCTGGAAATCCAGCCCTCGATGGGGAAGGGGCAGCCATGCCAGTAAAGACCATTGCCAGGGGTTTCCCCGGTCTCAAGAATAACCAGTGAGGCGACGGATGCTCAGCGGTCGTTCTCACGGATTCAGGAAACCGTTTACGCTAGCCGAAAAGGGGAAAACTCACCAATCAGTAGCGGTGTTGCATGCGGATTTGTGCGACCAGGCTAATGGAGAGTGATCTGTCGCGAACGGAGCAGAGTTCCCAGTGTGTGTAGTGCAGTTTACGTCCCGGTTCCCGGGAGCCCCTGGAACCCATGGTGGAAGGAGAAAACTGACTCCTGAATCTTATCCTCTGACCTCCACATGCTTGACAAGGCACACAAATGCCCACTTGTGACCCACACACATAACATTCAGACACGTGCATCCATATCAGCATGTATCAGAAGATCCTTAGTAAGTCTGAACTTGATTTCATGATGTACTTATATATCAAGCTCATATTTTGATTATCCATATATCTATGGATTGACTTTGGGTTATATAACATCTTAGCTATTGCGAATAATGTTTTTATGAACATAGGAATAGAAATACCTCTTTGAGACCCAAAAGCAGAATTGCTGGATTATCATTCTACTTTAAAACTCCGGGGAAGTTGTGCAGTGGTGTGCACGCCTTTAATCCCAGCACTGGGAGGCAGAGGCAGAGGCAGGAGGATCTCTGTGAGTTCAAAGCCAACCTGGTCTTCAGAGCGAGCTCCAAGACAGGCTCCAAAACCACAGAGAAAACCTGTCTTAAAAAAGAAAAAAAAATTCTGGGAAATCATGTTATTCCCCATAAAGACTTTACCACTTATATTCCCACCAACAGTATACAAGCACTGCAATTTTTCTTTTCTTTCCTTTCTTTTCTCTCTCTCTCTCTCTCTCTCTCTCTCTCTCTCTGTCTTGTTTTAACAAAGTTTACATAGCATAGATTTGAATTTTTATTTTGAGAGCTGGATGTGGAGGCCAGAGAGTTGATGCAGCAGTTAAGAGCACTGGTTGCTCTTCCAGAGGACCTGAGTTCAATTCTCAGCAACCACATAGTGGCTCACAACCATCTCTAGTGGGATCTGATGCCCTCTTCTGGCATAAAGTCGTACATGCAGATAGAGCACTCATATACATATAATAAATAAACCTTAAAAAAAAAAAAAAAAAAGATCTGGCCTGGCGGTGGTGGCACATGCCTTTAATCCCAGCACTCAGGAGGCAGAGCCAGATGGATCTCTGTGAGTTCGAGGCCAGCCTAGTCTATAGAGCAAGATCTAGGATAGCCTCCAAAGCTACACAGAGAAACCCTGTCTCGAAAAACCAAAAAAAAAAAAAAAAAAAATCTGGATGTGGTGACATTTACCTTTAATCCCAGCACTTGGGAGGTAGATACTCTCAGGTCTCTATGAGTTCAAGACCAGCTTTGTCCACACCAGCCAATGCTGCACTTACTTTGACCATGTCTCAAAAACACAAAAATAAATAAACTTTTTATTTTAGTTATTACTGCTGCATGCATGTGCATGGTCATATTCACAAGCCAGCGTGGAGGTCAGAGGATAGCTTCAGGTAGTGTGTTCTTGTCTACTACCATCTCAGTTCTGAGCATCAAACTCAGGGCATCAGGTTTGGTACCAAGGTTATAGTTCTGATTTCATAAAAAGAATTTGGGGTCTGGAGAGGTGGCTCAGCGGTTAAGAGCATTGGCAGCTCTTCCAGAGGTCCTGAGTTCAATTCCCAGCAACCACATGGTGGCTCACAGCCATCTGTAATTGGATCTGATGTCCTCTTCTGGTATGCAGGTGTACATCTAGATAGAGTACCATATACATAAAATAAATATTTTTTAAAAAAGAATTTGGAAGTGTTCTTTCCTTGTCTGTTGCATAGAATAATCTGAGAAGTATTGATGTTAGTTCTTTAAAGATCTGGTAGAATTCTGTGCTGTTTCCATCTAGCCCTGGGCCTTTCTCAGTTGGGAGATTTAAAATTACTACCTCTATTTCATTGGTTATTATGGCTCCATTTTAATGATTTGCTTCATTCTGATTTAATTTTGGTCAGTCATATATATCTAGACATTAATCTATCTGTTTTAGATTTTCTAGTTCAGTGGAATATAGGTTTTTAATTATCTCCTCTTTCTCAGCCCTGTTTTTGATTAGGCCTCCAGATGCTTTCCTAAGTTACTAACATGGGGTCCTTTTGTAGAATATTATTTTAAGGTGTGTTACTTTTGTTTATGCTGCATTTGTTTAACTCTGTGAAGCTGTGTTACTGTGCCTGTCTAAAATACCCGATGATCTAATAAAGAACTGAATGGCCAATAGCAAGGCAGAAGAAAGGATAGGTGGGGCTGGCAGGCAGAGAGAGTATATAGAAGGAGAGTAAGCCTCTGTGTGTGATTTATTTGGGAGCTGGGTAGCAGCCCCCCAGAGAGCAAAAACAAACAACAAGATCCCTCCAGTCTTTAGATGTAGTCAGTGCTGTACACTTGCCTCTTAGGACTGTGTTGTGGAACAATCTTCTTGTACACTGTGAAGATTTGTCACTTGGATTGGTTTAATAAAAAGCTGAATGGCCAATAGCTAGGCAGGATTTTCAGGCACACAGGATGCTGGGAAGAATGGAGGAGTAGCCAGACAGAGAGGAAGCAGCATGGGCAATACAGAGAGTAAAGGTAATAAAGCCACAAGACAAAAGTATATTGATAAAAGTGGGTTAATTTAAGTTGTGAGAGCTAGTTAGTAAGAAGCCTGAGCTATTGGCTGAGCTTTTATAAGTAATAATAAGTCTCTTAATGATGCACCTGGAGGCTTTGGAAGAACAAGAACAAACAGTAACCCAAAAGAATAGGCAGGATTGGGGATTTAGCTCAATGGTAGAGCACTTGTCTAGCAAGCTCAAGGCCTTTGGGTTCAGTCCTTAGTTCTGGGGGGTGGGGAAGAATAGACAAAAAGAAATACTCAGTCACTTAATTCAGTCTCTTGGTAAGTCTTTCTTTTGAGATTTGTTTGACATCTAAGTTTTTTATCTAGAATTTTATTTATTTTATTTCAGTTTGGCTTTCCTTCATAAAGTCTTATCTCTTTATTAAATTCTATTATCTTCCCTTGAATTGGTTTCATTATTTCATTCAGTTGTGTTTCTGTAGTCTTCATTCAGAGATTTATTTATGCCCTCTCTCAGTTCTGCACTGGCCAGTTTTAAACACAAACCAAGGTCATCCAGGAAGAGTGACTCTCAATTGAGGAAATGCCCTCATCAGGTTGGCCTGTGGGCAAGCTTGTGGGGCATTTTCTTGACTGATGACTGATGTGGGAGGTCCCAGCCCACCATGGGTTGTGCTACCCCAGCTGGTGGTCCTGGGTGCTATAAGAAAGTTACGAAGAGCAAGCAAGTAAGCAACACCCCTCCATGGCCTCTGCTTTGGTTCCTGTCCATGTTTCCCTGATGGGCTATGACTATAAGATGAAATGAATGCTCTCCTCCCTCAGTTGATTGGGTGGCGGTGTATCATCACAGCAGTAGAGATCCGAAGACAAGCTCCTGAACATACATATAACTGCTATTGAGAAACATTGTCTTGTGCATCAGCTAAACTGCTTTCCTCAGAACTTTATGATATGGGAGGAGCTAATTTCTGGAGGAAACATACTGTTTTGGTTATTCATGTTGTGTTTTTGTGATCTGTAGTCAGGACTGATGGTGCTTCTTGGTGTGATCATCTGGTCTGGCCTTTGTTTGCTTTTACCCCAACTTGTCAGGCATGTGCCAGCTGAATGGTGCCAGGGGTTCAGTCTTGGGGCCACTCTGTTGATGTACTAATGTGGTTTCAGCTCAGCTAGGGCTAGGTGCAGCTTCTGAGCTCAGGAGCAAGCCTTCTGTGGGCTTACATGATTCTTGCTGCTGATCTTCAGAAGTATGGAGGACTCACTGGGTTCTCTAGGTGGTCCTTGGTGGCAGAGGTTGGGGTCACATTGGGAACGGGTGGTTGGAGATGATTTCTAAATGGTCTTATTAAATAAAATCATGGAGCCAAATACAGGATTGAAAGTCTTAGAGAAAGATTAGGGAAATAGGGAAAGCCACAGCTAACCTTACCTCACCACCTTGGCAGCTTCCAAATGCACATTACTTCCTATTACTTCATTGCCTTGCTGTTCTGCCCTCTCATTGGCTCTTAGCCCAGCTACCTCACTTCCTCTTCCTGCACAGCTCTGTCACTTTCTGTCTGTCTGTACAGACCTCTAGGTCTCTATGGTTGTTACTGGGGATTAAAGGCATGTGTCACCACACTTGGCTCTGTTCCCCAGTGTGGCCTTGAACACAGAGATCCTGCCTGCTAAGTGATAGGATTAAGGGCGTGTGCTACCACTGCCTGACTTCTTTGTTTACTTAAATTGGCTTGCTATTTCTTCTGATCTCTGGCAAATTTTATTTATTAAAGCACAAATAAAATATCATCACAGGTGGTACTCTGTGGAGGTGAAGCACAGGACATCGCACAGTCCTAAGGTGGAGGTAGGTTGGGTAGACACCAGAATGGGTGTCGAGTGGGGTTGTGGTCACAGTACTCCACATGGTCCTGAGGTAGCATAGTGGATAAGGTCTTCTTTGTGCTTTTGAGATCTTTCTGCTTAATTAATTTACCCATCCAGTGACTGCTTGAGGTGGGTGGGGTTTTATTATTTAATTTTTAGTTCTTTATATAGTCTAGATATTAACCCCACTAGATGTGTCACTGGCACAGGTTTTCTCCCAGTCTGTATGCTCTCTGTCTCCTAATTGTTTATTTACTGTGTAGAGGTGTGTATATGTGTGTGTATATACCTGTGTGCGAACACAAGTGTGTGTGTACACACCTGTGTGTGTAAACCTGTGTGTGAATGTAGGTATGTGCGTATAAACCTGTTTGCAAATGCAAGTGTGTATATACACTTGTGTGCTAATGCAGGTGTGTGTGTATGCACCTGTATGCGAACTCAGGTGTGTGTGTATGCACCTATGCTAGAATGCAGGTGTGTGTGTATATACACCTGTGTGTGAGTGCAGGTATGTTTGTATACACCTGTGTGTGAGTGCAACTATGTTTGTGTACACCTGTGTGCAAATGCAGGAATGTGTATATACACCTGTGTATGAATGCAGGCGTATGTGTACACATATGTGTGAATGCAGGTGTGTGAGAGAAGCACAATGTGTGGAAATCAGATCACCTCACTTTGAGGCAGGGTTTTGGCCATTTCAAATATTATTTTTCGTCTGAAGGAGTCCAGTTTGGCCTTCCATTCCTCACGTCCTCCTCTCCCTTCTGGAATACATGAAGACAAAAGTTACGTTAGCTGCTACACCTTTGTCTGCTAATTCCTTTAACTCTCATTTCTGGATTGACTTTTAGTGATTTTTTTTCAAGACAGGGTTTGCTTTTAGTAAATTTTAAAAGTTTTCTTTTTTTTTTTTTTTTAATGTGGAGCTGAGGATCGAACCCAGGGCCTTGTGCTTGCTAGGCAAGCGCTCTACCACTGAGCTAAATCCCCAACCCCTAAAAGTGGTTTATGATTCTAGGTTGTATTTCCTCTGCAAATTTTTTGTTTTTGTTTTTGTTTTGTTTTGTTTTTGAGACAGGGTTTCTCTGTAGCATTGGAACCTGTCCTGGACTAGCTCTGTAGACCAGGCTGGCCTCGAACTCACAGAGATCCACCTGCCTCTGCCTCCCGAGTGCTGGGATTACAGGCGTGCACCACCACTGCCTGGCTTGAAAATTTATAATAACAATTCCTAGTCTGTTGCTTCTCAACTCTGAATGTTCCCTGTGTTGCTTGCTGGGACAAAAGCCTTTCTCTTGACGATGCTAATCTTTATCAGTGGAGGGCGCTTGAGGAGAAAAGGTTTCTTCTGTCCTGTGTGCTTTGCTAATGCTTCCTCTGACTCAAACTGACATGAGGGGTCTGGGGTTGCCGTAGGCATGTTCTATGTGACTCAGCTGGCTTCTGGTAAGTTCCATGTTTTGGAAACCTTGATCCTAGTGTGTAAGAACTAATCCACCAAAAATGGAAGAGAGGTGGATTCAGGACTACATAGTCTTATTTATTTATTGTTTGAGACAGGGTCTAGATTTGGAGCTGTGGCCAGCCCAATACTCACTAAGCACCCTGGGCTGGCCTCAAACTTGTAGCAGTCCTAACCCTCTCAGGTGCTGGGATTATAGGTTTGTACCACCATATCCAGCTTGCAAAGTCAAAATTATTGGAGACTTTAGTAAGTAGAAGTGTGCCCTGGGTATTGGAAAGACAAGAGTCCCCCTATCCTAAGGCAGAAAGAGGAGTTTATATGCCAAGCTAGACAAAGGAGCTGCAGCCAGCTGAAATACTCTTGGCTTTCTGAAAGACTCCTGACATATTCAAAGGTCAATTAAACAGTCCAGGGCCAGTTAGACGGATCAGTGGGTAAAGACACTAGCTACAAGTCTAACGACCTGGTTCAACTCCTGGGATCCACATGATGAAAGGAGAGAACCACTCCAGCGAACTGTACTCTGACACCCACATGTACACCAAGGCACACCCATGCCTGTAGCCATACATACATTATACACACAATAATAGTAAATATTTTAAATGTGTAAGGGGATTAGAGAAATGGTTCAGCAGGTAAGAGAGCTTACTGCTTCCAGAGGGTCTAGACGTGGTTCCCAGCCCAATGTCCAGTGCTCATAACTGCTGTAATTCTAATTCCAAGGGATCTGGTGCCTTCCTTTGGCCTCTGAAGGCACCTGCCTGCACTGGTGTATGTGCCCTCATACAAACACATGCATATGCACTAAATAAATCAATCAAGGTTAAGAAGAAAGAGAAGAAACAATTTGTTTTTGTTTTTTTTCCACTTTTAAAATTTATTTTTCTATTATCAGCTTGATACAGTATAAATTCTTATCCTAATAGTGAAATGTTTCATTGAGGCTTGCCCAGTAATTGAGTAAAACCAAAACTTATTATAAGCCACAGTGATCCTAGGGTCCCCCCTTGCTATATAGTCTTCCTGGTTCTGTGGGTGGCAGTCTGATTGTTCTTTGCTTTATATCTAGAATCCACTTATGAGTGAGTACATACCATGTTTGTCCTTCTGGGTTTGGGTTACCTCACTCAGGATGATTTTTTTCCAGTTCCATCCATTTGCCTGCAAATTTCATGCTGGCATTGTTTTTCTCTGCTGAGTAGTATTCCATTGTGTATATGTACCACATTTTCTTAATCCATTCTTCAGTTGATGGATTCTAGGTTGTTTCCAGGTTCTGGCTATTACAAATAGTGCTGCTGTGAACATAGGTGAGCATGTATCTTTGTGGTTTGATTGAGCACTCCTTGGGTATATGCCCAAGAGTGGTATGGCTGGGTCTTGAGGTAGATTGATTCCTAATTTTCTGAAGAACCGCCATATTGATTTCCACAGTGGTTGTACAAATTTGCATTCCCACCAACAGTGGAGGAGTGTTCCCTTGCTCCACATCCTCTACAACATAACTGTCATTAGTGTTTTTTATCATAGCCATTCTGGCAGGTGTAAGGTGGTATCTCAGAGTCGTTTTGATTTGCATTTCTCTGATAATTAAGGATGTTGAGCATTTCTTTAAATGTCTTTCAGCCATTTGTGATTCTTCTTCTGAGAATTCTCTGTTTAGCTCTTTAGCCCATTTTTTAAATCGGATTGTTTAGTATTTTGATGTCTAGTTTCTGGAGTTCTTTATATTCTGTAAAGATCAGTCCTCTGTCAGATGTGGGGTTGGTGAAGATCTTTTCCCATTCTGTAGGCTGTCTTTTTGTCTTATTGACCATGTCTTTTGCCCTACAAAAGCTTCTCAGTTTCAAGAGGTCCCATTTATTAATTGTTGCTCTCAGTATCTGTGCTGCTGGTGTTATATTTAGGAAGTGATCTCCTGTGCCAATATGTTCAAGAGTACTTCCTACTTTCTCTTCTATCAGGTTCAGTGTAACTGGATTTATGTTGAGGTCTTTGATCCACTTGGACTTGAGTTTTGTGCACGGTGACAGATATGGATCTATTTGTAATCTTTTACATATTGACATCTAGTTATGCCAGCAGCATTTGTTGAAGATGCTTTCTTTTTTCCATTGTATAGTTTTGGGAGAAGAAACAATTTGAATGATGGTGGATGTCTATCTTAACAATCTTGTTCATCCTATAGGGTAGATTGAGGGGCAGAATCTTGTGATAGGCATGATGGGAGTTACCGCCAAGATGGCTAGAGCCATCTCACATTGGATTCCTATAAGTAAACCTCACCCCATACCAGGGGGTCTTGTCTTTCCACCTCTCCTATTAGCAGCCTTCTGGCTAATTTTATTAGCATCTTTGCAGGGAGTTCTCTCTGCCACCAGCCTTGGCCTGAAAGTCAAGGGTCTTCACCATCCAGTGGGGAGTGATGCCATCCCCTTTGCCAGATCGGAATCCTTCCCTTGATACCCATCTCCATCCTGAGCTGTTCTGTGGCATTTTCTTCTGATTCTGCCTGCTTAATTTTCTGTTCATATTTGATAGTCCCCTATATGAAGCCTCTGTTCTTTGACACACTGCATGGTTTCTGTGTTCCTGAGAGGATCCTCACTAGTGACCTGTTCCTTTTATTGGGTGTTAGAATTTTACACTGTTGGTGAAGTTTGTTCTATCCTTTAACCTGTGTTGGATTTTGGCTTGGCAGGCAGAGTTCCTTGGTCCTCCATAGTTAGCTTCTAGGCTTAGGTCAAGTAGTCCAGAGCTGCCTGAGGCTGCAGTTAATTTAGCGTGTTTCTAAGGTGATGCCCCTTTGGGTATTCTACCCAATACCTGAGAGTTGGCAAGGTGGCTTGTGGGTACCCAAAATGTACTTATCCTATTGTGACTCTGGAGACTATTTGTTCATCTGTTGCTTTACAAAACAAAAACAAATACAAAAACAACCTCCTTTTTTTTTTTTTTCATGTTTTCCGTACTCTCGTGTGCTTTCACAGGCATGGTTAAGTCCCAACTGTAGCTGAGGGAGTCCTCTGCAACCCGGACCCTGGAGTGCTGATCTGTGACCAGTCTCCTCTCCAACACTTTACCCTGTTAAGTGTAGCCCCTTCAGCGCTCTGAACCCTGTCTTTTGAACTCAAGGGCCCCCCACTTCCCACACTGAAGTCTGGAACCTCCTTCGGAGCTGCTGACATCACGGGCACACTGCTCATTCTCCCTCCACGGAGCTCTCTGCCCTGGCTGGTCTGTATCCAGGCTCTCTCCATGCAAGCAGAACAAATGAGCCAGTGTGTCAGGATTGAGATACAAATTAAAAACAGCAGTGCAAATTGGCTTAGATAACTGACCCTACTAACACTCCATTTTCTTCTTTCGTAACCAGCCACCATGCACATGGGAGTATTGAGATGTCTGTAGAGTGCTGGTGGCCTCCTAGCCAGCTGTCTTTCCAGTTGCCTGCTGCTGTGTCATTGCTGAGCTGAGGTGCCTCTGTAGATTAATGCCTCCTCCGAGGAGCCCAAGCAAGGAAAGGAACTGTTTCCACGAGTTCTTCTTTTTTTTTTTTTTTAACATTTATTTATTTGTTTTATGTATATGTATATGGTGCTCTATCTAGATGTACACCTGCAGGCCAGAAGAGGGCATCAGATCCAATTACAGATGGTTGTGAGCTGCCATGTGGGTGCTGGGAATTGAACTCAGGTCCTCTGAAAGAGCTGCCAGTGCTCTTAACTGCTGAGCCATCTCTCCAGACCCCCACGAGTTCTTGAAGGCAGCCCCACAGGCCCGACAAATCTACATGTCTGGCCAACTCTGGCTTTGGGTTGACCAGAAGACAAAAAGCTGGACCTACTCTAGCACCCAGGTGCTCTTGCTGTTCCTGCCTAAGCTTGAGAAATGCTAACCCCTGATGGGAAACTGTGCTTCCACACAAGTCACAGAGTTGAGAGTCCAGAATGCCACCATTGTAAGGTGAGTGGATATGGACGCACGTGAGAAGACAGGAGAATTGATGCCGTTCCTCAAAGATGTGTGACTCTGTCTGGAGGTGGACACAGGGCAGCTGCCTTTCCCGTTTTCCTCCAGAGGTACCTTCCATAACCAGGATGCTGTGCTTCAACTCCAGACCTGTGGCTGGAGCATGGGGCTATATCTGTCTCTATTTAGGCTACCACCTCAGTGATGGTAGGGAGTTGGGACAGCTTCCTGTTGTAAGCCTTGGGAGATGAATGTCCTGAAGGCCATCACTGTGGTCTTGTGACATGCTGAATCTCCCACAAGCTCCCCTGGAAAATATGTCTTGTGTGCATGTCCCCAACTCAGACAAAAGATTGATTAAGAGAAGAGAACATGGGGCTGGAGAGATGGCTCAGAGGTTGGAGCACTGGCTGCTCTTACAGTGGTCCTGATTTCAATTCCAACAACATGGTGGCTCACAACCGTCTGTAGTGAGATCCGGTGCCCTCTTCTGGACTGCAGGGATACGTGCAGACAGTATGCTGTATACTTTTTTCCTTCGAGACAGGGTTTCTGTGTGTAGCTTTGTGCCTTTCCTGAAACTCACTCTATAGACCAGGCTTGCCTCGAACTCACAGAGATTTGCCTGCCTCTGCCTCCCGAGTGCTGGGATTAAAGGCGTGTGCCACCACCGCCCGGCATAAATAAATCTTTTAAAAAAGAGAGAGAAGAGAACGTGTCAGCTCACAGGCAAGGGTGTGAGAGAAGCACTCTGGGGCCCTGGTGAGCCATCATCTCCCCATACCTGAGGCAGGACTGCCTGTGCTGGGGTTACATTGTTTCTCTGTTGCTGCAAAGAGCAGAGAGTGGCTGGGTGTAATGGCATGTGCTTTTAATCTCAACATTTGGGAGGCAGAGGCAGGTGGATCTCTGAGTTCGAGGCCAGCCTGGTCTGCAGAACTAGTCCAGGACAGGTTCCAAAGCTACAGAGAAACCCTGTCTCAAAAAAAAACCAAAAATAAGGGGTTGGGGATTTAGTTCGGTGGTAGAGTTTGCCTAGGAAGCGGTTCGGTCCTCAGCCTCAGCTCTGGAAATAAAAAAATAAATAAAAAATAATAAATAAATAAAAATAAACACAAATCTATACAGTTATGTTCATTACTTCCAAGGAGAGTGACTTCTTCTGACAAAACATGCATTGCCAGCTTTTGAGCTATGCGAGGAAATTGTGGTTTTACAACAGATTTGACAGTTCAGTCAGCAAAATGGAATGACAGATGGCAAACCGACCCCACCACTGTGTTACCGGTGTGCAATGGTTTAACGAGGCACCAGGAGCCGACGCTGGGGACTGTGATGAGGCCAGTGTACACATCACTGCTATCCAGGTCTGTACTCCAACAGGATGGGTGGCTCCTTGTTTGCCAGTCAGGATGGCATGACGGATTCTCTGCAGAACCACAGCAGTGACCATGGGAGCCAGTGCTACCACATCGATGACAATGTTGCTGGCACTTGTGATGGCTCTTCTGGAATCCATATCTTTTTTTTTTTTTTTTTTTTTGGTTTTTCGAGACAGGGTTTCTCTGTGTAGCTTTGCGCCTTTCCTGGATCTCACTCTGTAGCCCAGGCTGGCCTCGAACTCACAGAGATCCGCCTGCCTCTGCCTCCCAAGTGTTGGGATTAAAGGCGTGTGCCACCACCGCCCGGCCTTGGAATCCATATCTTACACACCAGGCCTATCCACAGGAAGAACTTCCGAACAACTGCTCGGAGCTCAGGGATCAGGTCAAACTGCATGATCTCACACAAGCAGGGGTAGTACACTGATGCGTGTGCTTTGAACTTTCTGTCATTTATTTTGAGGGTTTTGGTTAGAAGTAACAGCAGGAGGTTCGTCCACGCCTCCCAGAGTTCACAGTGGTGAAATAGGGCGGCGCTTCGCTGCAAACCACTGGCTGTGCCAGCCCGGGCAGACCACCAGGTCCTCGTTTCTTCTGTCGTATGACAGCATGGCTCTGGCAGTGACCAGTGGGAAGCTTGGTCAGTCTGTAGCACACGAAGCACAAGAGTACTTCTTTACGGTTATTGACTGTCTCCCCCCTCACCCTGTAACCACAGGAGGTTGCTCCAGACTTAAATGTTATGTAGTACCCTGACAGATGCTCCTCTCTCCTGTTCTAACCATGCTTTGTATTTCCACAGTTACCCCAGGTCACTTGTCACCCACCGGGATTGGGGTTTGGAAGCCCAAGAACAGGACCGAGCTGCCTCGTGCCAGGTGCTCATGCTGGAGTCTGTACCAGAGCGCTGTTGTTTCCCACAGCAAAGGTCTTTGACCTCCCTCCACCCACTGGGTTCTTGGTGCTCTGTGGTGTTCCAGTACACTACCCATGTCCTAGCTCTGTGAGCTTAGATTACCCTCTGTCTCAGTCACTGTCCTATAGCTATGAAGAGACTCCATGGCCAAGGCAGCTATTATAAAAGATAGCATTGAACTGAAGGCTGGCTTACAGTTTCAGAGGGTGAGTCCCTCACCATCATGGGAAAGAGCACAGTGGCATGCAGGCAGACACGGTGCTGAAGAGGAAGCTGAGAGCTACATCCTGATCCACAGACTGAGAGAGAGCCTAGGCCTGGCCTGGGCTTTTGAAACGTCAGAGCTCACCCCCACCCCCGAGACACACTTCCTACAGCAAGGCCACACATCCTAATCCTTCTAATCCTTTGGAACAATTCTACTCCCTGGACTAAGCATTCAGATGTACGAGTCTAGGGGGCCATTCCGATTCCAACCACCACACCCGCTCCGAGGACATGATGGCCAGTCACAAGTATGTGTGTCAGATGCATTAGTGGAGAGAGAACAGAAGTAAGACAAGACATGCCATGTGAATCGGATGGTATAAATGTAACATCAGCACCTTAACTACTATTTATGCCTGGGAGGTAGAGCTCCGTGTCGTGTGCCCATTGGGAACACTAGCTCTCTTCCTGCCATGGGCGTAGGCTACAGGGCACTGACCTCTGCAGCATTTTTCTACATTTCCATTTCCATGTTCCCTGAAAGCAGAGGCAGAAAGATGGCAGGTGTGGTGGCAGCAGGGGTTGTGGGATGTGGGGGAGGGACTCAGGGTCTGCCATTGGTCTCACATGCCATACAGTTGAATTTGCTCACTGGGCTCAGCATGACTAGCCAAGCGCAACTGTGCAGCAGCTGTGGGACTCACAAACCAAGCTGCTGTTGTTCTGAGGGATTTTCCACTCTGGGTTAATGGCATCTTTCCAGGGAGTAGGGCTGGTGAGTCCATATTGGGTCCTGGGCCAAGGGCAGCTTGCTGAACTGAGGACTACCTGGGGCCTGCTCTGGGAACAAAGCAATGTCATGGCAAAGACATGACTGCTGCCTTTGTCCCCAGGATGCTATGTATATGGGACCAATGCACAGTGACCCCAGGAGTACTCAGTGGCTGTGAGGAAGTGGCCCTGTGGCTGTAGCAGCTACGAACCCCCCGGTAGCTTCCGGCCAGTGCCACCCAAGTGGCAGGTATTATTTGGGTGCCCCTCCTGCTCTCTGCTGGGCTTCTCTGGAGGATCCCTAAACAAAGGATGCTTTTCAAGGAGCTCCGGAAGGAGCAGGGTGAGCAAGCTTATTGCCATCCTGCAGCTTTGTCTGTGTGGCTGTCTGAAGGCACCAGAGACTTCCACAGACAGAAGACTATGGCCTTGGCCTTGGGAAGCTGGTATTTCCAAGAAGCCACCTGCAAACAAGAACAAGCACTGCTGAGCACCTTAAAATAACCAGGCGGGCCGGGTGATGGTGGCACATGCCTTTAATCCCAGCACTCGGGAGGCAGAGCCAGGCGTATCTCTGTGAGTTCGAGGTCAGCCTGGTCTACAGCGTGAGATCCAGGAAAGGCGCAAAGCTACACGGAGAAACCCTGTCTCGAAAAACAAAAAACAAAAACAAAAACAAACAAACCAGGCGGCATGGGCTGTGAGAAAATGCAAGTGAGGCTGGCTGGGATAGGACTGCAGGGAGAGGAGTTCCTCTAGAAGAGGTCACCTTTAAACCCAACCAAAAAGACAAGAAAGGCCCCAGCTCTTAAGGTTGAATGGCAGGCTCTGAGCTAGAGTTCCATAGGTCATGGTTAGCATTGGATTTCATGGGAGGGACAATGAGAACCCGACAACAGATTTTAAGGAGAATAATGTGATCAAGGATCTGATTACAAATTTATGAGGTGTTCTGGAAGCCCCGTGGACTGTGGTGAGTCCTGATGAGCAGGGAGGCCCTAGAGGCATTGGTAATAGTTAGTGTAATGACTGCACATTTAGGGAGAAGTAGAGAAGCTGCATGCATCTGGAGAAGCTGAGGGGGAGCAGGGACCTAGGATGGTTCAGAGGTTTGAAAATCTAGGTGGGTGGGGCCACCATGATTGATTGTCAGGGAAGGCAGGAGTACCACTTAGGGTCCATTATGACTGGAAGGTTAGGATGCCCATCAGAGGTTAGGGGTTGCTTCCTTAGCCCAGTAGGGTCTGAGATGAGGTCCCTGACTCAGGAAACCCCAAGAGTAGCTCTGGAGCAGGCAAAACTACCTCTAACCCAATAGCTCTGAGTCCAGACTGACAGCAAATGACTAAGAAATTCCCTTGCCATGGTCCACATCAGTTTACCACTTCCCTGTCATCAAACACTTACACTCCCACCCTTTGCCCAGAACCCAGATTCTCCCTCTCCCCATCTAAGATTCTACTACTCCCTATTCAAGGAGCTCTCTTGAGATGTAAACCTCAGGGTTAAATAATTTTGAGTTTTCATTTCAAGTCTATTTTTGGATGCCACACTGTATTTACTTGTATGACTGAATGTTTTTTTCTTTTTAAGGAAATAAAAAGGTTTATTTTGAATTAAATATGAGTGGCCATGTCCCAGGAATACAGATTCAGGTTCCTTAGGATTTTTTATTTGTTTGATTTATAAAATTAATCATGGAAAATTCAATATATATAGACCGTAGACATCAAGGATCTTTCATGCATCTCTCACTTAGGCTCAAGGCACACCGTGCCAACCTCCTTCTGCACACCGTGGCTCATGGACGACTATGTAACCCCAGTGCCATTAAACAAACATGGAAGCCATACAGTGTCCATTCTTTTAAAATTTATAAATAATTTTGAATATAAGAAGGATTAAATTTAAAACTACTTGATTGCCTCTTTTGTGTGTGTTGAGGGTACCTACAACCTTGAACATGCTGGGCAAGTAAGTACTCTACCACTGAGCTAAAATTTTTTTTTTAACGTTTGAGACAGGGTCTTACTAAGTCACTCAGGCTGGCACTGAACTCATAGTACAACCCAAGCTAGCCTGGAATTTGATAGCCCTGTGTCAACCTGAACAGCTGGGATTGTATGCCTATATCTCCAGGTCCGTCACTTGTCTCAAATGGCTTGTTAAATGTTTGTAAGATCAACTGATCACTGTTTTACAGGATCTGAATAAACATCAGCCTTGCAGTTATCAGCTTATCTCCAGTCTCTTTACCATGTCCCCTCTCATTTCTCTTTGAGGGAATTTAGTGGTGATCCTGTCCTTAGTGGGTACTACTGCCCACTCTGCTCCATCTCCTCTGTTTGCTGTAGACTGCCATTAGATATAGGTACAACTGTGTCTACCATGCATCCTATGGGCTGCATGCATCCCAGGACAGCTATGAATGCAGCTGTTTATAGACCATGTTAGTGTCATGGAGTTAGACACCCCTGATAGAGGTCTGCTCAGACTCAAGGTTGTCTGGGCACAAGTCATTCCCACATACCACTGTGTTCTTTAACAAGGAAGCACAGAAAATTGGTGCCTTCTGTGATGAGGCCCCTGACCCTCAGCCCTTACTGGAGAACTTGGGTTCAAGGTCTTCTCCCTTCTTGTCTCTTACCTATGGGGACACTTTCCCCTGTAGATGGTGGCAATCAGCGGCACTGAGGATGGTAGGGTCAGTTGCTGAGTCTTGGAGCTTGTTTTGGAGAAATGTTCGTTCCCCACCACTCCCCAGAGGTTGCTGATATTTTTCACCTTACAATGTGTGTGTGCACACAACGTTTAGGCGTCATTTCTTTTTTAAACCTTTATGTGGGTTCCAGAAACTGAACTCTGGTTGTCAGGTTGGTGTGGCAAGCATTTTTACCCACTGGTCCATCTCACCTCCCACTGCTGATCTACTATCAGTACAGACTCGTGTATTGAAATACAAGTAAAATGCTTAATGTAGGGTAACAGTTCTTAGGAACAGTCACGGAACAAGCTCCTATAAATGATACAATTGAGAAATGAAGGCATATTAAGGAAGGTAAGATATATGACCCCCAGTTCAGGCCATGCCTAGCTCACTAGGTCACAGCTTCCCAGGCTTCCTCAGTGCAGACACTTAGTGAAGATTTAGTAATAATACTTTCAGAGGCCCTCAGATCAAAGTAAATCACTGCCAGATGTATTTTCACTAGTTAGGCAACCTGAGCAGAATTTATGACCTCACAATTTACAGCAAACATTTGGAAAATTTAGCAAACATGAATTATTATTATTGTTATTATTATTATTATTTTATTAAACTTTTTGTTCTTGTTTTTCAAGACAAGGTTTCTAGCATAGCCCTACCTGTCCTGGAACTCGCTCTGTAGACCAGTCTGGTCTTGAACTCAGAGACCCACCTGCCTCTGCCTCCTGAATTCTGGGACTAAAGGCGTGCGCCACCACCGCCTGGTGATAAACTCTATTTCTAATCATAACTATTCCTGGGATATGTCCATTCGCCAGAAACTTTGCTGCTACCACCCTTGTCTTGGCCTGCATCCATTTTCACAGTGATGCTTTCTCAGTAAGTTCCACACCTGAGGCTGCAGACAGACCCGGACACCACAGGAAGCAAGTAGTCATCATGGTGGGTCTTAACCGCACTGGGCACCATGTGCAGAATGTCGATGTCACTATCCCATTCACACATCTGGCCATGAGCGCACTCACTGAAGTTCCTTTGTGTTCCTTCTCTAGTAAGAGTCGTGCGGCACTGAGCCTGACCTGGCCTCCCCACCGGGGTTATTTGTTTCTGGTCACGGTGCTTAAGAGGATTTGTCCCACATCCTTTGACTTGGCTCATACTTAATAAACCATTGTTATTTGCTGTTTCCCCACTTGGTACCACTGACAAGAGTAATTTAAAGAGAGAATATTGTAGATTAAGAGCTGACCTTAAAAAGCTCACCTGATCTGAAAAAGTAGCCAGCTTTCCTCATAGCCACTGGCTGTCAACACATACTTCCTTGTTGATGGTACGGAGAATTCCAGAAGCACTAGGCTGCTTCTACCTTCCATGGTGCCTACTCCTACATCTCCAAAGTGGGCTCTGGCATGATAGGAATGTCTTCCTATTGATGTTGGGCATGGCAGACACAGCACACAGACGTAAGAGCATCACATGCCCTGTTTATCTAGTGGTTTCCACTTCCCTCCCTTTTGTCCCTTTAGAACAGCCCCAGGACAAAGACACCCCACCTGGCCTCCAGACCGAGAGAGAAAATAACTATTATTGTGCATGCTGAGTTTTGTGGTTACTGACTACACAGCTGTAGTAGTCAGAGGAACAGGAGAGAAAGGTGAGGCTGTGTAACATCCCAGAGGTTTCCTTCTAAGAGGGGTAAACTCGTTTTTTAACGAGTGTGTGTCTACTGACCCTCAAACCACAGAGCGGACAGGGAAGCCCTTATCCTAAGTGAATGGCCCTGACTCGAACCTAGGTGGACCCAAGCTGAGCTGCTCAGGAAGCCCTGTTGTGGGGGCCACCACATGCAACTGGTGTCCAGGACCCAGCTGTTGCCTAAAGCCTAAGCTAACCTTTCTGCTGGCTGGAAGGATGGTAGGGGTACCTGGGAGCTTCCAGGAGCAGGGAGTGGGTGACAGCTTAGCCAGGAACCTTAGCTACCTACCATATGCTGAGAACCAGAGGGGGTAGGGCCCTGTACTGAAAGCCACACATGCCAGGTCTTGCTGGTCCAAGCCACCTTTCTGCGCACATTGGCGGCCCCTAGGTCTGTTCCCATTCCCACCATTAGTCTCCAGATGTTCGACCAAGGTAGAAAAATATGAGCTGTGTTGAGCCACCAGGTGCCACCGCAGCCTTGCTGGGTGTGTGGGAACGCGGTATTGGCTCACTTAAGTCTGTTCCAGCCTCAGCTTGAAAACTGAAGCATGGGCAAGCACGCTTTTGAAAAGAATCGAATGGGGCTGGATTGTCCCCAGCTCTTCATAACCAGCACATGCCTGCCTACAATCTCAGCACAGATCTCAGAATGTGCAAGATGGAGGCAGGAGGATCAGAAGATGAAGATTGTCTCTATCAGACCCTGTTTCAACAAAAGAGGCAGGTGGGTGATTCCAGCTGAGACTTGTCCACGTGCAAGACACAGGAGCAGATGTGCACCAGTGCCCCAGGACACTGGCCTCTTGGAGCGGTTCTCACCTTTGTACCCTCATGGACTCCTTATTGCCCGATGTGCCAGGTGCCCTGGCCAGCTGGCAGATCTGCTATAGTTTGCTGACCTTAGCCTGTTTCAATCCTGTCCTGTCCTCTAGGCTACCTTGCTCTGGGATATATCCAACTTCCTATCGCTACCCGCTCTGACACCCTACCTCCACATCTCCCTGGGTATACAAGCTCTTTCTTCCTAAGGAACATTCTGTCCCTGTAACATGGTAGTGGTGTCCTTGGAAAGCCAACAACCCTCCCCCATAGAGCTACTGATGGAGGGATGAATGATGGCACCCCAAGAGATGTCCACTTCTTAACACTTGGCACAGAGAGCTTTGGGAGCTGGGAGGATGGCTCCGTGGGTGAAGTGGTTACTCACCCACAGCATGAGGACCGGAGTCAGATACACAGCACTTATGTAATCAGTGTGGCAGCATATGCTTGTATATCCCAGCACTAGGAGGCAGATATGGGGGTTCTGGGGGCCTGCTGGCCAGCTGCTCTAGCCAGTTTGGTGAGCTCTAGATCCAGTGAGAAACCCTGTCTCAAAAACTAAGGTGAAGCACAACAGAGGAGTCCTAACCTCTGGCCTCCATATGTGCACAGACTCACAGTTTAAGGGGGAAAAGGACCACAGATTCCATCAAGACTGGTGAGATGGGACCGTATCCTCATCTTATCTAGAGGGACTTAGATGCAGCTCCACTAATTGAATAGAGGGATAACTGACCCCAAAGAATCCAACGTGATCATGAAGGTGGAGGCTGGAGTGACGAGAATCTTGCCCTGGAGTGGGGTGCACCGGAGACCTAGGTTTTGTACCTCTGGCTGTAGTTTGGATGGATTGTGGTATCTTGTCACAGCAGCCCCAGGGGGGAACACAAACAAGGACTGAGAAAAGGATGGCAGACCGACCTAGCCCCGAGCCACACTGCCTTGTGATGTAGGCACTTGGGGCTCCCCTGAGCTTGTTCCCCCAGGAAGAATTTCCACTGCCTGGCCTTGCATTTCCCATCCAGAGCCTCTAGCAGCTTACCAGCTTGGGAGCTGAGGGGTCGGTCCTAAGCCACAGAGCAGAGCAGCTGTCTTGAGAATCCATGTACATGTCTGGAAGTTATCCTCTGGCTACAAGGTGACTTTAGGGTCCCCCAGACCAGACACAAGTAGACAAGCCAGCACACCTACTGACCATTCTCGGTGGTGAAGACAGGGTGGGCAAAGACATTTTATGACCATGCACAAACTATCAGATGCTGCTTTGACAGCAGTGAGGAAGCTCTGTGTGTTGAAGTCAGCACGTGCTGCTGGCCTGCCCGGGGCCCCAGTGGGACGGCCACATAGGCAGCCCTATTGTTCAGTGCTCTCAGGTGGAGGTTACACATGTCCTGGGGAGGTCACAGCTGCCTGAACCTTTAAAACTGGCAGGGCAGGGCAGGCTGGCATTGCCGGGGCAGTGACCCACGGTGCCAGCAGCTCTGCGATTGCACTCTGCTTCTTGCTTTTTTCCCTCAGGTATTTTGTAAAAAGAATTCTCCTTTAAAAAGAAAAGGAGAAATCACTATCAGAATATTCCAGGGTTTGGGCAGAATTCTCATTATTTCTACAGGCATCTCCGTACCAGGCTTGGTCATCCGTGGAGTGAGCTCCCTCGTCCACCAGCTGGTCCTAGAGCAGACTCGGGGATTCACCCCACCAACAGAGCAGCAGGTCTGTTCTGGCTAGTGCTATCTCTGGTGCCCACAGCCGCCTCAGACTAGCGTTGCACCCAGGATCGGCTTCCAGGTAAGTTAAAGAGGAGACCCAGGGGCTTCTCTGCGGTACGGTGCAGGACTAATGTCCTCCGGCTGGTGTTTAGCACAGCATGAGAACAGGATGGCGTTGGGGGCTAGGATGAGGGTCGCTGGCAGGGTCACTGTTCTTTGTCCTGACCACCCACAATCTCACAGGATGCGACGCACAGGGCTCATGGGGGTGTTAGTCCCCCTGGTCAGCCTGCTGGAGCTGGCTGTGACTCTGAGAATCGCAGCCTTCAACATCCGGACTTTCGGGGAAACTAAGATGTCCAATGCCACCATCTCTAGCTATATTGTGAAAGTAAGTTCAGGGCCCCGTGCCTGGGCAGACAGACCCCAGAAGTCAGTGACCCTCAGGCCTTAGCAGCACCTGGGTGGATGTCAGCGTTGTCAGATATCTGACATGAGTATCGGTGGCAGCTGCAGCTCCGGGTCTGATGCCCGGGGCTGCTAGTGGTAGGACTGTCCACCCAGCCTGTATTGCTCAGATGTTGTGGCCCTTCCCCCAGATCCTGAGTCGCTATGACATCGCCGTTGTCCAAGAGGTCAGAGACACCCACCTAGTGGCTATTGGGAAGCTACTGGATGAACTCAATCGGTGGGTGACAGTGCTGGGGTCCCCTTTTGTTCCCTCCTTTTGTGCTCCATGGATGGAACCTTGCTGCCAGCTGCCAGGAGGTCCCCTCTATGGTCTCAAAGGACCTTTGGTTTCCTTTATCCAGGGACAAACCTGACACCTATCACTATGTGGCCAGTGAGCCTCTGGGTCGTAACAGCTACAAGGAACAGTACCTTTTCTTATACAGGTAAAGCCCTGCGCTGCCAAAGCCTGAGGGTACAGGCGCAGGATGCAGATACAACCCCAATCTGGACTGCAGAGGACGAGGTGGTCTAGAAAGCCCAGGGTACCCATCTTTCACTTGGGAGGCCCTTACAGAGTAGGGGTGGCAATGTATATTACAGGGCAAGAGCACAGGGCCACAGGATAAGGTTGAGGCCAGGTGGGTATCTACTCTGATGCCTGCCTCTCACAGCCTGTAACAAGAAAAGAAGGCCTTGGGTTAGCCTTGTGTCAATGGCTAGGATACACCTAGCCTCCCGTTCCCAGGACTGTGCATTTCTAGAAGGCTGGGGCATAGGCTGGAGAGAGTGGCCCCCAGCCCTAAAGTCATCTCCTGCCTGGTCTCTCCTTAGGCCTGACCAGGCGTCTGTTCTGGACAGCTATTACTATGATGATGGCTGTGAGCCCTGTGGAAATGACACCTTCAGCCGAGAGCCGGCCATTGTTAAGTTCTTTTCCCCTTTCACTGGTGAGTGCTGCTGGCCTCCACTTCAGCCTGCCTAGGCCAAGTTGGAGTCACCCCCCCCCAACCCCCAGCCCCACTCCCTCAGGAGTGCCCTCAGCTCCCAGTGCTTTCAGTTTACATTCAATTACAAGGACAATGCTTATCCACTGTCACACACTGATTACCCCTGCACGAGGCCCCAGTGTATCCGCAGGCCAACTCCAGTCCAGGCTGGTCTCTGGATACCATGTCCTCGGCATGTCTGCTATCTCCTCAGAGGTCAGAGAGTTTGCGATAGTGCCCTTGCACGCAGCCCCAACAGATGCTGTGACTGAGATTGATGCCCTCTATGATGTTTACCTGGATGTCCTAAAAAAATGGGACCTGGAGGTGAGAGCATCCTAGCGACACGTGGGTTCTATCGGCCCTGCTTGCCCCAGGACCAACGGGTGTGTTTCCCAGCAGGACGTCATACTGATGGGGGATTTTAATGCTGGCTGCAGCTACGTCAGCTCCTCCCAATGGTCTTCCATCCGCCTCAGGACAAGCCCAGCCTTCCAGTGGCTGATTCCCGACAGTGCTGACACCACTGTCACATCCACACACTGTGCCTATGACAGGTAAGCAGCCAGGATATGCTCGTCCAGCCGCAGAATCATTGGCCTTCACTCCCTGTCTCCTATTCAAATGAGGCAGAAACTGTAGTTCACAGAGTCCTAGCTCTCTTGTCAGAATGGCTGCGGGTGGCTGGGCCCATCTGGGTGTCCCTGCCAGTGCAGGGCTCTCTTAATGCTCACGGATGGATTGAGTTTGGACCCCGCCGCCAGGAAACCATGACCTATGTGGGACTAGAGGGTGAAGGAGCCTTGTCTTCTGGTGTCCTACAGGATCGTGGTTGCTGGAGCTCTGCTCCAGAGTGCCATTGTTCCCAACTCAGTTGGTCCCTTTGACTTCCAAGCAGCATTTGGACTCAGCAAGCAGCTGGTACGTGTCCTTCCTTCATGTGGTTTAAGCTAACCTGAGTCAGCAAGAGCTGACTTGAGTGATTGCCGACAGTGCTCCTGTTTCCCACACGACATGTGGGTGGAGGTGGTTTAGGTCAGAAGCAGCAAGGCTTTCTACCTGCTCACCCTCTCTGGCCCCATCCCTCCCCGGCATCCCACCTCTGCAGGCTGAAGCCATCAGTGACCACTACCCAGTGGAGATGACCCTCAAGTGAACCTGATGTTATCAAGCAGCACTGCCGTATGCTTCTGGTGAGGAAGACTCCGACTGTCCAACCAGACATGGATGGTACTGCGGCGTTCTACTGGCCAGGACAGACAGAATGTCCACCATTCGGACTAAGAAATACTGTTTAATTGAGGTAAATAAAGCTGAGCTTGAGCAGTTGGTGGTATTATCTGTATATCAAGTCCTTCCTCCCCAGGCATCTGTCACCTGAGAAGATCTGGGTTGCACACTAGGTCCAGTCTCTGGGCTGTCAGTGTTTCTCCAGGGCCTTGACCAGAAGGTCATTCAGGCGGCCTACCATGGGCCGGGGGTCATCAACGAGTCCTGCTGCTATCATGGCGTTCTCATAGATCTGAAATGTAGGGATTGGACAGTAAAATCAGGATCAGGGGTTCAAGTCCAGCCTGACCTATAAGTGCCCCCTAGGAAGAGAGCAGCTTCCTACCCCAAGGCAAAGAGAAATGCAGTGGCTCTTACCTGATCCACCAGCAGCTGGGCTAGCTCCGGCTCGCGCTCTCTCAGCTGACTGAGCTTCTTTATTAGTGTGTGCCTGTGTCATGGAAACCAAGAGGGAAGCCAGTGCCAGCTGAGCAGCACTAACCAGAGCTTCTGTTGTTACGTTATGATTATCAGAACACTAAAAACTACAACGGATCTGTTCAGTATGAAAAATACCCAGATTCTAGAAGCCACCCAGACAGCAATCACTGTAAGAGTGTCAGTTATCACCGGGCGGTGGCGGCGCACGCCTTTAACCCAGCACTCGGGAGGCAGAGGCAGGCCGATCTCGGGTTAGAGGCCAGGTCTGCAGATAGTTCCAGGACAGCCAGGACGACACAGAGAAACCCCGTCTCAAAAAACAAACACAAACAACAGCAACACTATGGAGCTCTTTAAAGAATTGATTCCACAGAAACCCTAAAGTGGCTAAGACTTATAAATTTGATTATAACAAAATTAAGATCTTCCTGTCATCAAAAGACATCTTAAGATGGCCGGGTGGTGGTGGCTCACGCCTTAAATCCCAGCACTCGGGAGGCAGAGCCAGGCAGATCTCTGTGAGTTCGAGGGCAGCCTGGTCTACAGAGTGAGTTCCAGGACAGGCACTAAAAACTACACAGAGAAACCCTGTCTCGAAAAAACAAAACAAAACAAAACAAAAGGATACCTTAAGACAACAGATATTTGAAACTAAAGCCAGGCATGGTGGCAGACACCTTTAATGCCAACACAGGAGGCAGCGGCAGGTAGAGGCCAGCCTGGTCTACATAGCAAGCTCCAGGACAGCCAAGGCTACATGGTGAGACCATCTCAAAAACACTAACTACAGATGAACACCAAAGAAGAGAACCTGGTAGGAGAGAAGTCTGAGAAGACAGGTTCTAAGGCAGTCACTAAATGTAAGGTGTTCACCCCATCATAGACCTGGGGTCCCCTCTGTGGAGAAGGCTGAAGCGGCACACCGCCTGGACCACTGGGACTGTACAACCTAGAGGAGCACGTGTTCATAGTGGCCCAGTTCCCACAGCTCCAAACTGCAAGTCACACAAATGTCTGTCCTAAGGAGAGAACAGTACTCTGCCACGTGCACCAAGATCCGTCCCATAAAGTTAAACAATGGCTTTAAGGGCACAGAGACGGCCAAATCAAAAAGACAACAGGCAAAGTGAGAAAATGTCAGGTTTGTAGTTTCACTCAAGTGAACAGAGCTCTAGAAGGGAAATGGGGAACAAATTAGATCAGCAATGTTCTGTTAAACTTCCAGGGAGCACCTTTTAACTTCTGCCTAACTCCAAGGGCCTTCTCTTACAACCATCCTTACATCGCACACAAGCTTTTTTAAATGCTCTCCAGACAGAAGATCCTGTGCACACGCAATCTGTAGGAGCCCTTGACAGGTGTGGGCTGGAGCCTGGGCACACCTAGGGTTGATCTCCAGAGTAGGCTGGAGCCTGGGCATACCTGGGGTTGATCTCCAGAGTGGGCTGGAGCAGCTGAGCACGCTCCTCCTGGGTCTTGGCAAGCTGCTGCATGCGCAGGAAGTGCCGAGCAGCCCCCATCTCCAGCACGGTCACCATGGCAGGGTGGGTGTCCAAGCGGAAAGTCACCTGCAGGCAAGGCCCAGGATGAGGAAGAACACAGTAGTGAGGGGCCCAGGGCTGACAGGGTCTGAAGCAGAGTGAAGTTAACCAGGCCACCGGGTAGAAGGCAGACTGGCACCTTCTTCTATAGCAACTGCTCCAGTAGTCTGTCCAGGCTATAATGACAAAGATCACAGCCAGATGTTCAAGGGGTATGGACTGGCTCCGATCCTGCTCCACAGTGGCTAGAAGACCCTCCTGCGTGGAGAGGCAGAGCCTGACTTGCTCAGGTGAGGCCTCTTCATGACAGGAAGCACAAACTGGACGCTTGTGTTAGTGAGGTCCTCAGGAGAGTAAGGTCAAGAGGAAGCAAAGGTTCAGGAGCACCCTCCCGAGGCCTGGACCCCACTGGGGTTTAGAGACAGCACAGACTGGCAGGCTCGAGAGAGTGACAGTGCCAGGCAAGACAAAGCTTTGATGGTGAGATGCCAGTGCCTGGTGGAGTCCTACCCTGGCTTCAGTGCCATCCTGTGGCCCCACCAGGCCAGCATCTGACAGTTACAGTCAGGGCTCTGAGAAGACACCATGTTCCAGAGTAACTGCAGGGAGGCGTTACCTTCACGTTGGTGACACGAGACCCCAGGGCATTCCTCATCCAAGCCATTAGCTCTTCTGTTTCCTTCTCGGACAGGCGTTCACTAGCTGTGCAAGAGAAGTGAGTGAGCCTAGGGGCTACTTTGTGGGTGCCAGTTAGCACATTCCTGAGCTATCTCTAGCTCACTCCCCAGGAACTAGAGATAGAGGCTCTTGGAAATGCCTTTCACTGACACTGGAAACTCTTGTGGTCATCCTTGTCTTCTGTAAATTTTTTAGGACTTTAAAAAGAAAAATCTAGGGACTGGAGACATGGCTCAGAGATTAAGAGCACTGACTGTTCTTCCAGAGGTCCTGAGTTCAATTCCCAGTCAACCACATGGTGGCTCACAACCATCTATGAAGAGACCTGATGCCCTCTTCTGGCCTGCAAGCATACAAGCAGACAAGCAGACAGAACACTGTATATGTAATAAATAAAATAAATCTTTAAAAAAAAAGAAAAAGAAAAGTCTAGCCAGGTGGTGGCGGCGCACACCTTTAATCCCAGCACTTGTGAGGCAGAGCCAGGCGGATCTCTGTGAGTTCGAGGACAGCCTGGGCTACCAAGTGAGTTCCAGGAAAAAGGTGCAAAGCTACACAGAGAAACCCTGTCTTGAAAAACAAAAACAAAACAAAACAAAAACAAAAAAAAGAAAAAGAAAAATCTGAGCCCAACCATGGTGGCACAGACCTGTAATTCCAGTACTCAGAGCAGGGAGGCAGGAGGATCAGGAGTTCATGGCCATCCTGGGCTACAAAACGAATGCCTATCTTAAAAAAACCAAAATGGGGGGCTGGAGAGATTTCTTAGAGGTTAAGAGCACTGGCTGTTCTTCCAGAGATCCTGAGTTCAATTCCCAGCACCCACATGGTGGCTCACAACCACCTGTAATAAGATCTGGCGCCCTCTTCTGGCGGGCAGGGATACATGCAAAATAATACTGTATACATAATAAATTAATAAATCTTTAAAAAAAAATGGTAGGAGCAATTCCAACTCTCTTTGAGAGTCCAGTCAATTACAGGACCCTACATAGGAGGAGCATCAGCAACTCCTGGGCCTTGACATTCCCCACTACTTGTTAAGATGGCCCTGGGGAAAGTGACAGTCTCCTGCCCAGCATTCACATGGGACCATGCCCCAGAGAGAGATGGGAGTCAACCTGGAGATGTGTCCTCAAACTTTTCCTCCTTGTAGTGGTCAACGACGATGTCTGTCTCCACGGAGATCAGCTTCTTCTTGTCAAACTCCCGCAGGTGCAACAAGGTAAGTTCATCAAACTGCTCATAGCAGAAGAGCACCTGCGGGCACCCAAGCCGATTAGGCTGCAGCAGCGCCGAGGGGCACTAAGGACACTG
This sequence comes from Onychomys torridus, assembly GCF_903995425.1. Taxonomy (NCBI): domain Eukaryota; kingdom Metazoa; phylum Chordata; class Mammalia; order Rodentia; family Cricetidae; genus Onychomys; species Onychomys torridus. The sequence continues at coordinate 16,348,449 of NC_050450.1, read as the reverse complement.
GTTCTGGCTGGCCTGGTGCAAATGCAAATATTCTACATCTACCTAATGACAGCCACATCACAGACAGGGTACTGCCTTACACCACATAGCCTACAGGGCCTCAAACACAAGTCAGTCACTTTCTCCCACAGAGTTGGGAGTTCAAGCCCTTCCCTCAGAGCCTCTGAGATACCATCTTTGGCCTGGCAGCAGGCCAGAGCCCACTCACCTCAGTGTGTTTCTGCTTCATGGCCTCGTAGTACGGTGAATGCTCAGCCAGGTGACGGTTAGGGGCACACAGGTAATAGATGTTGCGGGTGCCAGCCTGCATTCGGCTGGCATAGTCTGATAAACTGGTCAGCTGCCCAGCAGGCAGGGCTGAGGACTCGTACCGTAGCAGTTTCGCGATGTCCTCCTACAGATGTGAATAGATCACCGCTTACCCAGTGCCAAGACTGACCAAAGCAGCATCCCCAACTCTGATTTTTGATGACTCCCTGGCCTGTCCCCCAGATGCAATGGTGGACTCAGAGTTCAGACAGGCCCATGAGCCCCACTGTCCATGGAAAAACCTTTTAACCTAGGTGGCTTAGGGCTTCCAGAAGAGCTGGCCAAACTGTTTCAGAGTTGCCAGCCTCCATTCATGCCAGATGCTACTCTGGGGCCTAGTATCTTCTCTCTGTTCTCAGTGACAACTGGACACAGACAAAAATTCCACATTTCCCAGCCTCCTCAGAGCCAGGAGTATTCATGGTACATCACAGAGAGAGGGCCTTTAGGGAACAGGACATAGATACGACCAATGCAGCCCATATGGGCTGTGCAGAACAAGACCAGCAGTAAGGCAGGCCCCTGAAGCTGCTAGCTTGGATGCTACCTTATCTAAGCCACTGCCGCCTCTGACCGTCCCAGCACAAGAGCTTGGGGAAAGGGTGTGAAGAACAATTGGGGACAGATCAAATGAAAATGCCATGCCTTGGGTGCAAAGTAGACAGAGGCAAAGACAAAAGTTTTCAGGCCTGCCAAGGCAAGGTGCAGCCACATCCATATCAAGGCACATCTGACTCTTACTGTACAAAATCCACCTAGTGGACAATTGTACTGAGCACTTAGAAAGGCCCTGGCCAGCAAATGCTGTTAGCTAACAGTGAGGTCAGGACTAGAGAAAAGGCTCAATGGTTACAGGAGTTTGCTACACACACTTCCTGAGGGCTGGAATTTAGATCCCAGCACTCACACAACTGGGTGTCTCAGACACCTGCAACCCCGGCTCTAAGTTGGGGCTTTCTGGCTTCCAAGCAAGCTGAGAAAATGTAAGTTCCAAGTTTAGGGAGATAGAGTGCCTTAAAAGACATAGATGGGGTGAGAGAAGAGCACCTGACACTCTCTGGCCTTTGTGGGTACGCCTGCATACATGTATGCACACGCACAGATGCACACATCTTCGTGGGTACGCCTGTATGCATGTATGCACACACACAGATGCACACACCGTCATGGGTATGCCTGCATGCATGTATGCACATGCACAGATGCACACATCTTCATGGGTATGCTTGCATTCATGTATGCACACACACAGATGCATACATCCATGAATACATCTTGAAAATTAAGGTCAATGAGAGTGAATGGTATCATACACTGGGTCATAAATGCTCCCAAGGGCTCTGGTACACTGATGAGTTCATGGCTAAATGGGCTAACAGGAAGTGGGGGACCTTAGGACTGGGGTGTCCTTTAAGGGTGTGCTTGTCCACAGCTTGTTAGCTTCTTGTCACCACATGCTCCTGATACCTCACCAAAGCCCCCAAATACCAAAGGCAAAGGGTCACTGAGTGAAAAATCAATCTTTCCTTCTCCAAGCCGATTCCCTGACTCTTGTCATAGTGATGGACGAACCTTAACAGACAAGTACTGCCTGACCTGCTGACAATCTGGTGGGCAGTGACATTGATAGATTTTATAGCAAGCAAGTGATACTTCAATAAAAATGTTCCAAACTGTTTAGGAACCAATGCATCATTTTCAGCAACTAGCTGTATACTTAGCTAAATTCCTGGTCCCAATGGGGTGTTGAGGACTCTACCAAGAACACAATGACTACTAGGGTTAGGTTTTGTCATCTTGACACACGCTACAGCCATTTGGAAAGGACTTCCAATTGAGAAAATTCCTCCACAAGATTGGCCTGGAGGCAAGTCTGTGTGCATCTTCTCCATTAATGATTGATGTGGGAGGGCCCAGGCCACAGTGGGGTGGTGCCAACCCTGGGCAAGTGGTCCTGAGTTGTATAAGAAAGCAGGCTGAGCCAGGTGGTGGTGGTGGCGGCAGATCCAAGCACTAGAGAGGCAGAGGCAGGCGGATCTCTGTGAGTTCAAGGCCAGCCTTGTCTATAGAATGAGTTATAGGACAGCCAGGGTTACACAGAGAAACTCTGTCACGAAAAACCAAACAAAGAAAAAAAGAAATGTAAATAAGACAGTAACTGTACCCCATCCTTACCCTGCTTTTCTGTATTCTCCTTGAACCCACAACACCCCCCTTCCTGTCAGCTGCTGGGGCCAGGGTGTCAAGGGACAAGAGGCTTGGCTTTACAGCTGAGAGCACAAGGCCTTTGGGACAAGGGTATGTGATGGTTGTCACCTTGACTGGACTCAAGTGCCTAGGAGACAGCAGAGCACACCTCTGGGTGAATCCGGGAGGGGCTGCCAGCCTCTTCCCCGGCACCAAAGGATCCCAACAGCTTTGTACAGATCTAAGCTCTCCATTCCTGTTCATTTCCCCTCACTAACAAAAGACCTGAGAAAATCAACTTGAAGGAGCCACAATTAAGTGAGGGGGAAAGTATGCGTTCTGAGCGTGGGTGGCACCATGCCAGAGACTGGGGCCCAGGTAAAAACAAGAGAAAAAAGAGATAGTCAGAAAACACTGGAGTTGTGTGTACTGGCTCCAGCCACATCTTCCTCTCCACACCCAACTGAAACGTCTGTCACCAAGAGCTGCTCCTTCTACACTTGAGTCGCTTCTGTCCCCAACACAGTTAAGGACATATGCTGTGTCTCTTAGGAGCCCCAGGAGCCCAGAGTTCCCACTGCTGACCCCTGGAGCAGAGGGCAGGTGCCCACTTCCTTATCATCACGTCCAAGAGAGCCTCCACCAGGCTCCTGTGTAATAGGGCCGAGGCCAGCTGAGAGGACTGGAGGCCAGCCTACCTTGACGTCTTGCTCTGCAGTGGTCACAATGCCCTCCCTCATGAATAAGCCATAATCTTCAAAGAACTTGGCATATTTTTCACCATCTTTCTTACTCTGGTCAAGGAAGAACTTGATCAATTTCTGCTGTAGAACATCCCGGAGTTTCCTACAGAATAGAAGTTACTGACTGTGAACAGGGCTTTCTACAAAGTATCAGGACCAAGGGGCATGAGAAATGCACACTGCACCAGAAACCGAAGGAACAGGCCCAGCAGCACACCTGCAGCCAAACAGAAAGTACAGAACAAAGGAGACCCTGCGCTGGCCCCAAGTGAGAAGCTCCCTGTACCCTGCAGGACAGTGGTAGTGCAAACTTCCAGAGGACAGCCAGCAGCGGACACCGTGAGAAGGTGTCTACCCTGAGCACCAGCAGGAACCACGCATCAGAAAAAAAGGAGAGTGACTTCCACGGTAGAACACGACAAAACAATTCTGAACAGGCTCAGGGTTAAAACGAAGCACGCACTGCTGAAGCCACCAGAAACTGCCACCTAACAATCCTAGAGACAGGAAGAACTGGCTGAGTCAGAAAACAAGTCAGGCCATGGTGGCGCACGCCTTTAACCCCAGCACTGAAGAGGCAGAGGCAGGCAGATCTCTGAGTACAAGACCAGCCTAGTCTACAGAGTGAGTTCCAGGACAGCCAGAGCTGTAACACAAAGAACCCGGTCTCGATAAAAACAAAAACAAAAACCAAACCCAGGGAAAGCCCAGTAGGAGTAAGGTAGAGCACAGCATGTGTGCACGCAAACGCGGCACCTAGACCACAGAGTTCCTCGTAGGTAGGTCAGTACTGTGTACCCCATATAACTACTGTGTAGTTTGGCAAAATGTGACTCTGTAAGCAGGATATTTTTACTGCATTATCACATAAAGGCCTAAAACAGTTTTATTCATGGTGTCAGGGTCAAGTGCACAGGAGAAGGCTTTAGTAAAGGACGGTCACCGTCTTAGGTTTCTATTGCTGTGATAAACCAGAGCCATGAATCCCAGGGCCTGGGTGCCTGGGCCAGCACAAGGGGCACAGTGAGGCCTGCCAAAGGGACAGTTAGCACAAACCAGAATAATATGAGAATACAATGCATCCAGACTGGAACAGATTGTGCCCTGGCTAAAATGGGTCACCAGTCCGAAGTAACTGTAAACATTTTTAAGTATATTGAACACCATAGAAAGGGGTGTCTAGCATGTATGAGCCCCTCAGTTCAATCCCAACACCACTTACAATTTCATAAACAGGTGAATACTCAAGATTTGCTGACGATTACAGCTACGTTCTTCTAAAAAAAAAAAAAAAAGTACCCCCAGTTTGGGAAAGCAGCTCAGTGGTAGAATACTTGCCTGGCAATAACCTGTTTGTAAAAACAAACAGAAACAGAAGAAATAAAACTAAAACAACGCTCCCCCCGCGAACAATGATGTGTGTGTATATGTACAAACTCACACACCTACACTTCACATGACACTCACTCAGAGACAGCAAGAGCAGCATCAAACAAACAGAGAGGAGCCTGGAAGCTATCCCTTTACCCCAGTGTCAAAGAGAACTTCACTAATCGAAGGACAAGTCAAAATCACACCCCACCCACAGGACCAACCTCTTTCTTCCTTGGGAGCATCACACATTTCAAATGCAGGGCCCTCTAGAGAATGCCTGGCCTGATGCCACAAGGATCTGTCACTTGCTCTGGGGAAAGCACGTGAACTGGGACTATTTCCTCAGGGATCTACAGACCACTGCCACCAGGAGCAAGGCAATGATGGCAGTGAGGAAACTCGCCACACCACAGACAGCTCCCCTGCTGTGGTTACTGCTCCTTTCCAGGAGGGGAGAGGGTCACAAGACTTTCTCAGGACAGAAACCAACCCCCTGAAATTCCACCTGTTCTCCTGCCACAGCCTTGGAAATGCTGAAGTATGAGACTAGGGGGCTGGCTAGAGTGGACTTGGTGCAGCTCCCTGTGACTTACCATGCTCCTATGAGGTGACCCCAACTGTCCCCCCCAAAGCAGAACCTGACAGTCTTTATTTTTCCTGCCAGCTCCCTCTCTGCTCTGGTACACTTCTTGTGTCTCCCAGGAGACACACAACATCACAAAAACGTGCACGCTCACAACCCGAGGAGTAAAAGCTCTAGCCCCACGGGGCTTGAGGACAGACAATAGCAATGATAGAGCAATGCCAATAGCTGGTTCTGAGTTCTACTGGGGAGAAAGAAGTCTTCGTAGGTTGGCAACACCCCAACACACAGAGGAAAATGGCATCAGGAAGATGCCTCTGCCTCAGAGGGTCCAAAGCAGAAATAATTTTAGCTCATTCCCCAACTCAGGAAGATTCTGATTCTTTTATTATTCTGACTGAGGCACAGGAAGTTCAACTGACCACCAGCCTTGACAAACAGAGCAGGAAGGAGGTGTTGGTGGAACACCCCTCTCGGTCACTTAGGCTCCTGAGGAGAGACCGCCTCAGTGCCTGGCGCTGCTGCTGGTGGTGGAGGATGAGCACAACCTCCTAGTCAGAGTGAGGAGCTAAAGCCCAGCCACCTCACCTCAGGACTCTAGGCTGTTTCCACACAAGTCAGGCCTGACCTTTTAGTTTCAGAAGAGCTTCCCAGACTCAGATCAGCTCTGGGCTTGGTTCCGGGGTCACCCCTGCCTCATCCAACTCTGAGATATGGTGCCTAGGGTCTTTCCAACTGTGGCCATACCTAGGCTGGGTGGAGGGGTCATCTCTCAACAGCAGTAATTCTTCAAAGACAGCCCAAGATAGGCCACACCCTCCTTCATTAGTGGAGAGCAAGGCAACGTGCACTTCGCCCTTTCGGAGCTCTTGGCCATTCCGAGCCTGTTCTGTGCCTGTACATGGACTATGGCACCTTCCCCACCGCAATGGGAAAGCACTGTCATGGGGCCCGGAGCTGCCCTGCACGGCTGGCATGCATTCTGCAGCTTTGGGTTCACAGCATCAGAGTGGGCTTCCTTCATTCATTGTGCATTTGTATTTAATGGGAAAAGTAACTTGTGTTCCACTCTAAAAGCCTGGAAAAATAAAATATACCTACAATGCAGTTGTTACAAGTGCTTCCCAAAACGTCACCTGGAGTGCCTGTGACCAATGGTGCGAGCTGAGGCCCTGTCAGTACAGCCCAGCCTGGCCCCATCATAGCTCCACCGCCTCTAGGCTCAACCTCAGCAGTTGCCTAGCCAATCCCAAATTCTTCCTGACCACAGAATGAATGAGTTGCTCAACAGTAAACCTCAGACAAAGGTCAGGACGTGGAGGTCATGGAGGGATCCTGCCCGCAGGCCTCTCTTCTTCCTCTGGTTTTGGCTCTGGAAGCTACACCTGGGCAGAAGAACAGACCAAGTAAAGGACAGCCCTCCCGAGAATGCTAGGCCAGGTGCCGTCTAGGCTTACCGGATGAGCGCACTCTCCTGCAGGAGCTCTCGACTGAGGTTCAGGGGGATGTCCTCACTGTCCACCACACCTGAGGAAACAGCAAACATCAGAACCCCTGTGCAGATGGGACCTCAGCCATTACCTGAGTCTTCACATTCTGACTGCCTTCTCCTCACTGTCTGGCCTCATGGGAGCCAGGGGTGGTAAAAGAGAGGCAGGAAGGGCAGGGGAGTGCTGCTCCTCACTCTTGCTCAGCATGGTGGGCAGTACAGCAGTCCCAGGGTAAAACCATCTAAGGGCAGGACTGGCCTGTGCAGGGGGTTGGTGCCTGTTGGGGCACACAGGAAACATGTTCCGGCATTCAACTTCAAAGTACTAACTAAGCTAGTGTATAATCTCAGAACTTGAGGGACTGAGGCCTGAGCTACATCTAAGACTCTGTCTCAAAAGAAAAAAAGTGTCTAACTGTATCATGGATAGTGTTGGTCTTTGTGCTATGAAAGTGAATGCTGAACTCTGCACTGAACTGTAATCTCAGGTCCAGCATAACTCAGGCATAAATCTCAAATTCAAGCCAAATTTCTAAACATGAAAGAACTCAACGTCCCCCTGCCCCCTTGATCCACCAGGACACCTCCGCTGTTTCCCAGAGGTGCTGCGGGCCTCCCTGTGTGCTGCATGCTGAGTCCTACTGGGTGACGGTGGTTGAGACAGCAAATGCAGTATGCAGCATGAGGGCACATGACCGTGACACCCAGGACACCGGGTCCACACCAGAGCTTGGGTGGCAGCAACAGTACCTCGGACAAAGCGCAGCCACTTGGGCAGGATATCTGTAGCCTTGGTCTGGATGAGGACCTTGCGGCTATATAGCGCCACGCTGGAGCCCAGCTCCCTGCTCACATCAAACATGGACGGTTTCTGGAAGGAAGGAAAGAATGGGATCAGGTGGTAACAGCACAATCCTCCAGATAAAGGGAAGGTAGGATCAAGGGCAGCATGGCAGAGAGCCAACAGCTCCCTTGGCTGCACAGATGAGCCTTGGGGCGAACAAGGCCAAGATGAGAGAAGACTGTATCTATTCCTCACATGGGTCAGCTCTGCTAAAATCTACAAGTGCTCTGGAGGGGATGGGTCACCCTCCCCAAGCTGCACCCAACAGAGGACACCAAAAAGTCTTCTATGTCCCCCAAACAGTGACATGTTACCAGGAGTCAGAAGCAGCAAACCAGAGCCTCCAGGCCAAAGTCAGCAGAGCCTCCCCAGCACATTGCAGGATGGGGCCTGGCCCTGGGAAAACAGGACTCTCTCCCGACACATGAAGACACGGAGTTGGAATTTGGGCATTACAGGTCCCATGGCCTGCAGCCTCACTGGTCCACTGAGGCACCGACTGAGTTGGCAATGCTCACACTGGGATCACAAAGCCAAAACCCTGCCAGCCTCCCTCTTAGAAAACACCCACTCTGCCTTAGCACTGGCTGCAGCTGCAGTGTGGGCTGATCTAGGAAGTCTCAATAAACTGAGACTCAGCATTCCTGCTAATCCACGGATGTCAACAGTCTTACCCAAATACCTCACTCACGGTTAGGTAGGGCCAGCGCCAGCCCAGCCCTTTTCCAGAGAGCAATATGAACTGAGTGCTGCCAAGGCCCGCTGAGGGAGGGCAGGGAGTAGAACCTGACTAGGCTTCCACACTGTGGACTTGGCGGAGCTGCTGCTGTAAACCAGGGAGGCAGAGGGCAAGTGGGAGCAGAAGTAGTCTGCAGAAGCCTCAAGCCTGCCCCAGAATGGCAAACACACACCGGCAACTACATGCAGCTCTTCTGAGGGGACCCCACCCCCATCCACCCCCACCCCCCATGCGCTGTGAGTTAGTCCTGGCCCCAGGGCTATGCTGTGAACAGCCAAGCACCTCACCGTCTCTGGCACATAGAAGATGCTGCGGATGTTGAGTGGTGCATCTGTCTTGTAGTGCAAAGTGAAGCGGGGTTTGTCATAAGCCTGAGCAATGTAACGGTAGAATTCTTCATGCTGCAACTCACTGATGTCCTTTGGGTCCATCATCCAGATGGCCTAAAGATTGATATCAAAAGGGAAGTATCATGTTCAAAACATGTTTCTCAATGACTGCACGGGCCTGGGGGGACCCACAGACAGGCCAGCAGGGATTAGGAAGCCCCACCTTGGTGCAGGCTGAAGGTGGGTGAGATACAAAGGCCCTGGGACAAGAGCCCTTCCCTGTGACAGCATGCTGGGAAGGACTAACTAGGGACCCGGCATGAGTATACTCAGCAGAGACAACAGGCAAGCAGATGCATGTGATCTATCCGAGGAGATGGAATACTACTCAGTCACAAAAAGGAACAAGGCTATGCCTGCTACAATGTAACTCCATTGATATACAATGTTCAAACCGGGCAAATCCAGAAAGACAGACTTGACTGTGGCCGTCAGGAAGGTCTGGGGATGAGAACTGCTAGTGGACAGGCCTGCTTTTCAGGATGCTAGAAGTGTTCTAAGGCCAGCTGTGAGGGTAAAACCGGCTGTACAACAAATTATCACTCACTAAACGGGGGGGGGGGGCACTCTGTGATATGTGACTTACACCTCAAGGAAAATGCCTGTACCCCAGCCCTCATCTCTCCTGTGATTCTAAGCAATGTGCTCTATATTCATCTGTCCCTCTACACCCCTGAGAGGGTGTCTGAAGCTGGCTGAGCCTCACAGGCAGCCCAGGGTCTCACCTGCAAGGTGTTAATCCGCCTTCCGTTCAGGTACAAGGGGAAGCTGACAAAGTTACTGTACTTTGTCACCACATCTGGAGGAGAGAGACACAGTGAGAACCGACAGCCCCCAGGGAGGTCTTGCCTGCTCTGCACAAGGCAGAGAGCTGCAAAGCTTTAGACAGACACAGACCCCTCTGGTCACCATCTACCATGGGATCAGGAGGCCACCTGGTGGCAAAGGGTCTGCTCTGAGCTCTCAAGAGCCCCCAGTGAGAGCCGAGCAGTCCTCACCTCTCCCCAGCTCTCAGAAGGCCTAGGTTTCGAAGGCTCTGCCCAGAAAGTAGCAGAGGCCCAGGATCTCAGGGCACGACAGATTTCCAACCCCAGCAGGGAACGACAGAAGGCTACATAGCCCCGCCACTAAGATTCCTGAAATAGGGCTGGTGGGAACTCATTTTCCACAGATGCGGCAGCCGAGTCCTCTGCTGACCCACCTGTGCTGCACCCACGCCCCCATCCGGGCATGTCTGCAGTGCAGGTCTACCTGCCCTCACCTTGCACCCGGGACTCGCTGGCGAAATCTTTGCAGTCTGATTTGAGGTGGATGATGATTTTGGTCCCAGGTCTAACTCCTGAAGCTTCAGCGATTTCAAACACTCCAGAACTGAAACATGAAGGAGAGCAGAGTTAGTCCCACAGCTTGCTGAAGAAGCCTTGTGTGGCAGGGTCGATCCCTTCCTTGGGGTTTTCACAAGTGGAGCCCACACCAGCACGTGGAAAAGAAGCAAAGACTGACTGCTCCGTTCTTCCCTTGTTCTCCTTTTTTAAACAGTCTTGCTAAGTTGCCCAAGCTAGACTTAAACTCATGATTCTCCTACCTCAGCATCCTGCATGCTGGGATTACAGCTCTGCACTACCATAGCTAGCACTCTAGCTTCTGACTCTGGCAAAATCTCCATGTCATCGAACAGACATTAGGGTCAAGTACAGCTGCAAATTGGTACAGGGTATGAGTGTTGGGACTCCTCAGTCATCCTGTCACCCTTTATGAGAACCTCCTGGGCACGTGACTGGAGCAGGCCTAGCTCAGCTCCACATGAGCACAGGGTGTCAGGGAAGGGGGCTGATTCTATGTGGCACAATGACTGGTACTGGCTAGAGGACCCCCAAGGTGAGCAGAAACAATTTCAGAAATGCAAGTAGAGGTAACATCCCTGCTCTGCCATCAATCCTTCCCTGCTAGCACTGTGTAGTGTCCACTATGAACTGCTCTCAGGGATTTGCTTAAATACAGACTAAAGAAGGGTGTGTGCAGCCAAGTTTCTAGGCCCGGGAGTGTGCAGATGAAACTAAAAACATCTAATTCAGGGCAACCCATTTAGAGACCCCTGCAGGGGGCCCTTTCTCTAATTCTCAATAAAACCTTGCTAGTTTGCCCTTAAACAAACAAACAAACTAACAAACAGACAAGAACAACAACAAAAACCCATGTGATCCAGAAAGACAAATGCCTTCTGTTTTCTCTCATTTTTGGATATTGGCTTTGAATTTTCAGTGTGCGCTCATTCTGGAATAGCCACAAGGTCAGGAAATTATTAAGGAGCCACGGGCAAGGTGGATAGCACAGGAGGGGAGTCAGAACACAGTGGCATAAAGGGTTAAATGGAGGGATGGAAGGATAGGGAGGGGAGGGAATTCAGAAAGGAATAACTTAATGCTAAGGACATTTCAAAAAAGTCCTATGGAAATCTACTACTACAGATGCTTCCTAAAATATATACACACACGTAAAAACAGTTAAACCCATTACCCTATAGTGGGGCAACAATGCCCCTACTTAATACACAGGATAGCAAAACACCCAGTGTGGGGAATAGCCTCCTGTTCTGGAGTTGTTAGCTAGTGAGTTTCCACATACCGTAACCCCCCAACCAAAACATTACATATCACTGCCAATGCTCTTGGTTACCCTTCAAAGTTTACGATAAGATCGTACTGCTGAAGACACCATACAGTGAGTCACGGGACCTGGAGAAATCAAGCTGCTATCACCCGGAAGCTTCCTCCCCACCGGCTAGTCTTCCTGGTGCTGGGAGGCTGTGCACACTCCCAAGGAGAAAGGAAATCACCACTCTTACCCAGTGGTGAGCCCTGAAGCTGCAACAATGACCACGCTGGCAAGACATGCTCACTGGCACAATGCCCACGAATGTCAGGAGAGTGACCAGCTACTGTCTGATTAGACTTAAGCTTAGTCCACAAGCTGAACCCTTACCTGGCACAATTACCAGGGGAGGAAGCTGTGGCCAGGCAGGTCATAGGCCCAGGGGAGAAGCTAGTTCTACTACTCTGCTGAATGGACACAGTATTAAAGGCCTTCCAACAACTTACAGTTACACCCCAGATTAGTGCTTCTGCCCACTGGCATCACAGAGGCTCTTGTTCACAATATGTGGTGGTTTCAATGAGAAGGGCTCCCATAGGCTCATGTTTGAATACTTGGCCCCCGTTGGTGGAACAGTTTGGGAAAGAGTAGCAAGTGTGGTCTTGTTGGAGGGGTACCATTGGGGCAGGTTTGGAGGCTTCAAAAGACTGGCACCATTGCCAGCATGCCCTCTCTGCCTCCTGCTTGTGGAACAAGATGTGAGTGCTCAGCTGTCCCTGCACCGAGCCTATGCTCCGCTATCACGGACTCTAACGCTCTAAAACCCTCGTCCCATTACATGTTTTCTTCTATCTACGGTCACAGCAACAGAGCACAGGAGACGGCAATGAACACAGACCACACTGTTGAGTGCAGAGCACAGGAGACGGCAATGAACACAGACCACACTGTTGAGTGCAGAGAACAGGAGACTGGGACGCTTAGCCATAAACTAAACATCTATCTCACAGCCCTTCCTCCAAAGGCTCAGAGATATTGTGAAGAGGGATGGAAAGACTGAAGAACCAGAGGCAGCCACACACAGGAACACACACAGTAGATGAGACAGAGGGCACAAGACCAACAAAAGCTGGAGCCAGACAAATCCCAGCACGAGAAAGGGAGGTGAGCACTAACTAAGGAGTTATTTGCAATTGAGAGCTGCTCAGAAAGGGAAAAATCACATTTTGTTTTGTTTTTCGAGACAGGGTTTCTCCATGTAGTTTTGGAGCCTGTCCTGGATCTTGCTCTGTGACCAGGCTGGCCTCGAACTCACAGAGATCCACCTGGTTCTTCCTCCTGAGTGCTGGGATTAAAGGTGTGCACCACTACTGCCTGGCAGGAAAAAAACAAATCACTTTTTTTTTTTTTTTTTTTTGAGCTGAGGATCGAACCCAGGGCTTTGCGCTTGCTAGAAAGTGCCCTACCACTGAGCTAAATCCCCAACCCGAAAAATCACTTTTAAGGTCATCTGGCAGGCAGACCACTATGAAGGCATCCAAGAATATATGAGCAGCACAAATTGAACTTGATGTATAAAAAAAAGGAAAAAAAAGAAAAAAAGAGAGAGATCACCAAGTTGGATGGGTTGGGAAGAGGGGGGGGTCTGAGAGGTGTGGTTGAATATGACCAAGATCCATTGTTTGAGACCCTCAAGGAACTAACTAAAATTGAGAAAATCAGAAATCAAGTTCGGAAAAACAGAAGCAAGCTTCAGTTTGGTTAAGGCCCCACTCTCTTCAAATGAAGTCTGACTTTATTGTCCCTTATCACCATCTCAGACATCACCCCGAAGTGTATACAGGAGAAGAATCTCTGTGAATGCACAGTGCCCTTGCTCGACAGAAGAGGGTGACAAGGTCAGTCCTGTCTTGGGAAAGGTTCCACCCAGGCTTGCCCCTCACCCCAATGAGCTGGGCAGGTAACTGCTTCAAGATTAGAAAACACAAAGGTCAGGAGGAAAAGGGGGTCCCACAGCACCAAGGCCAGGGAAAGCTAGCTGCAGGCCGGGCACCAGAGGAAGGCCTGTTCTTTCACTGAACTACCAAGAGCCCAACCCAAAGAGCACAGTGGCCCATGTCCAAGGCCACTTGCCTTGCCAAAGCAGAAGAATCAGGCTTCACATAAACAGCCCTCAAACTGTACAACTGCATCTAAAGAAACTTCTAACTCTTGTTGGATACAGTGGTGCACATCTGTAATCCCAAACATTCAGGAGCTAAGGCAAGAGGACTGTTGTGGGTTCAAGGCCAACTAGCTACATAAGGACTTCCAGGATATCTTGTACTAAACATAAAGACCCTGTCTCAACACCCCCAAGTCAACTCTATAAGCTCCTGGGCAATCTCTAGTTTGTGTGCCAAATGACATTAGATTCTGAGTGCCATGAGGGAAAGGGACATTGCCTATGTTAGGTGGGCCCCTTCTTACTTACCCATCTGAAAGCCACTGGTAACCTGGGCTCTCTGGGGCCGCTGAGCGGGAATAGACCTCAACTTTGTCAGCCACCATGAAGGCTGAATAGAAGCCCACTCCAAACTGGCCAATGATCTTGCTGCTGGTCTCTGCCTGGTTCTGCAATGCTTCCAGGAAGGCCTGTGGTAGCAAAGACTGCTTAGAGGCTGATCCCACCTGGGTTGTGCCTGGCACAGTCCTCTAGCATATGCCAAGTGCGTAGTCAGCACTGATACCTTCTCTGCCACCCTACATTCTCATAAAGGACTAAGTCAACACAAGGTGGAACAAGCTGCCCAAAGGCAACCAGCTGGGCCCAGGCAGGCATAGGACTGTACCCTATTTACACTGCTCATTGCCAACAACTTCAGGTCATACCAGACAGGGAAAGAGGCAACCTGACCTTCTGGGTCAGCAGGCCGAGAGGAACTGTGAAAGTTGTCTGGGTGCCATGACTCCTGGGCTCTAAACCTAGTGGGAAACAGTACAACCCTGGCACACCGACCCTTGGTGCCCTAGAGTATAGCTCCAGGCCAGGGTACAAGATCCATGGATGCTAAGCATCTTCTCTATAATCTGCACTCTGCGTTCCCATCCTGAAGACCACCCCTGCTTACAATACCTAGAGTATAAACAGAGCATACTGTTTAAAGAACAAGTATGTTCAGGACAGGCACCACTTTTTACAAATACTTTCACTTTGGGGTCCCACAGACACGGAGGGTGAACACATGCTTTTGCAAAACACACCAGTGCTCGACTAGCTGTCCTCACATGGCCAGAGTCCATGGCTCTGGCCTAAGCTGGCTGTCCAGAACATCCTGCAAAGATCTGTCTTCCACATACATGCAACATGGCAATTTCCAGCACATCTGGCTAGTGCGATCAACAAGCTGACTGTACAACATCTCATTTGTTTTCATCCATTTAAAACCAGCATGTGTAGCTCACAGCTGGTCTGAGATAGTGCAGTCTACCTCACACAGAACTCAATAAGGAGCTTCATGGGCAGACTTCACAGTCCAGAAATTTTTTGAAGTAGAAATTCCTGTGAGACTTATTTGGCTTATTAATGATGCCATTTACACAAACAGAAACAGACAGAAAACTACACAGGATGCAGAGGCCAGAAGCCAGTGCAGACTTCTGGCCTCTGCTGAGGATCCCAGGATAGAGACATCTTGTCTGCTGCCCAGCATAGCTTCCATCACACTGGGACTACTAATAGCTGGCTGTCCTGAGAACCACTTCACCTGCAGGCAGGGTGGCCCAAGGTCAGTCTTGAAAGCAATGCTGCTTCAGAGAAGTGGCCACCTCTGCTGACTGTCTGGCTCAGGCTTTATAGCTCAGGGGGTGGCTGAACGTTAACTCAAAGACAAGGATCAGGAAACAGAATGGCTCCTCCTGGACTTGGACAGGCAGGCTTCAAAGTGATCACTCACTACGCTGCAGCTCTGAGCAGTGACTTCAATCTCTGCTATAAAATGAGGCCACTAACAGAAACCTCTCTATGGTCCCACAGTGCCCACCCTGGAGGGGAGGGACAATGCTCTAGGCTATACCTACCTTTGACCCTGATCTGGCGATTGTACCCAGGTTGGACACCAGCTCCTCCTGTGTCATCCCAATGCCAGTGTCCTGAAGAGAGAGATACTGTCACACACAGTCCCTGTACAGTTAGGCCAAAGCACATGGACAGCGCCAGGATCACTGATAGTCTCTGACACTGGGCAGGCAGGGCTGAGGAAGCATACTATAAGCTCATCAGAAAGTCTAGTCCTGACAGTTTGTAATATCAGACAACTCATCACTGAAAACACCCAGGCCCAGGGTGCAGCTCAGTAGTTTAGCTCCTTTGTGGGGGGCCTGGGCTCCATCCTCAGCCCTTTGCAAAACACAAACAAAAGCAATCCTGGGAAGGAGGAGCTAAGTCAGTAAGTCACCATGCAAACACCCAGCTCCCATCGCTGAGGAACACCCGTCATCTAGTGGCTCTTCTGACCCAGAACAACTGAGGCAGTGACTACAACTGTGGCATCCTGTGCAAAGTGAGGATCCTCTGGGGCAGTTTAATCCTGCAAGCAGGAAGGATGTCCTGCAGTCCCCTGGCCAGTGCAGCTCTCCTGTGGGGTCACAGGTCTTCTCCTCCTGCAGTATGCCTTTGCTAGATTCTGTTCCCAAGGGATGGTGTTAGCATGTGGACATCTGAAGAGGAGTAGGTCATGGGAACTACCCCCTCACAATGCCCATAAAATAATAATAATGATGATGATGATGATGATGATGATGATGAAGAAATAAATAAATAGGGGCTGGAGAGATGGATCAGAGGTTAAGAGCACTGGCTGCTCTTCCAGAGGTCCTGAGTTCAATTCCCAGCAACCACATGGTGGCTCACAACCATCTGTAATGAGATCTGATGCCCTCTTCTGTATACATAATAAATAAACAAACAAACAAATAAATAAAAGGCAAAGGCTGTAAGTCAGGTGTGCTGCTGTGGATATCACTCTGTATAAATAAAATGCTGATTGGCTAGTAACCAGGCAGGAAGGATAGGCGGGACAAGCAGAAAAGAGAATTCTGGGAATAGGAAGGCTGAGTCAGGAGATGCTACCAGCCGCCTCCATGAGTACCAACATGTAAGATATTGGTAAGCCATGAGCCATGTGGCAAGGTATAGACTTATAGAAATGGGTTAATTTAAGACATAAGAACAGCTAGCTAGAAGCCTGAGCCATTAGGCCAAACAGTTTAAATAATATAAAAGTCTGTGTGTTTATTTTATAAGTGGGCTGCAGGACTGCAGGGACTTGGCGGGAGCTGACTAACACCTTTAATCTGAGTATTTGGAAAGATGAGGCACAAGGATTGAGGTGTGTCTGAGGCCAGCTTAGGCTCCTTGCTGAGTTCCCAGTCAGCCTGGGCTCCAGAACAGAACACTTGCCTACCTTGCTCAAGGTTGGGTTCCGTCCCTGGGAACACATAGACATACACCAAGCTCCAACTCCAAAGAGGCCTGAGGAGCCTACTGGCATGGTGCCTTAGAGTTACTATTGCTGTGACAAAATACCATAACAAAAGGAACTTGGACAGGGAAGAGTTTCTTTCTTTCACAGACCCATACAACAATTCATCATCAAAAGACTTGAGGGCAGGAACTCCAGCAGGGCAGGAGCTGATGCAGAGATCATGGAAGGGTTGCTCATCATGGCTGTCTCAGCCTCCTTTTTTACAGAATCCAGGACGACCTGCCTGAGTGGCCCCACCCATAATGGGCTGGGTCCTGCCCCAGCAATCACTACTTGAGGAAATGTCCCACTGCCAGATCTTATGGAGGTGTTTTCTCAATGTAAGCCCCTCCTTTCAGACGACTCTAGCCTAGTCCAGTTCACATAAAGCTAGCCAGCACACAGAGGCCATGTAAGGACACTGAGAGTCATGGGCTGCCCAGTGTCTGGACTGTGACAGTCCTTTCTGCCATTCATAAACTATCTGGTGACAGCATTCTGAGCAGATACAGACTCAAGCCACTGCATCTGTGAAAACCCAAGGTCTCAGCCATTACAGGTTCTTCTTCCTTTAAAGGACCCTACTTGAGTCCCTCACCACAAAAACAGCTGCTTTTCATCAACCCCTCACCACTGCCCCACCACACAAATGAAGAATACTCCTAGATACCAACACTTCATCAACTGAGAACGTGAGAAAAGCACAGCCAGAAGCAGTTTCTTCTTCCTCTGGGACGTCACTCCAGGGCAGCGTGAAGGGGCTACAGCCCTACTGAGGGCAATGAAGCCAGCACAGACCGGAGCAAGACAAGAACTTCACCGGGGAGGGGGGGACGGCACTACGTCACAGAGGAGAGGGGCTGGAAATAGTGTAAACACCGTTCTCACACAAGATTCGCAAAAACCAAGTAAGTGGAAATGAAGAAGCAAGCAAAGCACCTTTGACAATCGAGCTGGAACAAGAAGCCGAGCCAGCAGTGGGCACGCAATATTGCTGGACAAAGCCTCAGTACAGTCATTCTGGCAGCTCCTGCCTGTGGCATGGGCAGGACCCAAAACAGAAGCAACAAACCTTCCAACTAATTCTCTCCAAGGTACTAGACGAAGTGTCCAAGACATAGTCTGAATCTTTTGTGGTAGAACATGAAAAATTATAATTAAAGAATGACTTAGGGCTTGGGGATTTAGCTCAGTGGTAGAGCACCTGCCTAGCAAGCGCAAGGCCCTGGGTTTGGTCCTTAGCTCCACATTAAAAAAAAAAAAAAAAAGACTTAAAATTAATTTCTATGTAATAACTATGCAATAAACTTATATAAAACTTGGTTTCTTAGTATACCTGGATTTTTAAAGCTGCTCTTGTTCTGGTTTGCTCTGAGACAGGGTTTCAATATGTAGCCCAGGCTGGCTTTGGATCTGTGATTTTCCTTAGTCTCCCCAGTGCTATATTATATATAAACTATTATAGGTGTATGCCATCCCACCAGACACACTGGAACTTTCTACAGACCCCTTAAAGAAAATGTTCCTGTTAGGCTGAATCAAGGGAGAAAATGTACCTAGTACTCTCTGCTTCTGACTTGCCCTGCTTTCCTCCCAGGCTGACCTGGAGATTCACTCTTCTCAAGCTTTATATGACTTGACAAACTGACTCAAAATTTATACAGCAATCCAGAGAACTTGGAATATTTTGCAAAAGAACTATCCTGAGACTTGCTATAAAGCGGTAGCAGTGAGGGTACAGTGCTCCGGGAACACAGCTGACAGGCAGTGGGCCACGGCGTTTCTCACCACACTTCCAGGATGACGTACCGGAGTAAACTTCTTCTTTTTTCTTTTTTTGGTTTTTCGAGACAGGGTTTCTCTGTGTACCTTTGCTCCTGTCCTGGAACTCACTCTGTAGCCCAGGCTGGCCTTGAACTCACAGAGATCCACCTGCCTCTGCCTCCCGAGTGCTGGGATTAAAGGCGTGCGCCACCACCGCCCGGCGGGAGTAAACTTCTTAAGACTGCAGGAATGATAGCCATGGACAGAGGGTCCTCACCTCTGTCCTCACCTCATACCGTACATGGAAGCTCACTCCAAAGTATCGCAGATCTTCATGGAAGAGCTAAAGTAGAAAATGTCTAGAAGAAAACATTTTCTGAATGTTTTCCAGAAGAAAAAAGTCTTGTCTTTCTCAGAAGCAAAACTTTTCCTTCAAATCAATAAAAGCATAAAAGAAGATAAATGATGAGAGCTGGGAGACAGCGCAGCAGTTAATATGCTTACTGCTCTTGTGGAGGACCGGAGCTGGTTCTGAGCACCCATGTGGTCAACTCCACTTCCTGGGGACATGCTGCCCCCTTCTTGTCTCCTCAGGCATCTGAATGCACGTTGGTGTGTGCACGCACACACATAAGCACACATACATGCACATGACAGACGGATCTCTGTGAGTTCGAGGCCAGCCTGGTCTATAGAGCGAGTTCCAGGGCAGCTAAAGCTGCACAGAGAAAGCCTGTCTTGAAAATGATAAACTTTGACCCGAGGGTACGCAGAAGTCAGAGATGGAGAACTTACTTAGTGTGTAGCAGGCTCTAGGTTAAATCTCCAGCACCACAAACAAGAAAAATACGCCCCCCCCCCCCAACCTCAGCTCTCACTCAAGAGACCACTGGGGTAATTTTAAAGCCCCTGCTCTCCTGCCAGTGCCTCAGTCTCCTGCGGTGGGGGAGCGATGGAAGCAGGAGTCCTGAGACTGGAAGAATGGTCAGCACAGCACTCGGGGCGGCGAGAACTGGAATGCACGCCTCCCGGCCTCTGGTCAGCCTGGTTGTTTCTGCAGGAGGAGGAACTAGGTAATGCCAAGACAGAAGTACCTGGATGGTGATGGTGCCTTTCTCGGCATCAGTCTGCAGGTGAATCTCCAATTCTGGCAGCACCTGGCCCTCAGACACCAGCTTGTGCCGCAGTTTCTCCAGGGCGTCACTGGCATTGGAGATGAGTTCTCGTATAAACACCTAGGGAAAGGGAACAAGAGGCAGGAAGATGAACCGTGCTGACTGAGGTCTGACTGGTGGCGGGTTTGCAATGGCTGTAGTTGAGGACCTGCACACAACACCCAGTCTCCCTCAGTGGATGGCATCTCCTCAGCACGTGCTCTGTAGCAGACCTCTCCTTTCAGGATGTTCAATGAAGCCAGAAGTTACATGTGGACGCAGACTTTAAGAAGCCTGTGACTGTCTCTCTCTTACTCTATGAGGAGACACTGACAAGCCAGGCCCAGAAGCAGAGGCTTATAGTCTCAGCTACTTAGGAGGCTGAGGCAGAAGACTGTGAATTCAATATTCGAATGAAAGGAAGCCTGGGTAATTAGTGAGACACTGCTCCCTACCCCCAAGAGGAGGTGAGGCAAGGGCCTGGCTTCAGTCCTGACCACCACGAAAAGAATTTCATCTAGGGGGTCAAACAAGAGCCTGGATCTTTCACAGAAAAGAAGGTCAGAGGCCTCGATTACACAGAGCTCCTGAGAGCAGACAGGAAGTGGATGAGACCAATGAGAGCACTTCCTGAAGATCCTTTAATTTTGTGAAATAGGTACAATGCTACTTCAGAATCTCAGCGCTGGCTGCATTGAGTGAGCAAGTTTCCCCTTTCCAGGTTTTTCTTTCTCATGTCTCAGCTTCCCAAGTGTTAGAATTCCAGGTGTGTACAACCACCCCCTGCTGGTGGCACTTTTCTTGACTTTTCCCAAGTCCTGTCACACCTACACGGATTTTGTTTTTGTTGCCACTGTCTGGAGACAGTCTCTCTGTGTTGCCCAGGCTGACCTCGAACTCATAATCCTTTTGTCTTACTCTCTCCAGCACTAAGACTATGGTCATGGTTCTCAGCACTCAAAAGTGAATGTTAATCTCCTCAAAAAGAATCTCAGGCCAGGCAGCGGTGGTGGCGCACGCCTTTAATCCCAGCACTCGGGAGGCAGAGGCAGGTGGATCTCTGTGAGTTCAAGGCCAGCCTGGGCTACCAAGTGAGTTCCAGGAAAGGCGAAAAGCTACACAGAGAAACCTTGTCTCAAAACCTCCCCCTCCCCCCCCCCTCAAAAAATCTCTAAAGATGAAGCGCAGGGACATGTGTCTGTAATGTTAGCACTCACAGCTGATGTGGCAGAAGCAAAGGTTAAAGGAAGGGCAAGCTGCCGTCTTCCAGGAATTTTTCCAAATGTCAAATACAAGGGAAAAGAGGGGAAGCACCAGACACATGTCCTCTAGGCCTTCTAGAAAACACGGATTGCTCTTTCGGCCACACACCTGCAAGTCTACAAGAAGGGCGCTAGACATCAAGGGACTAAACACTGCTCAAAAAGGCATGCCCATAAATGTTCACTGTGGCAAACTAGCGTTTACAATGTCGCCTAGCATGCTGTTAACGCAAGATTGCTGCCTACAGAACTAGTGTGCATACTCAACATAGTAAGCATTCTGAGAGCTTAGACAGATTCCCGTCATGGGTGAAGGAAAATGGTCAGGAAAAAGGAAGCCAAAGAGAAAGGCATCTAGGTTGAATTGAAGCGCTGGCCTACTGCCCCACCCCCTTGTTCAAAAGCCAGGGGACCTGAGTATTTGGGGCCCTGATGGACATTCCTAGCCAGGCTTAAAGTGCAAAAACAATGAAAGCCCTAGACTGTATAAAAAAAGTTCCAAGCCAGGCCAGCAAGACAGCTAAGTAGGTAAAGGCACTTTCTGCCAAGCCTGATGACTTGAGTATGATCCCAGGACCCACAAGGTAGAAGGAAAGACTCCACTGACCACTAATGAGTACTACCGAATATGCACACACAAAATAAATAAAGGTGAGAGAAAAAAATTAAGTACAAGGTCATCCTTAGCTGCAGAGCAGCGTAAGAGGCCCTGTCTTGGAAAAAAGTCAAGTTCTTCTGCAGTGCTCGCTCTCTGGTCTTCACAACAGAGGCACAGGCCTGCAGTCTGAGGAGGCACAGCAACCGTCCTGCAGGAACAGAGACCAGTGGATGCCTGTGCCAGTATTGGGAGACTTAAAGTCTATCAGCAAAATTCAATTAACTCCCAAAGTCGACCTGGCCGGAAGAACCATCTGGATATACTGATCTGAGAAACTAAAACAGACACTGTAAGAGCCCTCTCATCGGTGGACCCAGAGTGGGGCCTGTCCTTAGCCCACACCTCACGCCCTCTGAAGGCAAGCACAGGACGTGGATTTGGCACTTTCCTAGAATGGCATGGAACCAGCTTGGGGAGTGATGCACACATATCTTACCTCTTTTTCTGAGTACAGGGAACGAGCCACAATGTCCAAAAGTTTCTTTGTCTCTGCCTGGAACTCATGTTTGGAGACAGAACCTGGTAATGAGTCATTGACACAACCAATAAAATTGCATTTCCATTTTTGTACCTTTTGAAAGAATGTTTAAGGTCCTGACTTTTAAACACTGAGGAATGACTGAGAGAAGTGGACATTTACATGCAACAACTCTGCAGCCATAGAGAGGGTCACATGGGGCTTCAGCAAACTGTGGAGGCTGAGTTCCCAGAGTGTGTGCTTGGGAGACCCAGGTTGGCCTTAGCTACCAGGCTCTACTCTATATTCTCCAAAACAATGTGCTCTAATAAATTATTCAAAAAGCAAAATTATAAGAAAGCCTCACTTGTCAACATCAACAGTTCTGTCCTTGTTTCCATCAAAAGCCAGAAGTGGAGCCCCCGGGCCCTGGAGATGGCCCTTGGGCCTGGAAACAGCCTTCCTGTCCTGCAACAGCTGGGGCAGTATTCCCCTTCGGTGACTACCACGTGTCATTATTGCCTGTTGGCGGCTTCTTCGGATGACCACCAGAAGGGGCAAGACACAGCAGGTGACAGCCACAAGTGGTGATGGTGGACACTTGCCAGGAGACCTAAATCTCTAGGCTTACCCTGCACAGCCTCAGTACTGCTGATGATGGAGTGCAGGGCCTCCTCCTTCTTGTCCTCAGCTGCCTGTGTGCTGTACAACTGTCCTGCAGGGATCCTTGACGCCAGGCTTTGTGTGGGTCCCTGAAACTGGACTGTGGTCCTCTGAAGGTGCAGAACTGGCTTTCCTGTGAAAAATGCATGGGAATTACTATTTGAAGGCAGATGTCCTAGCTCACTCCCACTGGGCCTGTCTTGCAGAGACCAAAGTGGATCTCAGTCCAGCCCAGTGAGAAGGAAGGCACAGCTGCGGCAGCAGGTAGTCTCAGCGGCCTTCCCTTACAGGTTGACTGTCACATGACACCTGGTTGGTCTATGTTCAGCCAGGAGGGGACTCGGAATTGCTTTTGTGACTTCCTGGCAAGCCTGATGGGTCCTGAAACCTCTGGCATAGAGCTAGGTGTGAGGTGTCTCCACTTGTGGGATCAGCCTAAGACTTCAACGGCCACAAAAAGCTGGCAGCCTAGCAGACACTGTGCTTCAGCCAGAGGCATGGGCCTGGTCTATACCTCTCGGCAGCCCCAAAGGCCAGCTGGCAGGGCATGGCCTGGCTTAGTAGACATCCAACAAATCAATCCTTGAGAGATACAGTCAGTTCTCAAGACAGTCTGTGTGAACATCTGGACTGAAAGAAAGCCCCCTCCTGCCAGCAACTGCTCACCTTTAATCTCTAATACAGGGAAGGAATAAAGACTATCCAGAAATGAGTAGCTTTTAAAAACAAATGTATCTGGGCCAGTGAGATGGCTCAGCGGGTAAAGATGCTTGGTAACCAAGCCTGATGACCTGAATTTAATCCCCAGAACCTGCACGATGGAAGGAGAGAACCAACTCCTGGGAGTTAGCCTCTGACCTCCACATGTGTGCCATGGCACACAAATACCCACACATATACACAAATATAAACGTAATTAATTTTTTTATTATTTTAAATAATGAGTTTGAGTGCCTGTGTGTCTCTGAAACACAATGGCTGGCAGAATAAGGGCCTGTGAGGGGGAAGAAGGAAATCCAGTTAAACATGATTCAGGAGCCAGTGTTGGTTCAAACTTCTACAGTCTGACACTGGGCAGTTTACTGTAGGCATATTTAAGTACAGTACAATTTGGGGAAATGTTTCCTGCTGTAACACAATCCCCTGTGCACAAGGAAGCACAATCAGATCAAAACTCTTCCCAGTTTTATTGATAGTCTACTTGTGTTAGCTTAAGGCCTAGAGAAGGACCTGGTCTCTGTCATACAGATAGTGTAGAGGTCATCTCGGCTATTAGCCACCTCTGGTCCCGCTTGTGGGAGCTTGGTGTGACCTGGCCCTACAGATAATACAGAACACAGAGCTATTAACCACCTCCATTCCCAGCCTTCTGGGTGGAAAAACAGCTTATACATCTTTTCCATAGGTTTAATATTCCAAGTTTCCCTAGTGTTACCTGTGAGCACAAGGACTTTTGTGCTCCCAACACCTGTGTATGAATTATATGCACATGAGTATACATGACCAGAGGCCAAACAAAGGTATCAGATCTCTATGGAGCTGGAGTTACAGGTAGGTGTGCTAGGAACTGAACCCCCGGTCCTTTGAAAGAGCAATAAACATTCTTAACGGCTGAACCATCTCTAAATACACTTTTCCCCTAGAGCCATAGTAACGTGAACAAACTACTATGCCAATAGACACAATAAAGCACAGCAGCCAGGGAGGCTCATCCCTTCCTGGAACATGACTGTAGAGACCTGTGAGGCCGTGCAAGTGAACTTCACTCAGTGTGGTAGTTTCAATGAAAGCGGCCCCACAGGCTCATAGAGATTGGCACTGTTGGGAGGTGTGGCCTTGTTGGAGGAAGTGTGTCATGGGAGGAGGGGGCAGGGCAGCTCTGAGGTCCTGGAAGCTCAAGCCAGGCTTAGTGTATCTCACTCTTCCTGCTGCTGCTGATCCAGATGTAGAATTCTCAGCTATCTTTCCAGCATCTGCCTGCATGGCACCATGCTTTCCTCTGAACTGTAAGCCAGCCCCAATTAAACATCTTCCTTTATAAGAGTTGCTGTGGAAGCCAGGTGGCAGTAGTGCAAGCCCTTAGTCCCAGCACTGGGGAGGCAGAGGCAGGCGGATCTCTGTGAGTTCGAGGCCAGCCTGGGCTACAGAGCGAGATCCAGGAAAGGTACAAAGCTACATGGAGAAACCCTGTCTCAAAACCAAAACCAAACAAACAAACAGACAGAGTTGCTGTGGTCCTGGCGTCTCTCCACAGCAGAAGAACAGTGACTAAGATCTCGGGAAGAGGGGCTTTGCTGGCTCCCTCCCTGAAGAATCTCACAGAGATGTGATGCTGGAAGGCCACAAATTGAAGAGCATTGTCAAAGTCAATGTCAAAGACATGGAAGGTGTATCATCTGTCACTCAGGATACAGGCCATGTGAGCATAAGGGATATGGGAAGAAACTGTACCTCTCCCCCAACAACAGTTAGAAGATAATGAAGTAGTCCCTGCTAGGAGCAGACCTGGTGAATGAATATGAGTTTACAAGTAATTAGTTTTCCAGTATGATTTTAAAAATGTTTTTGAAGATGACCATAATGTGTAAAGGCTTACCAGAAATGTCATTTTTACTTCAGGTTACGGAGCTGGCCTCCACAAGGACTGCACACACGTGCTCAGCTTGGTAAAAATGGCTATTCATCAGCCCCAACTGTCCAGTCTGAAACTGTCCTGGGTACAGACTGAGGTCAAGCACACTAACTAATACACTGTGAAATGAGCCTGGCTTCTCAACGCTGTAGCAGGGAAGGAGGAAGGGCTAGGACCTGAGTGCTGCCCTGGAGTGAAGGTGCCACACGGCCAGGGTACAGATCCCTAGTTATGGAGACCAGAAATAAAAGCCGACACCCAAGTGTGTGTACCTGTGTGGGTGCACCCCACCTCCATATGCATTTCCTAACCCTGTCCACTGACGGATAACACCCTGGCAATAACAAGCACCCTCAGGGTAGGGCCTTCCCAAGCTGTCTAGTAGTCACCCCTTTCTTAGGAACACACGGGCAAACTGGAACTATTCTGCCATCCCTAGCAAAAGGAACAAGTGCTGTGTGGTGGGTGCACACGTGAGCCTAGAACTCTATGGTGCCAGACAGTGATGAAGAACTCAGCGCTGAGGGGTGAGTCAGGACAACACATCCAACCCGGAGGCACTTTTAGTGTAGAACCTGGGATGATCTGGGCAAAATTGTAACGGTAACTACTCCAGACTTCAGTCTAGCAAATAGAATCCATACTTTGATGTACAGGGGAGAGAGGACAGCCTTTTTCTTATAGGAAAATTGCCATGGAATGGTGGAAAACAAATAGAAAAATCACACTCACATCTGTGGCAGACAGAAATTACTGACAGAGGTCAACAAACAACGACTATACAATATTTGTATATCCTGAAAAACCATTTGCTGATTTCAAAGGGAAAGTCAGTGACTTTATCGTAGAGGGAAAAGGACAGGTCTCCTTTTTTAAATGATTCCCACATCAGGAGACCTGGCAACATCACGATGAGACACACCATCCTTCCTCTGGTATTTTTTTGCCAAAACTACATCTCTATCTAATTATAAGAAAACATGCCAGGGGGTGGTGGCACATACCTTTAATCCCAGCACTCGGGAAGCAGAGGCTGGTGGATCTCTGTGAGTTCAAGCCCAGCCTGGACTACAGAGGGAGTTCCAGGAAAGGTGCAAAGCTACACAGAGAAACCCTGTCTCAAAAAACCAAAAAAAGAAAAGAAAACGTTAGATAATCCCTAAACTGACAGACATCCTAGAAGACCTCTGGTTGGAATTCCTCCCAAGGGCTGCAGTCCAGATGGACAGACTGACTGAGGGGAGCTCAGAGATGACAGAAGAGATACAACTAAGATCAGGAATACAGACAGGATCAAGAGTTCAAGGAACATCTGGAGCTACATGAGACCCTGTCTTAAAAAAGATTTGAGGGAGCTGGCAAGATGACTTAATGGGTAGTGTTTGCCACACGAGCCCAGTGACCTGACTCTGACTCCTGCAACCCACATAAACATGGGAGAAGACTGCTCTCTCCAAAGCTGTCCTCTGCACATACAATAATAACAAATAATAATTTGAATGGTGCACGGCTGTAATACCAGCATTGGGAGAGCTAAGGTAGGAAGACTCTACATTTGAGGCCAGCCTGGACTACATTAGGGAAACAGGCCCAAAACAGAGAAAAACACGCTGTCTACAACTTGTGGATCAGCTGTGGACTCTCAGCCACTGCTTCAGCGCCACGCCCGCCTGGGGCCACGATCCCTACCTTGATGGTTATAGACTAACCCCTGTAACTGGACCAAAAATTTGTCTACCATCTCTGTGAAGGGAACCAATGGACAGCTTAACAGACTTCCTGCTGCTGGTGTGGGTGACAAACGAGACCTAAGACAAAGGTCCGTCCAGCAGTGGTAATCTGACAGCAAAAGTCGTAGGTCGAGGCGATGGGCGAGTCTTTATTCTGGAGATAGAAGCAGAGGACACAGTGAACAACATAGATGAGGTGAAGCCCTGCCAGCACAGACCCAGCTGCAAAGGAGTGTGCAGGCTCATGGCCCACAATTACACCCAATACAGCAGCATGGCACGATTTTCCAGTGTATTTGTAAAATACATCCATTAAAAAGTGGGGAGGACCAGATTTGATTCCAGGTTAACTGAACTTCCTATGACTTGAAAAATAAACCAATAACCCAATATAGTGTTGGAACAAGACATTGAGCACACTATCTGCACAATATCGGTTTTCATGTTTTCCCCACACCCTAAAGGAAAAGCCACAAACCTCAAAGGCAGGCCACAGCCTTCTCCTGTTAAAGTACTGGATGGCCTGGGGCTCACAAAGCAGCACTGATAATGTGACTGTGACACTGCATGTGTAGGCGAGCACTCACACACTCTTAGCTAGTGTCCATGTTTGCCCTCGCTGCAAGCACATCCCTCTTCCCACAAGAACTGCTTCAAGACCTGGCTCAAGGCCTCTTGGGCTGCCCTCCCAAGACTGCTTTCACTCACTGTTCACAATAATCCCTCCCTACCATGAACACCACTCACTTTCTACGCTGCTCATTTCAAATTGTTTTTTGTGTGCTGGTTTGGGGCATCACTTCTATTAATTCGTTAATATATAATTTATCTCATTAAATTACAACAGGGACACGCTTTCATTTGCTGGCGTCAAATTCGCATAAGCCAAAGCATCTATTACAAAAGCAGATCTTTCTGAGAATATAAACCCAACATGACTGAGTTCCAACAGAAACAGTTTTTGGTTCAGGGGAGTAGGAAACCTTGCAGAGGCTGTTCAGCCCAGCTTTCAAGGGGAAGAAAAGTCACTGACCACAGGAGCCACTCAAGTGAGCTAGGAGAGAAAACACACTCTTGGCTTGACTTCACAAGGTCACCCCCCTTCCCACAGACTAGTAGTAACTGTTCTTATTAGAGCTCTGCTTCATCCCGGCACCTCAGGGGTGAGCTGGCTGTTTTCCTGAAGTTAGACATTTCAATCAGATCATGTCTATGACACAGGTGAGAGCTACTTTACATGGAGTACCACTTCCTGTCTGGCTGAGCAGTACCCTATTAAGACAAGTTTATTATAGATGATAGCCATGAATTTAGGACCACCACAAAGACAAAATCCAGGGTTTCTCTGGAGAAACAATCAATCAATCATCAATCAATAGCCGGGGGTTTGGAGGGCTGATACAACATGGAAGCAGACAAAATCAGAACTTTAATAAAGTGGCTAAATTGCCAATAGAAAATGTATACTATGTATATAGTTTCTCCACCTAATACCCAAGGAGAATTAGTGCCACCACAGAAGCTGGAAATAAAAGGGAATCCTAGTCGGTGAAAAGGAGCACCAAATTTTGCAGATGTGTTTTGGGGAGACTCTGGAGTCAGCCTTTGTGAACAAACTGGGCCAACTAGCCAAGGCCAAGGAGGTGTTTGCAGAACATGATGCAAGGGTACAAAGAGGAAATCACAGAGAAGATGCCAATCCACTGTTCAAGGAATAAACAGTCTTTCACTAGTATCCATGTAGATGCAAATCACAGAAGGTGTCTTCCACAGCAAGCTCTTTTTAGTGTTCTTGGTGGTGCTAAGGACCAATTGAAGGCCTATGCAAGCCAAGCAGAAACTCTGACTGAGTTACACACTGACCCTTAGGCACTGTGCACTGTGTTTTGGTTGTTGTTGGTTTTTTTTTTTTTAAGGCATACTCAAATTTTGGAGAAGATACTATGGAATAGGCAGTTTTGCTATTAGAGAATACTCAGACAAACCTCGCCTCAAAAAACAAACAAACAAGTAAATAAATCGAGACGCAATTTGGCAAAATCGGCTAACAAACAAAAAAAGGCACCCTGGAACATCAATTCTAAAACTGAATACACGTTCCTCAAGATTAAAGCACTCACTGAACCTTTTCCACATAGTAACAATTTTTGTGCTCAGCAGAGCATTTATTTAGTGGAGGATGAGCAGCTGTTGAAAAAGCCACTGTACCGTGTACCAGTATATGCTAAGATGAAAAGTTGTGTAAGGAATGGTGGAAACTTTAAATAAGAATCTTTAGCACAATTCCTATTTGACTTGGGCCCTTCTATGTAAAAAGTTGTAAATACATATACCTTATGTATATGTTACGCTAACACCTTTACCATTACTTGACTAGAGGGTGGGGAAGCACAGATTAAGGTCCTTTACTCTCTCCATTCCCCGTTGTATCTTTAATTCCAGACCCTAGGGATGCAGGGACCAACCACTCAAGAGTTCACGGGTTTCCCCAAGTCCGGGGTGACTATTGGTTTTTGTTCAGTTTCTACCCCAGGGCTTGAGCTCTGCAGGAATTGGGCGTGAGCACAGCTGCGTGCAAACGAACGCGTGAACCCAAGTGTAGGAGACTGCAATCAGGAACGCCAGTGGCTGACCAGACCATGCTGGGGTGCCTGCGATTCGTCTCCCTAGATGCAACCGCACTTCCCTGTCCTCGTCCCAACGTGGCAGCCCCGGTGCTGTGCGACCTCCCACCAGTCAAGAGAGCGCACGGCCTCAGACGCTGCCTCTGCACTCTTGCGCCGCGCTCACCTCGCCGGGCACCCGCCAGCGTGGGAGCCCGCAGTGTAGCCTGCAGCCCGCGGCCCCACAGCAGCACAGCCCGCAGCTCGCGCGCCATGCCTCCGTCCCAAGCGCCACGAACAGCTACGAGTGGTGAGGGAGGCTTTCCGCAGGGGCGGCGCAGTGACGTCATGGCGAGCGACGGGCTCGGGCTGCCCAAGGCTCTGCCTGCGCAGGAAACGCGGTCGGAGCAAACTCCAGCACGGGGGCCTGAGGACCGGAGTTTTTGACCTTGGATGTCAGTGACAAGGGCGTGAAGTGTGTGTGGGTTGTGTCCCCGGAACACCCCATTCTCCAGATGTCACTACCCAGGCTGGAGTGTGAACGAACGGGACCTACCCAACCATGTGTTTCTATGCGTTTTGGGCCACTGGAAGAGTCTCCTAGGGCAATGCCAAAAAGCTACAGTGACAAAAAAGATTTTAGGTTTGACTATCATTCATCAAAACGTGAACTCAGTAACCAACAACTCCGGAAGTGGACTTACCCGTTTATTGTGACTTTTCTCCCTGGAAGTTTGCTTGGGGATCCAGGCCATAAACCTGGTCTCAAAGGCCTGATCCAAGCTCTCTGGCCACTTCCTAAACAGATTGCCTGTTAACGCTCTTATCTTAAAGCCCAGGTGACACCTTTGTGACAGGTTCTCACTTGCTAAATATATTTTGCTATGATCAAATTTTACAAAAAACGTTAACATGGTTGCTTAGCTTGCTACCAGACACTAGTCCCAACTGCAGGAACGTAACACGCCACACAAAACCGTTTACTTATAATTTGTAATGGTGATGCAAAAAATCCAGAAGTTCTGAGTCAGGAGCGGTTACCTCCTGGATCCTGGCTAGACTTGAAATGTTGGCAGAGGGCAGGCATGTTTAGGAATGCTTCCAGGTTGAATATGTCAAAGACAGCCCTCACATTCTTGATTTATAGATGGAAAATAGAAAAAGAATGGACAGATTTAGGAGGCCAGAGAGATGGCTCAGTCTGGAAATGCTTGATGCCCTGATGTCCCCAAGAAAATGACAGGGCAATGTGTGCCTGTAATCTCAGCACTAGGGAGAAAGAGAAGAGAATCCTTGGTCAGGTCTTCCTGACCAACCAGTCTACCTAAATCTCTTAGCCTCAAGTTCAGTGAAAAGACTCTGTTTCAAAATGTAAGGTGGAGAGGAGCTGAGGAAAACCTATTTCATTGAACGCCTAACAGCTATCCCCACTTCCTAGCCAGTTCTGCTCCTGTAGGCCCACATCCTCCACTACCAACCCCACACTTCCTCATTAGAGTCCTACCATGTCCTTTCTGGGATCCTTAGAATCAGTTTCTGGCTTCTGCCTCTGCCCACAGGCCCTGCATCGTCTGCCCTACCCAGTCATGTCACCACATAGAATAGCTTCCTTGGACACTACTCCTAGAGGGATCGAGACACCTCCCATTTCATTCCTTTAATTCCCCATTCTGGAATCGTCCTGTCAGAGCTGACAGAGCAATCTATAGAACACCATATCTGGCTTGGAGAATGTTTAGAAAAGGTGAAGTGACATTTGGCAAAGGGGAACCTGGGCTTTTTAGTTAAGGATGAGGATGTAGGTTCTGTTCATTGTAAACCAACTGCATTGCAGGTAAACCAAACCTAGGCCCTCCTGTCATCTGTCCATTCCTGCAAAACCAAAGTTTGGGCCTATGTATCTACCAAAAGTCAGGAACAGGAAATGATTTCCCACAAAACTCCAAGGGCCTTTTGTACACTCTAGCTCCAACTACAGTGGTTGTCTAACAGTGATCCACTTCAGACATCTCTCAACATTTGTCTCTTGCCCTGCCTGTTCCCACTCCCCAGCTTTGAGACTTCACTCATTTTAGTGCTCATTCCAGGAAGGAACACGGGAATCTATCTTGTCTTGGTGGCCCATATCTGTGCCAACATTCCAGGAGTCCTGGGCAGTACCACAGATAAGAAAGGGGTCCTGGCAGGAGGAGGAAAATGCCCATAAGAGATGTCAGGAACAACTCGTCCGTTCCCCTTTGCACACAACTTTAAAGGACCTTTGTGTTCAGATTCTCACTCTAACTCAGAACTTTCCGTATATTCTCCTCCTGGGATCCTTTATCCGAATTTCATAGAGCAACCTATGGGAAATGTCAGCCTGCGGGTTTCCTTGTGACAAGAGCCATGGAATACAAGATGAAAGACCCAAAGACCATTTCAGCTTCAAGCCTCTAAGTAGGAATTTTGTAGAATGGACAAAATGGGGTCCATTAGGAGCTCAATTCTGTGGATAGTAGGCTCACCTTACTCCCTTTGAATTTTTGTTTAGTGAAAAGTGAATTATCAAAGATTTCTAAATCCTCTAAAACGATGTGAGCATGATGAAAGCACTGTTTTAGTTTAGATCAGCTGCAGACCCAGTCACCAAAACTCCTTGGGAGTCTACTTTTAGTTTGGGTTCTGAACCATTTCTTCAGTATGTTATCACTAACTGTTCTCCACCCCACACTCAGAGTTCACAACACAATTATTATGACCAATGCTTGTAAAATACCTGATACCTATCAGGCTACTGTGTATTATCAGTCCCAAATGGGCAGACTTACTCCTACATTCCCCAGGCTTGCTACAATGTCTGGGCACAGAACTGCTTCCCAATACACTGTCCTGTATATTTCCTGGCATCACAGTGGCTACCAACTCACAATCACCTTAATGAGAAGTGGTTTATTTTTTTAAACACCAGCTTATTCTGTCATGCAACACTAAAATTAAACGTTGATTCAAATGCAACCTTTGCCCTCCCCTTTCTGAGACAGGTCTCTTAACTATGTAGCCCTAGCTGTCCTTTAATGCCCTATATGGATCTCTGGGTTTGAGGTCTTCCAGATTCTTCTAGCTCTAGCTCTTTGGGGATTAAAGGCATGGGCTACCATGCCCAGCTGGCCCCATTTAATAGAAACCAAATGAAAGTTACAAGTCTTCACCCCAACAGTGAAGAATAGCATGTTATCTGTGAACATACATTCAGCTCTTAAATGTAGAGTTTCTAAGAGCCTCAAATGCATGTAGGGTTGACACAGGCATCTTCAGTTGTTCAATGATCAGCAGCTGAGCTAATGCTAAGGGGATCATTAGCCAATCGGAACCACCTTTGAATCCAAGCAGTTTTACCAGCTTTTATTATAAACACCAGCACATTTCAAGTTCCCTCTTTTTGATCACAAATATAGGACTTTTTTCTTCTCCTCTTAAGTATACAGCATGAGACACAGTGTCTGGGCACTCCAGCTCTTACAGAAATTTCCTTAGGACAAACTTAGGGATAGTATCCACAGCCCACACCCTCAGCCACATCCTTCGACATCCAGATGGACAACTGCAGACTCCAAGGAGGTTGGTACATAGCTTTGAACTTCAGGATAACCTGAAAAGGATGTCCCCATTGCCCACATTAAAAGGCTGCACATTGCCAAGTGCCACCTTCTGAGTGGGGCTGAGAGCAGCTCTTCTGAGGCTCCAGTTCCTCTTCTTGTTTGAACACATGGCTTGGGGTTTCCCAATAGGCAGCAAAGGGAATTCTGAAGAGAGCCGAGAATGTGCAAGGACCCATCAAGCTGAACAAGGATGGAGCATCACCTCTGGAGGACTTGGGACAGCGCTTAGTTGGGGATGTTAGATGATGGCCTATTCCTTACCTGGTCTTATCCACAGTATTAAAATCCAAGATTCAAAATTCTACATTCAAAACTCTAATCTTGAAAGGCTTCCTCAAATTTAGATTTCCAAGTATCAGGAATTTTGAAAAAAACTTCTGTGAACTTAAAAGGCCAAAAGGAAGGCTATTTGGGTCATGATTTCTAAATTTAGCTGCCCCCACCCCCATCTAGACCACTCTTTTGTTGGAAGACAGGTATTTAAAAAAAAAAAAAAAAAAAAAAAAGTTCCCTGGGAGCAGCAGGCTAGGGGTTGAGTTCCCCTGTCAGTGGTCCACCTCTCAGATGTGACATTTACAGTATTCAGGAGCTACCATCCCCTGCTCAGGAAGGGCACCTGTAACTGGACTTCATGAGTGGGTAAGACCATGAAGTAGCAGCCCCCAGGGTGGCACCAGGCCTGCAAAGCCCAAAGGAGGCCACATGGGGCAGGCTGATGGAGGTAACCTCCCTGTTGAACTTTTGGGGAGGGGAGGTCAGGAACCACCTCAAGTCCCTGGAGCACCCTTTGCATTGATTGTGGGATCTGGGTAGAGAAAGGGGGGCTGTCTGAAAAAAAAAAAGGGCAGGAGCCCTCCCCATAGGGGCAGCTGACCAACGAGGAGGAGGACAGGAAGAGTGGGCTGGAGGCAAAGTGCTGTTTCTGACCCAGTGGTGACTGTCCCTTGTGGCATGAGTGACATTCACCTGTGAGTACTGAATATGCAAGGCGATGCTGACATGCCTCCTCACTCTGCACAGGGACCCCCCCCTTCCCCTCGGTGGCCACAAGCCTGGGACACTTCCCAGCTGCCACCCACACTGCAACTATGACTGCAGCCCCGCCCTCTCCACTCTGAGCCAACAATCAGAACCATGTCTTACAAAGAACAGACTCCAAAAATATATATAAATAAATAAAAACCTTAAACATTCTTACAGGGATCTTAAAGAACAGAATACATGTTAAAAACTTCAGTAATTTATATCAATTTTAAGCGATACTTTATATACAATGGGGAAAAAAACACATGCATAGTCCAAATACAATGTTGAAAACAGCATTTTCATAACAAAAAAAACCCCCGAACACTAAGTGTTACTATCATGTACATGAATTCAAGAAGGACCACCCTTTTGTCTGTTGCACACAGTTTATTTAACAATATGAGATAAGAAATGAGTTGGTATGTTACCATTCTATACAGTGATTGAATCTTCTTGAATTTTCTTATTTATAGTAATTATAGCGCTTGCATGATTTACACTAGAATTGCTTTTCCTCATTTCAAGTTTCACATAGAAGAAAGAAAAGAATGCTTCTTCTCTATTAACATTAGCATGGTCTAAGAGAGTGATCATCCCTATTTTTGTCTAAAACCAGTTTTATCAGAGAAACAAAGCAACAATTTCTACATCTGCAAGACAAGAGGCTGGCTTAAGCCAGCATGTATAGATAAATGTGTGTGGGTGTGTACATGTGTGCACGCCGGAGTCAATTCCTATCGTCCAGGGGTAATACTTGGAGATGCCCACAGAGTTCACTATAGAAAAAAATCTTCCCGCAACATCAGCTCGTTATCGGGACACATTATAAGATGCATTATTTCTGGAACCAGTTTCTGAGTATTATTTTTCTTTTCACTTTTAAACATAAATGTTTAAGTCTTGAAAATACAAATAAAAAATATGAATATAATGAACTTGTTTTTCCCATTAAAAAAAGGCATGAGTCACCAGCAATGACGACAAAAAAGAATCCAAACAACCCCCCACCCCCCAAACAGAAAAAAAAAGAGAGAAAGCAGAGAGAGAGAGAGAGAGAGAGAGAGAGAGAGAGATCGACCAGATATTTAAATCAACTGGTTCTTAACAAAAAAATATATTCTTTGTATTGTTTCTTTAAACATCAATCCACCCTTCCATGCTTGGGAGTCACAGTCCCATCTAGGCTTAATAAAAAGAGCCCAGATGCCTGGATTTTCAGTACAAAAAGTCCAAGAACATGAAAGGGGAGGGGGGAAAAAAAAAAAAAAACAAAACAAAACAAAAAAATCCCCCAAACCAAAAACAAAACAAAACAAAAAAACCAAAAAAAAAAAAAAAAAAAAAACCAAAAAAAAAAAAAAAACAAACAACAAAAAAAAAAACAAAACAAACACCCAATGCTCTCATAATGCTACAAACCCTCCACAAACTTTTCTAGTGTGTCTCCCGTGGTATCACCAACCAGGGACAGTTCACTGGACAGCGCGCTCCTGTTGGGGGTATTCAGCTGGGGGAGCATTGCACTCTGTTCAGGGTTCCCAAGGTGTCCCTGATCCATGGAGCTGGCCATGGTGACTGCGAGTCCGGGGTGGGGGGAACCAGTCTGGGGTGAAACATGGTGTGGTGAAGGCTGGGGCTGTATCCGTGGTGATGGGCTGGAATGTGGAGGTTGGGATTGGGGCCGTGGAGACTGGACAGGGGCTGGAGACCGCACCTGGTTACTAAGGGATGTGGCGATCTGTTGGCCGGGGAGATGCGAGGCCTGTGGCTGTCCTGAGAGCATGTGCTGCTGGGGGCTCATGGGGTTCGGCTGGCCTGGGGACCCAATTTGTTGCTTCATCTGCTGCTGCTGCAGAATTCGCTGCTGTAGGGCCTGCTGAATGTTGGGGGTACTGTCTGCCCCCAGCCCAGGCTGCCCCATTTGGCCAAGTTGTCCCATTGGTGCAGCCATCTGGCCCATGGAGCTGCCCTGGATGGGGAGGTGCTGTTGCATACGTTGTTGCTGCATGGCTGGGGCGTAGCCTCCAGGTCCTTGCGGCTGCTGGAACTGGCCGTGTCCTGTCATGCCCCCAGCCATGCTGGCACTGCTTTGTTGTTGCTGTTGCTGTTGTTGCTGCTGCTGCTGCTGCTGTTGGTGCTGTAGCAGCTGTCTCCTCACCATTTCTCGGTACTGTGGATTCATGTTTGCCATGTTGGGGTTGTGTCCTGGGTTCATGATGTTCAGAGCCTGTCCTTGGGGGTTCAGACCTCCCATTGCCTGTTGCTGTGGAGGCACACCAGGCCGTGGCACACCAGCTTGCATTGCATTCAGGTTCTGCAGGCTGGGTTGCTGGTGCATGCCGGGCTGGGGCTGCATACCAGGCTGGGACTGAAGTCCAGGCTGGGGCTGCATGCCAGGCTGGTTGGCCACATACTTGGCTGTGCGCTGTTTGATGAAAGCTGCCATTAGCTGTGGGTTTGACTTGAGGATGTTCAGCACCTGCTGCTGCTGCTGAGGGGAGCTGGGTGACTTCAGGGTCCGCAGCAGGTCTTGCAGGGCACTTGGCGAGATGCTCCTTGGTGGCTGCACATTGGGCATCCGTGGCCCAGCCACGGCTGCCTGAGCCTGCATGGACATTACAGGCCTGGGCATGCCTGGCATTGGCTGCTGCTGGGGAATGGGTGCCTGCTGCCACTGCCCAGGTGGCATGCTAGACATGACAGGCCCACTAACTTGGTTGGGACGGGGCACATTCAGGCCCACAGGGGCCATCTGGCTCCCTGGGGTTCCCAAACCTGCACGCCCTGGGGGCATGCCATTGTTGATGTTTGCTCGGTACAGGTGCTGCTGCTGCTGGGCCTCGCGCTCAATTTGCCGAGCTGCTTCCACTGCTGCAGGTGGGGGCTGGGCAGGGGGTGGGGGAGCTGGCACCTGGTTGGTAGGTTTCCCAGCAGACACTATCGTAGGGGGCTGAGTCCGGGTTACATTAGGGAAGCCAGCTGGTGACATGTTTACAGGTGAAGGCTGAGGCTGGGCAGGGGGCTGTGGTGTTTGGGGTGTGCTGGGCTGCTGCGTGGGGGTCCCGGGTGGTGCTGAGGTAGGAGAAGGCAAACTCTGCTGAGGCACATTGCGGGTGTTCATGGTAGCCATTCGCCGGCGCATGAGCTGGGCCTGCTGCAGGCGATGTTGGATCTGCTGCTGGCGGAGCTTGTGTTTGATGTTGATGCAGAAGGGCACAGGGCATTTATTTTCTTGGCAGTGTTTGGCGTGGTAGCAACAAAGAGCAATGAGCTGCTTGCATACTGGACACCCTCCATTAGTCTTGCGCTTACAACCCTTGGTGTGCTGCACGACTCGTTTCATCTTCTGGCAAGATGGCAGAGAGCAGTTGGCATTGCGACACTGGCAGGCATGGACCAGGGACTGGATGCAGCGTTGGATGCTGAGACGCCGGGACTCCTGGGGGCTCTTGGATTGTGGCTCACCTTGACTGCTGCCCTCATCGTCCAGGCCCAGCCCCCACTTCACCATCTTATGGGTGTGGCTCTTGGTGTTGTAGCAATTGATACAAAGGTCATAGTCCTATAGAGAAGCAAAAGGGACAGACCAATATCAGCACAGGCCCAGCATGAGCAGATTTCCTTGGGCACGGAGCATACTATAGGTCCAAGGCTTGAGCAGTTATTAATGGTCCCCCACTTCCTTCTTTATTTCATGTGCTTTGAGAAAAGCATCAAGACCTTACTTTGAGACTTAACAGCAAGAACTAAGGACACTGTGGCCATTTCCTCCAAGTACTACCAGAGGACATGGGGACACTATCCCCAGGAGAAAGGCATCAAATCGTCTTTCCCCAACACAGAAGCTCAGGTGGCTGAGAAAGACTTGAATTTAGAAACTGAAAAGGAAGGATTAAATTTGAAGAGGGTTTGGGAGATAGTTCAGTGGATAAGAGGATTTGATGCTCAAATATGAGGACCCGAGTTTGGATCCTCAGTACTCACACAAAAAAAATCCAGTGCTTGTAATTGCTGCACTGGACCGGAGAGGAAGGTAAGAGGATTGTTGCTTGCTGGTTACCAGCCTAGCACAAGGTTCAGTGACAGATACCTTCTAAGGAAATGAGGTAAAGATCTACAGAGCAATTATCCTCTAACCTCAGTTTGCATACACTCAAGTTATTCTATTCTACATATACACATACCACCCCCACACAAAGCTGAGGAGGAAGTGCTATGGCTGGGTCTAGAAATTGTGCTCAAGCAAAAGTACACATAAAGTCCTAAAATCAGCAAAGCAGAAAGAGAACAGAGAAGCTTGGAGCTGTAGCATGAATCTTAAAAGTTTTTATTAATTAAAACAAATCAGGAGCCCGGTACTGGGGTGAATGCTGGAAGACCAGAGAAGCAGAACAAGCCACAGCCACCTTACCTTGCCAATTCTTCAGCTGATCCTGTTTTCTCAGATTGGAAGCCTCTGAGTCCTTATCTAAACGGATCTCAGCTGAACTGCTTCTCAAAAGCTTAGCCTAGTTCCTGGTCTTCACGCCTTATATACCTTTCTACTTTCTGCCATCACTTCCTGGGATTAAAAGCGTGAGTCACCATGCCTGGCTGTTTCCAGTGTGGCTTTAGCTCACAGAGATCCGGATGGATCTCTGCCTTGGGAATGCTGGGATTAAAGGTGTGTGCCACTATTTTCTGGCCTCTATATCTAGTGGCTGTTCTGTTCTCTGACCCCAGATAAGTTTATTAGGGAGCACAATATTTTGGGGGAACACAGTATCACCACATGGAGAAAGAAGGAGAAAATCAAGAATTTAAAGGTAAGCAAAGAAGGAAGGGCTAGGCAGCCTTTGCTCTGACCAGGACAAGCTCTACATGGCTGAAGATAAGCTACCCACAAGGCAGGAGACAGTAAGCCTGCCAGTGGCATACATAAGGACCAAGTATTCTAATCACATGCTGCGATCCTGCCACTGGACCTGATCAAAGGTGGCAACCTGCCAGCAGGATGAAAGGTATCCTTAAGCCCCTAGCAAGGCTAGGAAGAAATAAATACACTGGAATCCCTGTAGAGCCAAAGTGTCCTTCCACACTCAGGCTGCCTCAGCACATGGCCTGTGGCTGTGGTGGACAAGAGTACAACTAAGAGGACAACAAGGGTGTCACTGATGCCTGGCTCCCCATGCTGGGAGAGATAGCACAAACAATGTCGTGCACAGATGTCAACGCCTGCATCCATTCCCGATGAGGCAGAGGACAATGCTGGAATCTACACCTACCTATAGGGGAAGGTCAGGAGGGAGGTGGTGGGACTTACCTCACACACAGTGCAATGCCAGCGTGTCTCTACATGGTGTTTGCATTCATTGCAGGTGTAGACAAAGCGGTCCTGGCCCTGTGTGTGCAATTCCACCAACATGCACAGAGTGGACCATTTGGAGCGGCGTAAGGAAGAGAACTCCCAGTGCTTGTCTCTGGCCAGGGTGAGGAAGGCATCACGCCCATCCATGAGGTCACAGCTGAGCAGGGGGTCAGGGTCCACGATGGGGGGCTGAGTGCTAATAACAGGTCCAGCATGCAGATGAATCACAAAGAAGACCTGAAAAGAGGAGCTGCATTAACCGCACAGAGAAAGAGAGGCAGCATGTGCCAAGTGCCTGGTCACATTTTCCTGTGTAATAGGAGGCTAATCAAAGCCTGCTCAAGGCCCTGGTTTCCTGGGATAGAACATAGCCAATGATAAACCACATAATGTATTAACAAACTACTGTTTCACATTCTACAGAGGGAGCCCTAGCACTGCAGGTCCAGTGCCTGCCATTCCTCTGGGTTCCAAGTATCCCCAGACCCTCCCACCAGACTATGCTACTACCTCCTTATGTTTTTCCATGGTGGCATACAGCTTCTGGGACAGGTCATTAGACACATTGGGCATGCTGGGTTTCTTCTTGTTGGCGCGGCTAATGCTGCTTTTGTTTTTGTTGGTCTTCTTATTGTTCTTTTTCTTGGCATTCTTGCTGTCACCTTGATTGCCCTGGAACCACATGCAAAGCTGTCAGAACAACATCCATTTCCTAGGCTGTGGGGCTCCAGAGACCCCATATGCACCTGGGCCACATGCAGCCACCAGAGGGATAAGAATGGAATACTTCAAGCCTGTCCGGGACCTGTATGTCCTGTTACTTCTTCAGGATGTAAATTCAGAATCTAATCTCAGCTTTAAGAGGAAGTTTTCTACCACTCCCCAAAATTCCACTGGACAGGTGGGCTATCTTCCATCCTGCATGCTCAGTACCTGGTTCTTTGCCTTGGGAAGGCCTGCTCATCTGAAAAGACTCAGGGAAGGAGCAGGCACACCCAGCTGATTCTTTCCAGGTCCCACTCAACACCTGCACTAGGGTAGAACATGCCCAAGCTTGTCTCGAAATCTGTTGTCATCATGACTTAGCTGAGGTCTAAGAGACTCACTCCCCAGGTCAAGTGCGCCAATGATCCTGCTATGAAAAGAACTTGAGGTGTCTGTCACTCATTTAGAAATACAACGTAGAAAAGCTAACCAGATCTCATCCAGAGAACTTTACCCTGTAGTACTGGGGGTGAAGCGAGAGCCTTATGCATGCTAAGCATGTGCTCTACTATTGAAGTACACCCCCAGCCCAATAGTATCACTTTCTCAAGGGATGTTACATAACCTAGGTTTCAAACTCATGCTCCTGCCTCAGGTTCACGAGTCAAATCATTTTTTTTGCATGTATGTATGTACATTTGTGAGTGTGCCACAGTGGAGGTCAGAGAACAATTTTGTTTTTTCTTAAATGGGAGACTGTTCTCTTCTTCACCATGTAGATTCTGGGACTTTAACTCAGGCCTTCACACACAGCAGAAGACACTTCTACTGTTACCCATTTTACTGGCGCTCAAATAAATTGTATTTATTTACTTATTTATTTTATTCTATCTTATTTTATTTTATTTTATTTTTTTGAGACTTGGTCTCACTATGTAGCTCTGGCTCTCCAGGAACTCACCTTGTAGACAGATAGACCAAGCTGGCCTTGAACTCAAGAGATCTGCCTGCCTCTATCTTCTGAGTGCTGGGATTAAAGGTATGTGTGCCACTATGCCCATCTTCAAATAAACTTCGTAGTTTATTTTTATTATTATATTCTGTTTTGGGTTTTTTTGCTTTGCTTTGTTTTTTTTTTTTTTTTCTTTTTTTCAAGACAGGGTTTCTCTGTGTTAACAGCTCTAGCTGTCCTCGAACTCACTTTGGAAACCAGGCTGGGCTCGAACTCAGAGATCTGCCTGGCTCTGCCTCCCGAGTGCTGGGATTAAAGGAGTGCGCCACCACCCGGCCAGATAAACTTTTTTGAGCTAGGCATAGTGGTATCTGCCTTTAATCCCAGCACTCAGGAGTCAAGCTGATCTCTGAGTTTAGGCCAGCCAAAGCTACACAGAGAGACCCTTGTAACAACAAAAAGAACGAGAGAGAGAGAGAGAGAGAGAGAGAGAGAGAGAGAGAGAGAGAGAGGGGGGGGGAATTATTTTGGCCATCTGGAAACATGCACTTTAGTTATTTTTCTGGAAGAGTTTTACCTGTGCACAGTCCTTCCCAAAGCTGAGGTTGAATACATGATGTGGTGGTATCGTGTCTCCTTCACTTAACATCACCAGAAACATTTGTCTACTTCTATTAACTTGAGAATCTAATTTTTCTTTGTTTTGACTAAGCACCTTGCCCCCATTTCCTCCCTAGAGAATCTGATTTTTAATGGCAAAGCAGCATCCCCTACAAAGTGTTAGTTATACTAAATTTAACACCACTCTGAGGTCCAAGATATCCCCGAGGAAGGGGAGTCCTTGTTCTCAGCTGCATGCTGAAAAACTGCACACACAGAAAACAACAAGTCCACTTGTCAATGCTTTCCCTAGCACACGCCACGTTCTTGGGTACACAGTGAAGGCTGGCTCAGGCACAAGCCACCTAGGTCGTCTGGACAGCTTCCCTGACACCATGCCAGAGACGACCTTGGATGGTCAGCTTGCTCTGCATTCCCTGAGTCCTTTTCCCTTCATAGAAGGGATGTCCTTGTGCTCTGCTGTGCTGTACACCTGTGACTCCCACAGTTGGGTCCACATTCTACTTCCTCAAGTGATGCCACCACTGTTGTCCTTTACAAGTCCAAATGGTTCTGGGTCAGGCCACCTGTACTCTGAGGCCTGGCTTGGCCAGTGGCCTCTTGGTCTCCACTGCAATGTACTCTGAGCCAGCCACTGAGACATGCCTGGTTTTTTTTTTTTGTTTGTTTGTTGGTTTTTTTGTTTGTTTTTTTGTTTGTTTGTTTTTCTCTTGAGACAGGGTTTCTCTGTGTAGCTTTGTGCCTTTCCTGGCACTTGCTTTGTAGACCAGGCTGGCCTGGAACTCACAGAGATCCGCCTGCCTCTGCCTCCCGAGTGCTGGGATTAAAGGCGTACGCCACCATAGTCCGGCACGCCTGTTCTTTTAAGGTCAATCTGATTATGGCTTCTCCTCTCCAGTTTCTTGGGAACCATTTTGCAGTCAAGTAAGAAACCAAACCTTGAGAAAGTCAGACAATGGAGACTACTTGAGAGTTCTTGGGAACCACCAGGTATACAAGCTTCTGTTTCATCCTGGTCTATGCTTCCTACAATACAACCAATCTATGCCAGTGTCAGCTCTACCTGACAATCACACAGGTGATTGCCTTGTGATCATCAATACAGCACACTTCCTCCTCTTCCTGGAAGACTCCACCCCCCATAACTCAAGGGGGATCTCAGCTTCTATGTCACTGTTCCCAAAGCCACCCTCAGACTTCCTGCTGTCTTCTTCATCTTAAGCTCCTTTCTTCTCTGAGTTGCCCCATCACCTGAAAACACATCATGCAGCTATCCAGGTCCTTCCTGTTTCTCCTAGTATAAGACACCTCTCGGGGCATGAACAAGGTCAGGGCTTGTTCAGTTCACTCTGCACTCCCTGGTACACAGGGATAGTAAACAGTGAACAGGCTGAGAGCCACAATAAACAAACAAACAAATAAAAAAGAAAAGAAAAGAAAAGCCACAAAATGAGGAGTTGCCACAATATGCAGCACAAGGCCTGGCACTTGAGTTTCTCTAGGAAGTAACTTGCAACCATCTCCATGTACTGCCCAGGCTCCAAAAGGTGACCGTCTC
This sequence comes from Onychomys torridus, assembly GCF_903995425.1. NCBI lineage: Eukaryota > Metazoa > Chordata > Mammalia > Rodentia > Cricetidae > Onychomys > Onychomys torridus. The sequence goes on along the minus strand of NC_050450.1, from coordinate 16,304,926 downwards.
CCATCTTCTCTCCAGGTCTAACCATTAGGCCCCTCAGGGAACAACTCTTGTACAGAGACAGTGACATCGTATGTGTGTGCATGACAACATCTACAGAGAGAAGCCAACAGCAGATGGAGACTTGCAGCCTGCCACTCTGGCGGCGCAGCTCTAGTGGGGGCTGTACCTCAGGGGTCTCACTAGCTGCAGTACTTTCTTCTTTTTTCCTTTCTTCTTCTTCTTGTTCTAGCTCCTTAATGCTTTCTTCCAACACATTAGGCCAGAAATCTCCTTCAAAATAGGGTAACTCCTTGGCACTCGTGAGTCTGTCTTCATTTGCTTGTTTGAAGATGTCCTAGGAGGAAGCAGGCCAGAGGTGAGGTCAGGTCCCCTGTGGGCTACTGGGGACCTCATACACAAACCAGACATCAACTGACTGAAAGGCCCACTGCTTTGACCAACTGCATAGTTGCTTCTGCAGTTTCATCAGATGCTTTCAGGTTCTTGCTTTCTATTCTTGTAATTGATCACAGTTATAAAGCACACGAGTGCCAAAGGAAAATACATCAAACATGTCAATCAGCTGTGACAAAGCCAACATCGTCCTTCAACAGGGGTACCTTATAGTCATTAATGATCCTCTCTGCAAATGCCTTGTCCAGCATCTTCTTGTACCACTCCTGCAGTCGTTTTGGTTTGGGGATTTTCTGATCAGGGGGGTGGCAATGAAAGATGTAGTCATCTCCTTCACTTGGGGGACAGGCCCAGATATGTCCTGTCACATACCTATAAGATACATAAGAAAGAAGCCAGACAGAAGTGTCAGTGAGCTCTGATCTACTTGTGAGGCAACTGCAGCTTACGAACAGTATGAGGGAAGAGGAAAACCAAAGAAATGACTATCATGATTATATAGGTCTTCTAAAATACTTGGGCTCGAACCCAATAACGTGAATGGTGTGTGTGTGTGTGTGTGTGTGTGTGTGTGTGTGTGTGTGTGTGTGTGCACGCGCGCAAAAGCATTATCGTCATTTAAAATTCAACCCTAGATTCAGTACTGAGCGTGTATGTGGAGCTGAGCCTGTCAGGACAGAGTAACAGGATGTGAAGTACCATCTTCCTGCCCACTCTCCCTCCTGTGTGATGGAAGAGCAGCACAGACAAGTAATTCTCTTCAGAGGACTCATGTCAAAGAATTTTATTCACTCTGTTCAAGACACTTCAGCAAACCTTTTCAGGTTTGGAAAAAGAATGTCACAGGTATGGTATACAAACACATAGTAGTACCAGAGAAACAAAGACACAGTGTGTGTTCAATCAGTGATTTCAATGAAAGAGCAAAAAGGACAAATGTATAGAGAGACAGAGAGTCGGTGAGTGGCAGGGGCAGGACAGGGAGCAGCAGGCAGCAAGAGGGCACGGGGCTCAGGTGAAGGAGTCAGAGTACGTGAGACTGCTTATGGGAATGTTCACATCAGTCAAGAATGTCAAAAAGCACTGACTCCAAAACCTCCAACAGGCAAAAACATGATATGCAGAATATGTCTCAACAAAGTGAAATGAAAATGAGAAGCAAGCAAAGGCAAAGAGTAGACACTGCTCTTCGGGGTTAGGCACAAGTGGGAGGCTCAGCAGACTTCTGAACCAATCTCAATATAGTAGAACAAAAACACATAAAACTAAATGAGAAAAATCACTATTTCACAAAATAGACAAAATGTTTTTACTGATTCTGAATAATCAAGACTCACCCCAATTTCTTCACATATTCTAGATATCCAATGAGGATCTCATGGTAAACAGCTGTCCGGAGGCAGCGGGGCCGGAAGAAATGAATACTGTCCAGATAAGATATGTACACACGCCTGCAGGAGTGGGTAGGTTGGGTGTCATTTTTATTTTTAATTCAGGTTACCCCTTCAAGCTTGAAAACAAACACTAACATCCAAAGCCCCTAGAAATAAGTTTTGATAGCAGTCACAGAGGCTACCTAACAGGATGTGAAAGACCCCAATCACAGTTCCATCTGAAAACTAAGGGAACAGAAATAATTTGCTATTGTCCAACAAAAGATAGGGGAACTTTCCCCAGGAAAGCAACTTGGGAGAAGTTGCCCCTCTTACCCCAAATCCAGACTAAACAAACTATTCTGGACCAGAGACACTTGGTTTGAATATGGCATCCAGCTGTTGCTACCCTGGCTCCCCAGTGACCATCTTGATGAGACAAAACAAAACTAAGCCATACACAAGCATGCCACACTACCACCAAGACCCTTTGTTTTCTGACAGTTTATAGGAAAGCAAAATTAATTGGTTTAGTTGGGTAACTGACTATTTAAATCCAGTACCAAAGCACACAGCTCTAACAGCCTGTTACCATCCAACATGGGGCTAAAAAGACACATTCAGAAGTAAGATGGAAGACTACCTTGTATTTGGCGGGGGGCAATCAGAGCCATATTCTTGCACATGCATCCCAAAAAAGCACACATCGACTCCATCGATCTCCTCGAAAGCAAAGAGTGCTTTGGTTCGATACGGGAAAGATTCAGACATTTCTCCAGAATCCACAAACCTGAAACAGAAACCAAAGCCTGTTCTGTGAGAAGGCTCAAGGCTGGGTAACCTCTTGCAACAATAGCCAGAGCAGTTTCAGGGCTGTGCTGCAGCTCTTTCTGGTCCTGGTCCTTAGGCAAGGGAGCCATCTCTGATAATAATGAATTGGGATTCAGAAAAGGTCCCATGTTAGTTACCACAAGCCTCTGCATTAAGGACTTGAAGCCCTGCAGAGTGGGGACTATCCCACAGTTTAGGACAGGAAAAGAACACACACCTTGACTTCATCCCTGGCTTGACCTCCACTGTCTTGTCTGAGCTGGCCACCACTCTCACAAAAACCTCCCCAGCTTCAGGGTGATTCTGGCGCCGTAAAAACTTGTTCACTCGGTCTTCCAAGTGGTTTCCCAAGCGTGTGGTCTGAAGCCCTAAAAAATTCAGAATGAACAGGATTAGGCAGAGCGGTTGAAGCTGCTGCTTCACTGTTACTTTGAAGGACTAATGAGTGTTCTGTAGGTACGAAGGAGCTCCATCCTGTGACTTAAGTGTCTTATGAAGGAAAGCAGAGGTGGGGCCTTAAGCACTCTGCTTCTTGTCCATTTCTAACAGTAAGGGACAGGAGAAAGACAAAGATGGCCTGAATCTGACAGGACTAAGGACATTGTGCTTCTTGCCCTTCACCTCAGGTCCTGGGTAGCTTGAGGTGGAAGCCTATCAGACAAGCCCTGCCCTGGGGCTATGCTGAGCAGAAGTCTCCTGTGTGGAGGGCTATCTCAAGGATGCCAACAGGCAGATGGCTTATTGCTCCAGAACTACACTTGAGGAACTTTTAATAGCAACAAGGTATATGGCACACCCTTGGCCTAGTCAATGACTGGGTTTTCTTCCGCCTAGCTCAGCTGTAGTCTCAAATGGAGCTTAGACACCCAGAGCCAAGTCGTCAAGCATCAGCCAAGGACTGCTTGCTGCCTTCTGAGCATAGTGCTCACCAGGGAGGCAGGGCAGGCATGGCATTAGCTTCAGGCAACCTCATCTTGGTGATGTGGCCTGTCCTGTGCTGGCTCTTGCCACAGCACAAGTGATATGAACACCGACCAAAGCCACTAAGAATAAACATCAGTACGGAAAACTGCTTTTCGGGGAAAGAGGACTAGAATGTGAGATCTATAAAATAAAAAAAAATTCATTGATTATAAAAATGGATGGATTTTGGAGGGGTGGTGCTGGAGAACTGAAGCCAGGATTCAACATATACTAGGTAGATGATACTCTACCCTCTTCTCCCACATCAGATGATGGACCCGACCCCATCCCCTTCCTTTTGTAGAAAGACAGTCTCTCTCATTATGTAGCCCAGGCTGGCATGGGACTAGAGAGGATTCTCCTGTCTTATGCATGAGCCACCACACCACAACCAGCTTATGATGATAAAATTTTAAGTAAGTTCTCTTCTTTAATGACTTTTAAATATTTCATTCATGAAAATTGCTATAAAAAGTAAATCTAGGAGACTGGAAAGATGGTCCAGTGGTTAAGAGCACCTTACTCTAGTAAAGGACCTGTATTCAGTCTCAATATCAGTATAAGGTACCCCATAGCCACCTCGAATTCCAGCTCTAGGGAATCTAACACCCTCTCCTGGCTTCCATGGGTACTGCAGGCACTTGGTATACATACAAAAAAGCACACACATATATACAAATTTAAAAATAAATCACTATTTTTAAAAGTAAAGTCTTAGAAGATTCCTTACTTTTGTCTCAAGTAGTACCTAGAGAATTTACAACTCATGTAAATTTCAATTTTCTGCAAAAAATACACCAAAAGTGGTACTTTGGAGGTATATTAAGTAAGGTATGTCTAAAAAGGTGGTTTAAAAAGAAAACAAAGGGCTGGAGAGATGGCTCAGCAGTTGAAAGCACTGGCTGTTCTTCCAGAAGTCCTGAGTTCAATTCCCAGCAACCACATGGTGACTCACAACCATTTGTAATGAGAACTGGTGCCCTCTTCTGGCATGAATGCAGAACACTGTATACAAAATAAATGTTAATAAATAAACAAACAAACAAATAAAAAGAAAACAAAATCCAATTGCAAAGGAAAAAAAAAACCATGGAAAATTAAAGATTTATATAAAGAAGTAAGAGGTAGATTTAAGATCTGTTTTATACTTCAGTGAACATCACGCTTCATAAGCTTGTTCAGGCTGAGCTCTGTGCCCAGTAGTCTTCAGACATGAGTGACTGTTCTGACAAGCACAGATGTAGGCTTCACAAGACCACCATTCTTGCTGAAATCCCTGAAGGAAATCCTGCAATGTGGGATAGCAAGCCTTGCTCCCCAGGAGATAGCCCTAAGAGCCTGTGACAGCACCTTTTCTGCATAGGGCGATTGGTTCTGAGCTGTTGGAGAAAGATCTGCCAACAAATGTTCTTTCTGCAGTTCTGAAACGTACTTCTTCTCTCCTTTTGGTTTTTTTGAGACAGGGTTTCTCTGTGTATCGTTGGCTGTCCTGGAACTCAAGAGATCCACCTGCCTCTGCCTCCCAGTGCTGGGACTAAAGGAGTGTGGTACCAGCACCAATCTAGCTTTACTCTTCTTAGAAATTTACTTTCAGGGTTGGGGATTTAGCTCAGTGGTAGAGTGCTTGCCTAGCAAGCGCAAGGCCCTGGGTTCAGTCCTCAGCTCAAAAAAAAAAAAAAAAAAAAAAATAAGAAAAGAAATTTACTTTCTAAGCTTTGTGAACTGTGACTGAAAACATGAGCGGATCATGAAAGGATCAAGCTGAATCACTCCAGTGAAAAAAAGTACCAAGCACTGGAAAACCATCCATATGAAAACCACAGTGAGAGGTAATAAAAAGGAGAAACGAGCGAAGTCAAAGCACACAGAAGCTTTGAGAGAACTTACTTTTAGCACTGAACTTGTTTTCTTTCCGAGGTCTGCCCGTCTTCTTCAAGCAGTTGTCACAAACAAAGCTGCACAATAGAGAATGGGTGTGACCGGGTTATACTCAACAGTGCATGTTGCCAAACTGGTGAAATGCAGCACTGAAATACTTTACTGGCAATTTATATCACATCATTGTGAAAAGAGTGAGGAGACAGAAGCTTTGATTCTATAATTTGTAAAGCAGGCAAACACAAGACTTAAATTTAGAACCAACTGCCACCTCCCTTAATCACTGAATTTTGCTGACAATGAACAAGACTCTGCACCACAGCCACCTCCCAATGACTTGTGCACAGCTGTTCCCCCTTCCCAGAGATCACAGCAAATCACTCACCCTGAAGGCCAAATGATGTCATAGTGTAGAACGCAAATCTGATGCATCTTCCGGCCACACTCTTTGCAGTCAACAAAACTGGGAGACAAGAAAGCACAATTACACACCAGGAGGCACACACAGGAAGTTCTCAGCAGGAGCTTGAGTGTGTGTGTATGGCACACACTGATGTCTGAGCTGCTTTCAGCTCTGACATCCACGCATGTGCTGACTAATTCAGAAGAGTTTGACATGCTTACCTATGTTAGTTAATTTTCTTAGTGAAGAAACAGGATCCCACTCTTCCCCACCCCACCTTTCTTTTTATTTTGAGTAAAAGAGGTCTGGCCATGTAGTCCAGCCTGGCCTTGAGCACATGATCCATGATCCTTCTCTGGTTTCCTCAGTGCTGAAATTAGAAGCCTGCATGACCATTTCTGGATTTTCTGTCCTTTTTTGTATACTGTGCCATTTCCTCTCTCCTCATTTCCCTTAGCAAACAGAGATAATGTGTGTGTGTGTGGGGGGGGGGGGGGCGCTAAGGCATGTGCACAAATTCAAGTATATGTATGAAGGTCAAAAGCCAGCTTTGTGCCAGGAGGTGGTGGCACACGCCTTTGATCCCAGCACTTGGGAGGCAGAGGCAGGTGGGTCTCTTGAGTTTGAGGCCATCCACAAAGTGAGTTCCAGGACAGCCAGGGCTATATAGAGAAACCCTGTCTCAAAAAAAGAAAAAACTCCAAAAAAGAAGAAAAAAAACCGTAAAAAAGAAAACAAAATTACTATGATAAAGGCATATCCCCTAGGCCAGTGATTCTAATATCACTAGAGACTTCAAGACCTAGTCTTTCTCTGTGTAATTTTTCTGTACTTAAATGGGCTCAGGGACCAGAACAGTATGTTCACTGTTATAAATAATTGCTCCTAATTTCCAGATTTCCCCACTCTAGCTTCTAAGGCTGAAGAAAGCAAATTAGCTAGATGAGAGCAGCCCTAGCAGGTCCAAGGCACAGCAAACACCTGCTCCACGTTGGTGACAGGTAGTGGGAGGCATCAATGCTAACAAAAAGTGATAGGCTTCACTGAACACACTCAGTCTCCTGGTACACTTCAACACTGCTCAGTTCAGTATAGCCACTTACAAATGCATCTTATCGCCCTCAAGGGCTGACTCCAATAGGAATTCTCAATACCAAGACAGCCAGTGTTCAAACCTTTTGCTTTTTAGTTTATAGTCTCACTGTTACCAAAATCCACATCCCAGGAAAATGTAAGGCACCAGAAAGCACCCCAGTTTCCTGGGAGAAGCCAAGCTCTTGATAATGATTAGCTTCTTCTTGTCCCTTCATCCTGCTGCCGCACCTGCTATACAAACATTCAGCCACGCTTATGTCCTAACCAGCTGCTGTTCTCTTTAGAGAGAGGACACACATTAAAACTGTGAAACGGGCAGCATGACTTCGTTGTGACTACTAATTAACAGCCATGGTGGAGGTTCCCTCCCCACACCTGATCTGGTCATTTAGGCCTGCACTGCATTCTTCCAGGGCTCATCCCATCAACTCTATGCATCTACAGTCTCTCAAGTGAGCTTGGCTGGGCTCTGCTGAGATGCAAGGTCAGAACAGTAACTCTTTTGACTCCCACCCTCTCTCTAAAGATAACCTATTCAGTTTTTCCCTCCACTGTCAGGGAAAGAAATACCAAATATATATCTGCCCGTGACCCACAACCCACAAGCCCTCTCTCTCCTTGACACCCCGTTTACTATAGAGCCTTCCATCTCCTAGTTTGGCCTCCTTTTCTATTTCCAACAGTCCTGCTTTAGTTGAGCCTTGACTTCTTACCTAGGTTGTACCTAAATCTCCCAGGGAGTTCCTAGAGACTGAAATCATATGCATTATGTTCCCTGCTTGGGGGGTGGGGAGGGGTTGTCTTTCTTTTCTTTTCTTTTTTTTTTTTTAGTTTTTCTTTAGAAATAGGCTGGTCTTGAGTTAGTCATCTTGCCCCAGCTTCTCAACTGTTGGGAGTACAGGGGAAATGCCACCACACCCTGCTGCAGAGATGGACTTTATACACTAGAATCAAAGCTGTTCTTCAAAACTTGCCCAGTATACACTGAATGGACTAAATGCCAAACAAGTTAAATGTATTAAGTGCCCCTGCCGCTACATCCCCTGGGCCTGACTGGCCCATCAGTCCCGTGACATGTGTTTTGAGTATCTTGTGTTCTTTCTTTCCTTTATGCCCAGAATATTATTTATGTCCCTCTCTCCAATACCTGCTTATAGATAAGAATCACCATCTCCAGGAAGCCCACCCCAAAGGTGGTGCTGTTGTGCCCATCCTAAAATTTCTCACCCGTGGAACCATGAACACTATGAGTCCTGTTGCCTGCACTTATTTGTTGCTGCAAAAAGAAACTTAAAACCCATACAAAGGGGGCTGGAGAGATGGCTCAGTAGTGAAGAACACTGCACCCAACCAAGTTCACCTCCCAACAAACATGGTAGTTCACAGCCATCTGTAACTCTAGTTCTGGGAGATCTGACCTGTCTGGCCTCTGGGGGCATCAGGTACACTTGTCCTGTATACAGATAAATTTAGGCAAACACATACATATAAATAAATTAACATGGGGGGGGGTGACATGCGACATGGCAACATAACGTGGAGAATCAGAAATAAAACTGAATTTTCTTTGGAAGAAGTCTCCATATATACCAATCAGCATTCATTATCTAATGTAATCCTGTCACCAGGTATCAGATAGTAGGATAAAGGAAGCAACCTTCCCAAAAGAGAGCTGCATCTTCAAATGTTGCCTGGGTGGGAAGTTGAGTGTCTTCCATTATAACAGTTGACCTCTCTGGAACTAGGAGATTTGGGGCCAATAGAATACAGCAAAACTGACAGACCTGTCTCAAGCTTTAAAAACCAACTTTGCAAATGAAGTATTCTCATGAGCAAAGGCAGTGGTAAGAACATACACTACATCTCACAGCATAGATTGCTTAGAAAGTGGTTCTTAAGATGTTTTCAATTTGGACTTTCTCTGGGACAATATTAGCACTTCAAGCAACTGCCTGTATTCTTTATAAAATCATACTGAGCAGTCCGTAAAGATACCTATGACCAAGCTTTAGAGAGGTTTCAATAGAACTAAAACACCTACATCATCTTTTTTTTTTTTTTTTTTGCTTTTTGAGACAGGGTTTCTCTGTGTAGCTTTAGCTGTCCCACAGATTACCCTGTAGACCAGGCTGGCCTTGAACTCAAAGATCTGCCTACCCCTGCCCTGGCTCACCCACATAATCTTTCTTATTTATTTATTTGATGTATATGAGTGCTCTATCTGCATGTATGCCTTTATGCCACAAGAGGGCATCAGATCCCACTAGAGATGGTTGTGAGCCACCATGTGGGTACTGGGAATTGAACTCAGGACCTCTGGAAGAGCTGCTGGTGCTCCTAACCACTGATCCATCTTTCCAGCCCATTACCCACATAATCTTATCACTATTAAAATCTAGCAACTGGACAATGTGTTACAGAGACATCTATTTTGAGTTTGAGATAACTTCCCATAAGAAACAACTTTTATTCTCCCATAATCTAATCACAAATAATAACTTTCCTCATCTAAGACTCTAAGTAAAAAAGAGCCAGGTATAGTGACATACACCTTTAATCCCAGCACTCAGGAGGTAGAGGCAGACAGGTGTCTGTGAGTTTAGGACAGCCAAGGCTAACAGAGAAAACCTGTCTCAAAAACAAATGAGAGAAAGAAAGAGAGAGAGGAAGGCTACATATATATGTATGTATGTATACTCACGGTTCAGGATCTAAGGTATCATTTTTCTTCTTTTCAAATTGATCCTTGGAAATTGTCCTTATTTAAAAGAAAAAGAAACATTTTAATCAATTCACATATACTCTACCATTTTTTTTTCCCTTAAAATATCTGTTCTAAACTACTATCAGCTTTACTATAAGATTTAATTCAGATTATGATGTCAAAATTGTGTTGAGATTTAAGTATGTTTATTCTCATTCAAGTTCATATGATGAATAGTTACTGAATTGGACATTGGTAAGATCACAGCAGAATGCCAACATACCCTCAATATAAGAGGTGAGACTCCACCAAGGGCTCTCACTTTGGAAAGGTGGAGTATTTGGATTTCAATCCATGCATATGTGACTGACTTCTAACACACGGAATTATATACCTCTTTTTTTGTTGCTGTTTCTTTAAAACACATACTGTGTGTGTGTGGGGGGGGAGGAGAGAGAGAGAGAGAACAAACATGATGGGTGGTCAGAGAACCAAACTGTCAAGTTGGTTCTCCCTTTCCACCTTCCTGTGAGCTCAGGGACAGAACTCAGGCTGCAGGTATGCAACAAAAGTGCCTGTACCTATTCATTCATTTCGCTGGCCCCTTTCCTGCATCTTTAGTTTTTACCCTAAGTGACATACAAAAACTTGAAGTTGCACATATTAATGGTATCCCACATAATATCTGCCCCTTGTGCACACTGCATAATACTTAAATTAGGCTAAACATACTAACCACCTCCAACACTTACCTTTTGGAGGGGGGCACAAAAAAAAAAAAACTTTCAAAACCCTTCCTTCTAGTTTTTTGAAAAGTACAGAACATAAATGTTATCGACAGTCACCATACTGTGCAAAAGTAATCCACAGCTTTTGCTTGTATCTAACTGAACCTTAGCATTTATTGATTAGCATTCTCCCATCCCTACCTCCTACAATTAAATGATTGATTTCAATTAGACCAAAGAATTAAGATGATAAGGGTAATAAAATCATTTCTGGAGCACAGCCTAGTAACTCTGAGGCCAGATTTTCAACATGACCAGAAGCATGGAAGATTGAGAAACTCAGTGTGCAAAAGAAAAGGGAACTATAAAATGCTTGGCAGGCTAGGACAGATATACAGGCCAGCATGCCTTTGGGCATTTTATAAATATACATGAGTCAAGTACCCACTGTGGTTTTCATTTCTCTTGCTGGTTATGCTGCCACTCAAAAGGCACTTCATTAGAAGACAAGCAGGGATATGCAGGAATAAATTAACGGACATGCTGGATCCAGCTAGGGAGCAAGAGTAAGACCACCAGCAAGAAATGATAGATATTTTTATGTTATACTGGAAGACATGGAGACAGGGTTGGAATCTAACCTGCAGTAGCTCAGTAACTTAAAGATGAAGGTCTTTTGTTTTTGTTTTTGTTTTTTCTGTCTTTCTTTTTCCAGAGCTGAGGACTGAACCCAGGGCCTTGTGCTTGCTAGACAAGTGTTCTACCACTGAGCTAAATCCCCAACCCCAAGATGAAGGTTTAAAAGGTAAAGTTAACTCCAAAATTCTTGTTTATTTTTTTATAAAAGTATTTATTTTGTGTGCATTGGTGTTTTGCCTGCATGTATGTCTATATGAGGGTGTCGTCGATCCCTTGGAATTGGTGAGCTGTCATGTGGGTGCTGGGAATTGAACTCAGGACCTCTGGAAGAGCAATCAGTGCTCTTAACCTCTGAGCCACTTCTCCAGCCCCATTCTGTTTTATTTTAAAGGTTGTTGTTGTTGTTGGCGATATGTATGCAACATTCATTTTCTGTGGATAAGGCTATCTGGCTTCTTAGGTATAACTGAAGTTAGAATTTTCAAGCAAAGGTTACCTATCACCATGAAGAAAGTTATTTGCTAGTAAGCTATATACAAGGGTCAAGAACTGAACTAACCCTGCCTTGAATGTAGCAAAATGGAGAACTGGTGCTGCTGTTTGCCCGACACCTATACCTTTAAGCATAAATATCTATGTCCATGCAACCATGTTTCCACTAAATGTGGGTAGAGTTAATATGTGAAGAAAAGCAAAACACAAATTGCACACAACTCAAAATGGACATTCTGGCTTCTTTAGTCATGAACACAAGAAAGTATGGCAAGATCATACTTACGTTTGAGGTTGGGAAGGGTCGTCACCCAGGGTCACATTCTCGCCCTGGATCTCTGTGAAACACTTCTCACAGAAATGATACCTGTCAGCAAGAAGGCCATACTTGGGTGAACTGGTCCATCACAACATACAGCCACCCAAGCAACGAAGCCACCAATCAGAGCAGGGCAGAGCACCACGACGAAGGGGGGGCGTTGTTGGTTGATTGATGGGTCAGTGAGGACAATGAAAGGAACAGGGGGCAGGTGGGGAAGGGCAGAATTAGAGAACAGGGAAGGGAACAAATAGCACAGACACAGAGGTAAGACGCAAACACCAGACAACACAAAGCAGAAAGCCAAGGCAAAGCATTGATTAGCATTCGGTCTCATTGCACGCATCATAGGCCATCATCACTAACAACGACAGGTTTGGTCCGGCTCCAAGATGCAAATGCTTTCAAGGAGTTAATACTAGAATTGCATGGAGCCTAAATTTAGAAATCTCAATTTTGTTATAAAATCAAATATTGAGCCAGGGTTTAAAATATAAAATTTTACTTTGAACAACAGTATGAGAAGAAAGCCTTTAAAAAGCAAGTTAAAGTGAAATAGCTTCATTTTTCAAAATGGAAATTGGATGCTTAACAGCATCAGAGGTTTTACTTCCGGTATTAAGCCAGATCTTCCAATGTGTGACAATGTTGAGCACCCAGAACCATTTTTTGTTGTTGCTGTTTGTTATTTTCTCAAGTTAATCACTCAGTTAATAATAATTGTGTTATAATACAAATGAAACCAAATCCATATTCTAGACAAACACTTAACAGAAATGCAGTCAGGATCAAAGACTTTCCAGCCATTTATTAATAAGAATATACAGAGAAAAATTATGATATATTGTATAAACAATACAATATATGCAAACCCACAAACAATTTTTGAAAAGTTTTGGTTCACTTCTAAGCTGTGATTTGAATTTTGGTACTGGGACCAATCGTTCATGAGATACATGGCAAATGACTGTTCTGACTTGGTATCACCCAAGTTAAGCAAATTTAGATAGAGTTAATCTTTAAATAGCACAATCTGCATTTGAAAAATTATCCATCATCCCAATTTCTTGTGTGATAATAATATAGAGCCTGGGCTCATGCTGTTAAGTGATAACAATTATAGACTATTAAATGTTTGGAAAGGACATGAATGAGAAGTTAACAAAAAGGCAGGTTCTGCATAAAACAAGATGAGCACACAAAAAATACTATAAAATAAAACAAGCTGAATGGAGGTAAATCACACAGGCAAAAGGATGAGCATAAGCTAGCAGCAGCAATACAATAAAATGCGGTTTAGCACTCAAAACTACATCTACAAGATGCCAAGAAAGATTAGTATTGGACACTGATGGGATGTGGAGCACGAACTGAACCCCCAGTGCAGAGGAAGATGCACGAACTGTGCTCTCACTCACTCATTCATTCAGCATTCACCCGCATGCTCATTCACTCATTTGATCACTCACTCAACTACAGAATGAGACATGAGCCGTAAGGAGAGGCCCCCGCAAGTCCCAGTTTTCATCTTCATTAAAACATTGAGCATTTTGTCCAGACTTTGCTAAATTACACATGCAGCCAATTTAAAACATAAAACTTCATTCACAACATTCAAAACGTCTCCAGGTTATCCAATTTTTTATATTCTGTTGATGAACAGAGCAGATTCACCGCAGATAATGACTGGACTAATAATAATAGTTTCTTGCCAGGACATGATTAAAAATTGACTAGGAACAGACATTTCTGTATATTTTTAAATGAACCATAGTAATGTTCTTGTCATTCACTATTTTGTAAATATTCTTATAGAGCCTTAAAAAAACTTCTACATATAGCAGGGCATGGTACAAACAGACATTCCCTGAAGCCAAGAACATAGTTGTTAAAAATAAAGCTTTAGAACTGAGTGATTCATTCATCACGCAAGCAAACGTACTACTGGGAGCCAGCAAGAACTGCTGGGCAGTCTGAAATGAAACCACGACAATCACAAGTGAGTCGCAATGATTTTAAGAACTTGGAAAAACTCTTAGCATTTTCAGTCAGTCATTAAAGCCTTGCAACATGTTGGACACGAGAACACGGACCCATTGTTTCCAGTGGCAGAACTACTGCAGAGAGAAGTATTGATGACCAGGAGGCAGCCCAGGAATGGCTGCAGAAACCTAAGCTCTCTGTGGGACCAATTCCCACTCCTGAGAATCTCAGGGTCACAAAATTTGAGGGATAGTGTTAGAGACTCTGGTGTCTGTCCCAAAGCACTAGCAGTGAAAATTACATACAATCGAGCCTGTTCGTTAAACAGGTGAGAGGGCAGGGCCCATAACCTCACTTCATCAACCTTCACTGAGATGAAGACAGTGCAGAACAAGGCATCTTTTTAATGAAGATGAAACATGTCTGGTCCAAGATAAGAATGCGATGTAGACAGTCTTATTATGACAAAGTCTACACTTAATTCTCCCTAAAAATTAAGGTTCAGAAGTTCACTTCTTAACCATTAACAGCCTGGATAGCATTCTGTCTTGTGTGAAGGAAGTAGTGTGATGAATATGGAACTGTGAAGGAGAAAATATTTCACGTAAATCTGATGACAGTACAAATCAGGGTTGCTAAGTTAGCACATGTAACTATATGATATAGCTGTGAGGGTAGTTTAATGTATGATATTTTCAAATGCAGATTGTTTTAAATACTCTATCAGTATTTACAAACTGGGGTATCTATAATTTCTACATTATCTTCAGATAATCATTAGAAAAGCTATAGCAGTTTCCTCAAAGTGAGTTACTTTCAAATTCTAAGTGTAGAAACAAGTGAAAATGTAAGCACACACTAGCATAAACATTAAGAATTTCACTTGTTTAAATGGTCTGTTACTGATGTAAGTATCTAAAACTTCAGCACAAGTGACAACAATTATTTACTGAACACAACAATGTTCATAGTCAATTTGAAAAAAAATGATGAGCAACCAGAATGTTCATTGTTGAATTTGGTCACTGCTTTCTTGGAATTAGAGGGTATTAATCGATTCATGTACTTTTCTAAGAGCACAGAGGGCACAAATGGCTAAAGCTTTCGAAATGTATAGGATACAACTCATATATTTTCATTTTCATTTAAGAAAAAACATCACTTTTTGGTTTGTAAAAAGTTTTACAAAAAAATAAAAATGGGCATTTCAGGACTTCCAGAATAGTCCTAGTGTTTGTCCTTTATCACAGAACTTTCCTGATACCAGTTCAATTTACCTGTAATTGCTCTCAGTGGATGGGCCCCAATCTGTGTAAGTCATTAACAAGCAGAGTGCCTAAGCATCCAGAACAGTAAAACAATGCAAAGGCCCAAACACTTAGAGACAGTGGGTAAAGCCAGGTGCTGTGGTCTCTCTCTATAATCCTAACATTCAGGAGGCTGAGGCAAAAAGATCAAATCTGAGGCCATGTTGAGCTACATTGAGACCCTGCCGCCACAAAACAAAACAACGAAACAACCAACCAACCAAAACAAAACCAGACAACCAAATAAATCAACTTACAACTTCATATAGATCACAATGGTCTTCAAAGTACATTCCTATGCACTAGTCCACTGAAGACAGACAAGAACCTGTTAGGGAAGACGCCATTGTGCCTGTATCTCGGACAAGGTGAAGTGGGACACGTCCTGAGACGTGCTAAGCATCAGAGGACTACACAGCAAACGGAGGGAGGAGGACAACTCCTGCACACTACATGGTCACTGTGGGAGGACCCATTCTGAGTGGCTGGTATCCTTTCCAATTCTGTCTTACAACGTTTCGATGAAAGGCCCAGGGTGGCAAACACTGCATGAGCAATGTCCTGGAATCTATCCACAGTATAACAGCAACAAACAACATGACAGACCACAAAACAAAACACCTTCACACACACCTCCACAAAAACAAAAACAAAACAAGCCTTCTAGTTAGGAAGGGGAGTGTTTAATAGAATTTAAACTTTGATGTGAAGCTGTTTTCAGCAGGACAGGTTGTTCAGGCTGCACTTCCAATCACAGAGCAACTTGGGGGAGTCACTCATTCTACCATGTAGGCCCAGGGATCAAACTCTGGTCATCAAGCTTGACAACAAATGCCCTAACCCAATGAGCAATCTTGTCAAGTTTTTTTTTGGAAAAAATAGCATTTGCATAGGAGCTATCATGAAGATAGTTACATTTTCTTTTAAAATTACAAGTATAACCAAAAAAAACAAAAAAAAAAAACAAACAAAAAAAAACATACTTAAGAAAAAAATTTCAAAATTCCAAATTTGTCAGGCCTATATTTATGTACTTTTGAACAAGTCAACAATCCTCTTTGACTTTATTATGGCCCAATAAGAGAAAGTATAAGTATCCAAAGGAGCAAACCCTGATGCAAACGCCCAAGCCCTAAGACAGAGAACAAGTGCAAAGCTCCCTGTTGGTCACACAGAGGTTCTCACTGCTGGCTCACAACACAAGATGCAGTCAACAGTATTGACTTCAGTCACAGCTTATTCTTCAGGCCATGGAGCCTTTGTGTGGCAGCAACAAGGCAACAAGAGGGGCTCAGAACACAACTTTCACTTCATCTCAGCAAAAAAGCAGACAAGCAATTATGAATTTAACTTTCAAAATAACTACAGCAGTAATTTGTGTATTACTATCATCTCACTGTCCACTATGTAAGGACATCTAGTCCAGTCTAACCTTTCACATTCCTAAGGACGGCAACTATTTTCCAGGCAGACCTACCTACTACCACTCTTAAAGACAACAGCATCTCAAACAAAGCAAAACAAACACCAAGGAAGGCCTCACTGTGCTCCCAGCAGCCGCAGGAGAACTAGTCTTGAGTTCATTAAGGAACACCAGCCCTCACACTGCAGTGTTAGCAAAGAGCACCCTTGTGCTCCTTTTTAAAAAACCAAACCAAACCAAAAACAAACAAACAAAACCCCCCACAAGTCTACCAGGTCAGCAAAGCCAAATGATGTAGGTATGCATTTGCTGTAGGAAAAAAAATCCAACTTTCTAATTTCTGAATATCTTAAAAATCATTTCAGGCTTTTCCAAGGTTAGTCTCAACTCTGTCCTCTTGGCTACAGTACTGTATTTCAGGGAATGACTACTGAGCTACAGCCTCAGCCCAGGGTAACATTAAAATTTTTACTGTAAATGTATGCTGCTTTTTTTTTTTTTTTTTTTTTTTTTGGAGACAGGGTCTCTCTACGTAATCCTGGTTGTCCTAGAACTCACTATATGGACCGGGCTGGCCTCAAACTCACAGAGATCTGCCTGCCTCTGCCTTCAAGTGCTGGGATTAAAGGTCTCTGCCACGATGCTCAGCAATGTATGCTTCAAAAATCAGGAGGCCAGGGAGCTACCTGACCAACCAAGAGGCACAGAAATTTTGGCACTTTTTATAGAACTTCCAGAAAATAAGTAACACATCCAAACTATGATCAGCTGCACACTCCTTGTCTTAACACTTTCCTTTGCTCTGGAATGCAGGGACCTGCATGATGCTTACCTATTCTGGTAGCTGTAGTAGGCTGCATCCCGAGGAATTGTACACAGCTGCTTCCCGTAACAGCACAGAGTCTGTGGGGAAAACTCATACTGCAAAACAAGGAGAAAGTACT
Organism: Onychomys torridus; assembly: GCF_903995425.1. Classification (NCBI taxonomy): domain Eukaryota; kingdom Metazoa; phylum Chordata; class Mammalia; order Rodentia; family Cricetidae; genus Onychomys; species Onychomys torridus. The sequence goes on along the minus strand of NC_050450.1, from coordinate 16,287,451 downwards.
AAACATACACTGCACTAACCTCCTCAAGGATCCTAGCATGCTATGGAGTCACGCCCAGCAGCTAAGTTATTAACTAGAACATGAGGTAAAATCCTAACAACGGTTCATGGCTATTTCAGGACACTTTTGGACTGAATATGACAGAATTAGCATAGCTCTGGTTTCAAGTATTACAGACAGATACAAACGGGCACAGGGCATTGAGAAAGGCCTGCCAGGGAGTACCTCTTTGTCACTTTGACCATGACATCATGTCCGGAAGTCAACTATTACAAAGACTACACTATACTGTAGAGCTCCCAATCACATGTATATGAGCAGATTCTTAGTGTCCCACCACCTTACTGGATTAGCCAAAAAAATGTGTTTTCCAGAAATACTATACCTTTCGTCCACAGCAGTATCCGAGAGACTGCATAACAGGGTCAATTTCTTGTTCAAAGACCTCTGCGAGTTTACTGCAAAATTTATATACCCGGGATGTCTTACGATTGTATAGCCAGGCATTGTTGAACATAAGCCAGACATCATCCACATACTGCCAGGGTTCTTGATACTGCCCTGTATCCAGCTTCCGTTTGATGGTAGAAAGGTCCATAGGATTCTTTACAATATCAAAATAATCCTAAAAGAAAAAAAAAAAAAAGTTCACTCCATGAGTGAATTCCCCCAAAGCTTAACAATAAAAAGTATCAGACATTCTAATCCCAAAAGTAAAAAATGGAAGTGAAAAGAAAATAATCCCAAATATTCCTCTGATTTGACTCACTAATATGTCAACTAACATGTGCACTTGTGATTAAATTACTGCAAAGGCAAAGTTAAAGAAAAAAATAAAACAAAAGGGATTATTAGAACATAATTTTAATGAAAATGAGGAATTTAATTTACTACATTAAAAATGGTGAACAAATGCATCAGAAAATGTACACTTCTACAGATTCCCTTTGGTCTGCATAAACAATATGCAATTTAACAATTAACACAAACAACAATCTCAAAAGAGCACATGGCCTTTCCAAGTCTTTCAAGGATATCAAACAGGGATTGATATGTATATCATGGTTGGCATTTTTTAAACCAATCCTTTTAGATGAACTTTTTTGTACACAAAGCCTCAAATATAAATAAAGGGACTCTGTGCTAAAGCCTGTGCTAAAGCAAGTGGGCTTGAGCTCCAGCAAATGATTCTGATCCATCAAAACTGCTGACAGACAGATTTTTATATTAGAGGAGAAAAAAATCCTCAAAGCAAGGTTTTTTGTTTTTTGTTTTTTTAAACTCAATTTTAAAGAGATGAAACAAGACGCTCAAAGTTCTAACCCATATTTCATATTAACTTACTGGGATTCCTAGGAGCTGGGGATCTACAGGCTGCCGAAAAGGCAAAGACTCTGGGTCCTGTCTGTAGAGTGCTTCTAGAGTTGGCATAAGTGCCTGGCGTAGCTCTTCAGGTTTAAAGACTAGAGGGAGAAAACATTGGGAAGAGAAATCATATAATGGCGCTCAAGACACGTCCACTGTCACATTCAAATTATAAGCCTACTTCCCACCCACAATTCTTTTCAAGCTTTCTGACACTTTATTCAGCATGTGAAGAATCCTTAAACTAGAGGAGTAGGTTGGGGTTTTCTGAAATAGTAAAGTGGCCTTTAAATCTGACACTCAGGCCATGAGACAAATACTGCATGAAGGAGTTGGCTTCAACAAAATTTCCCAATCTCCAAATATTGCTAGAACAGAAAACAAAGTTAATTTCTAATTCTGGTGTTATGAGTGATCCAAACTTTGTAGAGTTTTTTTGTTTGTTTGTTTGTTTGTTCTGTATCTTACTAGCTGTGGTATCAAATGCCTTCAACCCCAGCACTTGGGGGGGTACATTGATCTTTTGTCTAACTGTGTATTCTTGGTTGGTATGGCCTGGCTTGGAACTTACTATGTAGACCAAGCCCACCTTGAACTCACAGAGGAGGAGGTGGTGGAGGAGGAGGAGGAGGAAGAGGAGGTGGTGGTGGTGGTGGTGGCGGTGGCGGTGGAGGAGGAGGAGGCGGTGGCGGTGGCGGTGGAGGAGGAGGAGGAGGAGGTGGTGGCGGCGGAGGAGGAGGAGGAGGAGGAGGAGGTAGGTGTGCATGTGGAGATCCAAAGTTGATACTTCCAGTCTTTCTTCACTGCTCTTCACCTTATTCAGGGTCTTTGAAGTGAACTCAGAACTTGTAGGAATGGCTAGTCTAGCTTGCTAGCTTGTTCTAGGGAACCCTTGTCTCTTCTGCTTCCTCAGCACCAGAATAACAGGCAAGCCAGCATACCTACCTGTCACTTATGTGGGGTCTGGGAGTGCTGAACTCTAGTCAACATCAAGTACTTGAACTGTTAAGCAATCTCCACAGTCCCTTAAATAATTCTTTATAAGAAAACATTTAATCAAAAGCTTTTTCATTCCAACAGATAAGGGGGCTGACAAATTATGATCAAAATTCCTACTTTCTGTGAGTCAAGGTCTCAAAATCGCCTTTACCTTTTTTAATGACCAGGAAGTGTATTTCATGACAAATGAAAATTAAATAAAATTCAGGTTTTAGGGTCAAAAACAAACAAATGTGGCACACAGTCACGTTCACTTATTTGTGTATCATCTGCTGCCGCCTTTGAGGTGAATAGTTTTCGAGAGACATGATAATGTACGAAGCCTGAAATACTAAGGACCTAGCCTTTCACCGAAAAGGCCTGCTAACAGGTGGGACTTGCCAGGACATGCTCTACTTCTTGCATTTAGGAGATAGAGGTGGCAGGGCAGTCTGCTCATGCTAGGTGTGGCAGCACATACTTTTAATCCCAGTACTCAGAAGGCCAGATAAATGGATCTCTGGAACTTTAGGTTAGCCTGGTCTACAAAGTGTGTTCCAGGTTTGCTAGTACTACATAGTGAGATGCCCATTTCAAAAAAAATCTGCTCATAGGCTAATAAGATAGCTTAGTAGGCAAAGGCATTTGCTGCCAAGTCTGACAACTTGAGTTCAATCCCCAGGTCTTGTATGGTGGAAATAAAAAATCAACTCCCACAAGTTATCCTCTGACTTCCACTTACCTGCATGCATCATGTGTGTGCACCCTCATTTAAAAAAGAAAATTCATTTTAGGGGCTAGAGAAAGAGCTTACTGGTTAAGAGCACTTGCTGTTCTCTCTTCCTGGGGACTGGAGTTTAGTTCCCATCACCCATGTTGAGTAGCTCACAACCACCTGTAACTTCAGCTCCAGGGGATCCTACTGCATCTTGTGGATGGATGAACGAACACACACACACACACACACACACACACACACACACACACACACACACTCCCTCCCTCTCTCTCTCTCAAAGAAAAGGTCTGTTCACTCTCACTCTTCTCCCAGGTAGTGACTGAATGTGTCACTCTGTTTATTCATTAATTAAACAACTATTTAAAGCTTCTATTAAATAAAGTATTTTCAAATTCCCATCTTTACCATGCTTGTGTATTATGACTCCATAAGGACTCAAAGAGAAGTCAATAGCTATATCAGAACCAAGTTCCCTGCCAACTATTAGCTGGTGCAACACAGAAGGTCATTACACTTTGTTAGCATCATAACCTTCATTCAGTAAGAATGGTAAACTATACACAATTCTCAAGAGTGTAATTCCTAAGCCCCATGCTGTCCAATGTGGTAGTAACTCGAAATTTGTGGTACTGAAGGTTCAACAAAGCAGTTATACATAAATCGAACAGTTCAGTTTACCGATCAACCATCACAACTTAGTACAGCACAAGTGTGACACATTTCTATCAATTAAGAACACCCCAGCACTGTCACAAGGCCCCTTTAGGGATCTCTGAGATCAACACTACCCCTACTACAAAAATACACTATGTCAATAGTGGCACTGACGAGCCAAATGAATGGGAGATTCTTCCAGTCTTTGTGGCCATTCTACTCTGAGGAAAAAGAATGCCAGCCACGGAGGACACTCTTAATAGGTATTAGAATCAGTACCCCCAGTAAAATCTCAACTTCCCACATGGGCAGCCCAACAGGCAGTCATGCTATGGAGAAGCAGCCTCAGGAACCAGCAGCAGCATTAGCACTGGGGTGAGAGCAGGAGCTGCTGCAGACAGAAAACTTACAAGGTGACAGATACAAAGCTGTTATTCAATTCTATTTTGTGGCAAAGTTTTCTCCAAGGAGATCAAATAAGTGAGCCAGGTACTTCAAGGACAAATGACAGTATTTGTTGCCAATGGTCAAATTTGGGCCTTCATCAAAAATGTTTTGGAAAAAAAAATGTTTTAGAAAACTTTATCTACCAAATGAGCTTGCTATTTAAATGTGGGGGGTTGATATAGCATCAAGTATGCAGCACTTAAAAAAGGTCCGTAATTCAGTGACCTGGTACCTTACAGGTGATGGCAGGATGACATTATTCACCCTCGAGAGCCTCTGCTTGTTGAGTTTTGAAATATCTATCAGAGCAGAGGACCCCGTCACCTGAAGGAGCATGAGTAACACCCTCTCTTCACTGCTAACTTGTCTGAATGAGAACGGAAGCTCCGCACACAGCTCAGACGGGACTATCACCACCGAGGAATGGAGGGCAGACCTCAATAGTCCTACGCAGTTGCCTTAACACTCTCAAAACATTGCAGGGTTACAATAATGTCATATTTTTACTACTCTTGTTTGGAAAAGGTAATTTTTGTAAAAATGTGTTAAATGAAGCTGGCAATATCATAGGTAGAGTAGTACAGGTTCCATTCTTGGGATACAGGTGGGGTAAGTGTTACCATTAACAGACATCAATTTAAATGAATTACATATTTTTTTCTCTCAGTTTTACTTCTTAAAAAGATAAGCAATGACAAGATAGTCCGCATAATCAAAAACCCTCTGGCACCCTCAATTATAAAAGCAGTAAGTCTCTTCCTACTATGGAGCTTTACTGCCTCGGCCACCTACATTCTCTGCACTTTCTTAAGTGCCTGTTACCTGATGCTCTTAACGTCTAAGGTCAAGGTCACCCTTTTAAGCAAGGGTCACTTGACAATCTTCCAACACCCTATTGCTTCTTACTGTGACACACGGTAAGTGGAGTACATTCAATTTCTACATTCCTGAGCTAACCTCACACATCTGGAGCTCCATAAAATCCCACCCCATACCAAGTCACAGCAGCTACAGTGCCCCCCCTTACTTCCCTCCATCAGCTGAAATCTCTAATTCACACACACGTGCACAAACATGCTGACAGTGATCATTTTGTTCGTCAGTTCTTTATAACTGGCTCTGCAGAGCCTATTCTCCTTAGCCTGCTTCAAGATCCAGAGGCACTTCAACTCTGCCTCTCTAGTCTAAGAGATCTCATCTCAGAAGAGAACTCAGGGCTGGCACCTCAGCCACAGCCTGATACTATTATTTTTCTCTATATATGTGGGGGAGGTTGTACATGGTGCTTGAGTGTGTGCAGACATGCAGCCCTCTGCATGCATTGAGGGAGGCCAGGAGCACAACTGGTGTCCTGCCTTATTCCTTTAACAAGTCTCTTACGAAACCTGGAGGTAGGCTGGTGGTTAGCAAGCCCTAGCTTCCTTTCTGCCTCCCACAGTGCTGGAGTTCCAGACACACATGTACAGCCACCCCAGCATTTTACCTGAGAGCTAGGATCCAAACTCAGATCCTCACATTTGCCCAGCAAACTCCCTTACATACTCAATCTCTCCAGACACTGCTGTCTCCATTCTCAGAAGTAAACTGAAGAGAATGACAGGCAAGGAACATAAACGGGAATTTGTAATCCTTTTCCTGCCTCGGCTTTCAATCTTTGGTGTGGAAGCACAACACAGTCCCTAAGTGACAGAGAACGTGACCTACTTTTCTTCCGTGGCTGGGAAGGGGATGTTGACTGTGAGGCTGCGCCATTGGCACTGCTCTCCTCTTCCTCTTTGGCTTCCACTTTGACTTCGGCTTTCTTCTCTTCTACTTCCATTGGTTCTGATTTTGGCTCTGCTGTGTCTGTTTCTTCTTTTACTTGAGTGGATCCTTGTAAATCCTCTTCCATCATCTTGAGAAAAACAGAGGCACAGAAGACAGAGAAGTGTCAGATCCCTGGAACCTACTCCAGTTTACTCTGAAGTCTCTGCACACATGGGTCAAAGGTACATGGACCATTCTTTTTTCCCGTTAGGGAAAGGAACAAAATAATTCATGGTCCCCCAGCACTCGGGAGGTAGAGGTAGGTGGATCTCTGTGAGTTTGAGGATAGCCTGGTCTACTGATCAAGTTCCAGGACAGGCTCCAAAGTTATACAGAGAAACCCTGTCTCAAAAAGAAAAAAACAAACAAAAACAAAAACAAAACAAAACAAAAAAAAACACCTCATGTCCAATGAGTCACTTTATACAGCACCGGTGCAATCATAGTTCTAATTAAATTTTTTTTCAATATAAAAGTATATTTACGCGCTCAGTAAAATACTGATACATCTAGTTTAGAAGTAAAAGTATCTTAGAAAACAGAAAACAAGGATCAAAACCCTGTGCTCCGAGATAAAGAGTGTGATATGAGACTTGGACTAATTAGGAAACCCATGTCCCACCTGAGGAACACATCCCCCATTCGGTGGGACACTGGCTGCCATAAAGGAGTGTCAAGTGTACTAATGGCAGACTGGCTTATCTTTTGACAAAAATCAGGTATCTGAAGTTTTATTTGCAACTTCTTGATTTTTAAAACACTGAACAGGCCAAACAAAAAAAAAACCAAATGCACAGCCGGGCGTTGGTGGCGCATGCCTTTAATCCCAGCACTCGGGAGGCAGAGCCAGGCAGATCTCTGGGAGTTCAAGGCCAGCCTGGTCTACAAAGTGAGTTCCAGGAAAGGCTCAAAGCTACACAGAGAAACCCTGCCTGGAATAAATGAATGAATGAATGAATGAATGAATGAATGAATGAATGAATGAATGAATAATTCACAGGATGGATTCAGCTCTCAGCCCCCTGATTTCAACTTCAGCCGTTAAATTAGTAAACCAATATTCTATTCTTCTGCAGAACTAGAAATAAATGAAGAACATTAATAAAAAGATTTCTAGAAAATTCAAACATTTAAAATGAATATCCAAACATCATGGTAAGTCCTGAGGATATGCAGGTAAAGCTACCACACACAAACCATGTACTGCCACCTTGGAACAACATCTACCTCAGACCGAGGTTCTCCCTTGGATTCACCAGGATCGGGCTCAGGATCATCTGTCTGGGCTTCCGTCTTTATCTCCAGCATGGGGACATCAGGTCCTAGCTGCTGGGCACTGGTTTCAGCACTGGTCACAGAGGAGGGAGTGGGGACCCGATTATCAATGCTGGCTGCTGCCTGAGAAAGCTGCAGAGAAATCATAGTCATCACCGCTGTAAAGCAGACCACACCACTAACCTTCAGCCCCTGCCCTGCACAACTGGGCACCTGCAGGAACACTAGACAGACCTCCCAAGGGAGCGCTAGAGGAAGCCACTGCAGAAACAAGATTTACTGCTACTACTTCTTCTTTCTTCCGAGACAGGGTTTCTCTGTGTAGCTTTGGAGGCTGTCCTGGAACTCACTCTGTAGCCCAGGCTGGCCTTGAACTCAGAGATCCGCCTGCCTCTGCCTCCTGAGTGCTGGGATTAAAGGCGTGCACCACCACCGCCCGGCTAAGATTTACTTCTTACCAAAAATGTAGCACTAGAAGAACAGTTTTCTAAATTCCAACATAAAATTCTTCTCTTTTGGCTTTCTACTGAATTATTTTACCATTATTTCCCTTTGCTAGCATTCAGGCTCATGGAGAAAGTCGAACCATAAACACCTAAGTTGTTATGAGGAGGTTGAGAAATAACAGCCTACGTGAAGCAAAATATCCAAGAGCCTGTGCTAATGCAGGGCAATGATGGTGGTGGAGCAAGCAAACACTCACGGCCATGTAACAGACTTTACCCAAGGAAGTATTCATCCACATCTTGGGTATCTAAGAATGGAATTAATGTAAATCTTGAGAGGAGGGGATCTATAGATTAGACTCAAAATAAAATAATACTAAGACTTCCAGAAAGGTACTTGGCTAGGCACTGGTCAGTAGGCCTGGGATGACACAGGACACACCTCCCATCCTTCCAATGCCACCTACAGAGAGGAATGGGCTGTTTAGAGCCACAGAAGATATGAGCCTCACTCTGTTGTTTCACTATGAATAAGAAAAGTCTATTCTGAAAGAAAGCTGATTAGCCAGCCAGGTTGGAGGACCTGTAGTCTGGAGCATAGCATGTTTACCAAACCCAAGAAACCAAGTACAAAAACTATTAAAACCTGAATGATATTAATCTAGAACAGAAAACAGGGAAAATAGTTGCACATACAGCTCAATAGTTCTGTCCATGCTGTGATGTCTCAATGACTATTAATTTCTGTAAACTATTTTAACCAAGGGTAATTGTGTTTTGTTTTTTGGGTTTCTCAAGACAGGGTTTTTCTGTGTAGCTTTGTGCCTTTTCCTGGAACTCACTCTGTAGCCCAGGCTGGCCTTGAACTCACTGAGATGCACCTGGCTCTGCCTCCCAAGTGCTGGGATTAAAGGCATGTGCCACCAACACCCAACCAAGGGTAATTGTAAACCATGCCTTTGGGCCATTAGTAGGAACAAAGCACAGCTCAAGGCAGTTCCAACAGAGACACACTTTCTGGCATCAGAGCAAAATGCTACAGCATCATGACAGAGTATTCTTTCTTCTTTTTTAAATTAAAGACAGGGTCTTACTTTGTAGCTCTGGCTAGCCTCATGCTCACAAAGAACTGCCTGCCTCTGCCTCCCAAGTGCCTGTCAGAACACTGTATGGAAAGGTATCCTGTAGAGTTTGGCTTGATAGGACAATGGTGGGACAGACTGGAAGAGACTCACCGGTGTGCCAGGAGGCTGAGTGTGCACAGGTGTTGGCTGCTGCTGTGATGACTGAGGGGTAGCCACAGATGGTGGCTGCACTGGAGTTTGAGGCTGTGGAGTCACCTGGGCCTGTGCTGCTGCCTGGACCGTAGGGGTACTCTGTGTCTGGGCTGCACTGGGCACTGAGCCAGGAGTTGGGGTAGGAGTCTGCCCAGATGACACAGGAGTGGATGGCTGAGTTGGAGCCGCTGGCTGGGGAGGTGTCATCCCAGGTGGCGTTGGATGTTGGAGAGAGGGCATGCCAGCAGCTGTGGAAGCAGGAGGTGGAGTTGGGTGCAACGGTGACTGTGTCACTGGTGGGCAGGGCAGCTGGCTGGCCTGGGGTGCCAGCATGTTCAGAGGGTTAGGAAGAGCACCAGCAGGCACCTGGCCCTAAAAGAAATGGGACAGAATATGTTAAAACTACTTTACCCAATTGAAAACATCACAGACTTGAAGAAGAAAATATAATCAGTTTCTTAATTAGTTCCATTTGGACAAATTCACAGACTAAACTTTTATAGCATACACTGTAGCGTGTAATAAAGTTCACACTGAACTGCTTCTCATATCTGAGTTGTACAACTACAATATCTGGCTACAATATTCATGGCTTAGACACGTTTACTTAGCTTACTGACATTGTGTTTTATCATATCTACTTATAACTTAGACCACAGCAAAAGGTGGCTTTTTTCTTTTTGGGGGGAGTTGAGACAGTGGATCATGTTAGTACAGTGGTTCCCCCCCCCAACTAGGGAGCCACTTGAGAATTGTTGACCTTTCAAAAAATGAATCAACATCACTGTTCCAAAGAGAAGTTTGGCCTAGGCACCCAGAACAGTTTTACAGGATGACAACCACAACCAGCCATATCCTTAAGTGTTGTCTATAACTACTCATACACTGTAGAAGTAGAGCTAAATAGTTAAGACTAAGAGGCTGGCCCAGAAAACTAAACATATTCACTATCTGTTTTTTTGTTTTTTGTTTTGTTTTGTTTTTTTAAACCAAAAATGTCTACTGTTGGTCACTGTGGCATATGGCTGAGACAGGAAGACCAAAGCCTGGGCTACACAGGGAGATGTGGGAAGGAGGGGAGTTGGTTTCTTCATCTCTGTTCTAAAGAAATGAGATGATAGAGAAAATCATTACAGAATAAATCTAATATATTTAACAACTCATTCAACATTAGCTCATTGTTTAAAAAGACATGAATCTTGTAGTTTGAGAAAAATCTGGCCTATTTTAAACACTCTGTTTAAACGCAGCTGACATGTGATACACTACAATTAACCAAAGTGGGGAAAGCAGTAAAAAGAATGGAAAAGGAACATCTTCAGCTTTAACCGAACAACTGAAACATGCTCAATGAGAAGAGTGCTATCCCCTCAGTATCTCTGCTAGCCTGACACCCCAACACAGGCAGTCAGACACAAAAACTCAGTAACGAAGAGGAAATTCACCCTTCTTCAAGTTCTCAGGCACTTCTCAGGGTGACATGTTAATCTTAGATCTCTAAAATTAACAGGAACCAAAATCCAAAGATCAAAACATAAAGCATAAGCAAACAAAACAAAACATTTTACTTTTTGTGTGAAGCTTAACCTAGAGAGAACAGAAGAATTAAAAATTATGGGACAAAGGTTGAGGATTTAGCTCAGTGGTAGAGCGCTTGCCTAGTAAGCGCAAGGCCCTGGGTTCGGTCCTCAGCTCCACACACAAAACAAACAAACAAACAAAAATTATGGGACAAACTGGAGAACAATGAAGAGATATGTATTCTAGAATTCTAACTTCCATAAAATAAAATAAGATGGGATCTTGTCACAGAGGCTGGGTGTACATAAATACTGGTTGTCCAGGTTCCCAAACTGAATGTACCTGTGAAACACCTGTCTGGGCTGCTGGCTGTCCCATACTGACACTGTTCACACTCATTGCCCCACTGGATGATGGGAACTGGTTTTGTGGCAGAAACTGGTTCTGAGTAGGTGCCTGGGCCATCATGTTGTTGGCATGGGTGCTCATCATGTTCGGAGGCTGAGGCATCCGGGAAGGAGAAATGGCCATCTATAAGACAAGAATCAGTACAGAAGCGATAGACCAGAGTCTTCAAGACATACAGTGCAGAGGAGACCCAAAGCCTTACAAATCTAGTACATTCTGGTCTTAAAGGTCAGCACTTGCCAAGGACTCACCCCATTCCTAGGCACTTGTCTATACCTTCTTTAGCAATCTCTTAAGTAAGCCAGCACTGAAATGTACTCTGAATGGCAATCAATATATCAGGCTATAATTTAGAATTCAATCATGCCTTTAATTAGTTGAAGGCTGTTTCAGGAGGGCAAACTCAAGTCAACAGACACTGACAATATGAGCTGTTGGCTGCCTGTTCCTCCCTCAACATTAATTCCTCCACATTTGTTATCCCAATTCTAAATAAATGAATGAATGAATGAATGAATGAATGAATGAATAAATAAATAACAGGGCTGGAGAGATGGCTCAGAGGTTAAGAGCACTGTCTACTCTTCCAGAGGTCCTAAGTTCAATTCTCAGCAACCACAAGGTGGCTCACAACCATCTGTATATAATGAGCTCTGATCCCCTTTTCTGGCATGCAGGCAAACACACAGAAAGAACACTGTATACATAAATAACTATACCTAAAACAACAAAAAAAGTAACAGTCAAATAATCCTCATTGTAGCAATAGTTGTGTTTGCTTGTTGAAGAGAAATAAGGAAATAAAACATAGCTCGAATTCAAAGGCGTAAGAATGCAGACTTGTCAGGTGATAACGGAAGACCTCTGCCCAGAGGTGGGAGCCAGGACTGGGAGGAGGAGCACTTACACCTGGAACCGAGGCCATGCTGTTCATCGGGACAGAGTGGTTCATGGGGGAGGCTGCACGAGGTCCCATTGGTGCTTGTGACAACTGGACATTCCCCAGGGACATGGGGTTAAATGAATTCATCCCTGCAAACAGTTATGATAGTGCATTAATAAAAGCATCCACAAGGAAAAGAAAAACATTCATCAACTAACTCTAACTAAGACAGAACACATGGGTAACAGACAATAGAGAGGAACCCACAAGCAAATCAGAGCAAATGGTAGCAGTCTTCCCATATCTGATGGCAGCAATGGGTGGAAGAGTCGGGAGAGCTAGGGCTAAGATGAGGACATAAGGACAGGCTGGGACAAACCAGAACTAATGTGCATGAAGCAAGGAAGCCACAAAGCAGACAAGGAGGCCTTGTGAAGGAATGAAGTTGCCCCATCTATGCAGAAGGTATTTCCTAAGACTACCTGAGTGCATCCTCACTTAACAACCCTAGCAGCAATTGGCTCACATTATTCTAAGATTCCAAGCTTCTTGGCTAGGTTGATATTATTGTTTAGAATCTGTGCTAAGACTCAGAACACCATCTCAATTTTGCAAGTATCTTCAGTAGGAAGTGCCCAAGGGCTACCCTCAGCCTCCACTTGTTTGCACAAACACCACACCAGTGACAAAGAATTCACTGGGAAGTCTTCAGATCATAGAGACTAGTTTTTACTAACTGTCTATAAAACTACGCAAATTGTGAGCTAAAATAAATCCCAGTTCAAGCAGTTATTATGCCCAACACCGTAATCCAAAAGAATCCTTGAGGAAGTTTTTGAGAGGCCTTGTCTTACCATTGCTGTAGCCACAAGAGGATCTTCTTATACTTGCAGTGACTATCCAAAACTACCACCCTCAAATGACCAAATTCCAACAAGGCCCAAGAGGACTTTCCAGAGAGCTTATAACATAAAAGTCTCCTCTTCATGAAAAGTTTGTGTGGATACCAAGAAACAGCACTGAAAGAAATCTACATTCGCAGGTACTGATATTGCCAGCAAGGAAGGCTGTAAGTACTGACCCAAAGAAGGTCTCTTACCATCTGTAGCTAACAAGTTATCTTGTCAGACCCTAACTCAGCTATGGTTCTCTATCTAGATCAACGCTCAAGTACCCATAAGCATTCAGCTACTCTGCTATGGCTCAATTTCTCAACCACTTGACTTCCTCCCTCAAATCCTCCACCCCTCAAATCCAATCCATCCAAACAAGTTCTTGGCAAGTTTATTCAGTGTCTTTTTCAGTACGCAGTAACACTTTGTCACAACTTCAAATCATTTACCCATCCCTCTCAAACTGCTCTGTATACTGCAATGTCTTTCTTTACCATTTGGATAATGTTCCCATTTTATTTCACAACCTGGATTGATACCCTGCTGCTCAGGTATCAGTATGTCAGGAGTTGAAAAGCTTACAAATGGCCTCAGCCCTGAAAGCCCTATCGACTCCAAATAACCACAGAATCTTTAATTGAGCCTTTAATGGTTTAGCTAGCTATCACTACTCCAGCGAGCCATGGAGCTCTGCACACAGCCTCCTGTGGTTGATAAATACTCCCCAGCTTCAACCCTGATGGCCTAGAGTAGCACTGTACCTTCTCAGTGACCCACATGTGCTTGTCACAGACTGGCTTACAGACTCTCCTGCTGAGTATTCAGAAAGGCCTTTTCCTTCCTAAATATGTTTCTTTTATTTAATCGTCTAATAAGGTCTTCTGTGTTTTTGTTTGCTTGTTTGTTTTTTGTGGGTGGTGGTGTGGTTGTCAGTCCAAATTCCTATTTCTGACCGCTTTGGAAAACGCAAAGAGACTCACATTATTTGGTGGACTACATTCTTATCAGAAAGAAGGACTGGAAAGAACAAAACAAGAATACAAAAGAGAAAATGGAAGGGGGAAGGGGTTGTTGCCATTGAAAGTTAAACTAAAACATGGCTGACAAGGAATAGTTACACACCTTGAGAAACCTGCATGCGATTCACTGGCAGAGGCAGGGGCCCATCTATAAAGGAAAAAAATTTTAATTAATTAAAAAAAAAAAAAAGGAGACATACTCAAGTTTAAAAAGAACTTGCCAGCACACCTTTTAAAAAGCATTCCCATGCCAGGCAGTAGTGGCACATGCCTTTAATCCCAGCAATCGGGAGGTAGAGGCAGGTACTTCTCCAAGTTTGAAGCCAGCCTGGTCCACAGAGTAAGATCCAGGATAGCCAGTGCTACACAGAGAAACCCTGTCTCAAAAAACCAAAACTGAACAAAACAAAACAAAACAAAGCCTTCCTATGAGGAAAGCTCAATGTCTTCACAGGCTACTGTCATACAAAAAGCTTCCAACGTACAGACTTTTAGAGAACATAATTTACACTCTTAGAAATATACCACAAAGACTGGAGGAAAACTAAGTAAACAGGCTAAGAGCTGGTAAAAAGAAATATAGTCCTTACTTGGAGGTCTCACAGACTGGGTTGGTGGGATCACAGGGGGCTGAGCCCCCGGAGCTGGCAAAGCTGGCTGGTTACCCAAGATGCCTTGCTTATGTAAACGTGATCTCCGTTTTTCTTCTAGTTCTTTTTGTATTTTATAGATTTTCTCTGCTAATAAATGATAGTACTCATCCTAAAAAAACAATGACATTCAATGTTAAGAAATTGAAAAAAAAAAATCTAAGAAGCAATCATTTATTCTGTATGTTCTAGCTCTCAAATGAACTCTTAATTCATTCATTTATTCACACATTCACATTTTGCTGCTGGGGATCAAACTCGGCCTTGGTGTACTAAGCAGGTACTATACCACTATAGCACATTTGAATTGCACTAACATTATCGACACATCTGATAAACCAAAGAACCATTCCCCACCTCTAAATTTCTAGTGATGTCAGCATACTCTTTAACTTCCACTTTAGTGAACTAGTGACTTTATTGGACATACCAAACTGAAGGTGCTAAATACTAGTTTGTTTGTTTGTTTGTTTTTCTGCACAACTGAGCTTTTTCTTAGGTATTCACTGACACTAGCAATAATGCAATACAAGAATCCTCAAGAGTACCCACTGTGAACAAAGATGGCCCAAGGGTACACTTGATGCATCCTCTGTCCTGCTGTGACACTTGTGCTTCACAAGAGAGCTGTGCAGGAACCTCAACCTTACTGGGACATGTCTCTGGTCAAGGTCATCACAGTAAGGAGTCGCCTAGACTACACAGGTTCTCCTAATTCTGGATAACTAACTAGACAAACACCAATTCCCACCTACAGGCTCAACAGTTGCTTTGTAACCTACCCTGCTGTTAGCAGACTCATACATGTCCCCCTCCACTTTCTTAGCATAGGCGACCAGGTTTTCCATTCGGCGATCCTTCAGAGCTGCAGGGTCGGGAGTTGGGAAGATGGCTTGGACGCTGAAAGGACAATACACTCTATAAACCTGCTTCCAAGGTGGTCACAGGAGAACTCTCTTTGCCTTGTGCATGAATGTGGGAAATAATACTAACCTTTAATCTACACACCAAACACAAATACGTGCTATATGATTTTAAGAAAAGTATGATTCCAAATCCCTATTTTGAAACTATTCATTATAAAGAGATTAAAATAAGGAAGAATTCACAGTTGGGTCACTTCACTTCAACTTAGGAGAGGTAGCTTGAATAATAAAAACCTTTAGTATGTAAAATAACTGTATGGTCATACCATACATACTCAACCAGACCCAAATTCCCCCCAAGTTTTTGGGAACTCTGTAATTAGTCTCAAGACATTGAACACATCTGAGCTCAAAAGCAAAGAGGGCAGGCTTCAGGTCCTGTCTCTCTGCTCTTGACACCATCATACAATGGGGCCAGAGTCTGGGAAACTCAGCCTTCCTAGGTCTCTTAACAGTGGTGATGGCTTCCTGAAACAAGCATGGACCCTCTGCAGCTATGAGCTATAAATATACTGGGATTCAACATGCAAATGAAAACCAAAATCGAACATCTATGTACCTATAAAGATCCAACAACGGGGTTGGGGATTTAGCTCAGTGGTAGAGCGCTTGCCTAGCAAGCACAAGGCCCTGGGTTCGATCCTCAGCTTAAAAAAAAAAAAAAGGAAAAAAAAAAAAAAAAAAAAAAAAAAAAAAGAAAAAAAAAAAAAAAAGGAAAAAAAAAAAATCCAACAATGCCCTCAGCCACAAAATGGGGACCTGACTGATGAGGGCTACGTACAGTTTGTGCACTAGATGGCTCCGCAGGTCCTGAGTCACATGTTCATGCCAGCCTTTTCGGACACCAGTGCTGGAAGGAGGTGCTGCTGTAGGTATGGTGCTGAGGCTTCCAATGTTACCAGAGTTTGAGCCATCATTCATCAGTGGACTAGAGAGGGAGATAACAACACCTCATCCAGCTACTCAAGTGAGTCAATCAAATGCACCCCATTTTCTTCAACAATATGTGACTTCAAAAGTTGAAGAGAAGTAAGTCATGTATGTCCACCAGAATCCAAACTGTTTAACTGGGTGTTTTCCATTTATCATTTTAAAAAGAAAAAGAGGCTGGAGAGATGGCTCTGCTGTTAACAGTGCTTGTTTCTCCTTCAGAGGACCAGATATTTCTCTCTCTCTCTCTCATACACACACACTCACTCACTCACCCTCTTTTTAAAAAATGAGAAAAGAAAAGGAAAAAAAAAAAAGCATCCATTTCCACCTCCTCAGTAGGTAATTCTCTGCCACATGCTGAGTTTTGTGTGATCCCCACCCATTCTTATGCCCACTTGCTCTTCAGATATAAGCTATCTGAATCTTTGGTCTTACTTGGTGGCACCCAAGGAAGTTGGAAGAGCTGATTCTGAAATCAAGTTTGGTGGCTGCTGATCTGTTGCTATTCCTCCTGCTGGAATACTCATTGGGTTGTTTCCTTTAAAGGCAAAGACAAATGAAATCAATCCCTACACTGTACACACTCTGAAGTTCCTGTAATGGAGAAGCAAGTGATCACATAAAGAACTCCTATGAAGGATACCAAGATAGGAAGACAGAAACTCTGGAGGCTGTACTTTCGTTAGTGGTGCTAACTTCATCAAACTCCACTGTCAACTCCTTCCCATTTTTACTCTAGAGCCTAAATAATGTGTCTGAGGCTGACTAGTGTCCTCACTGGACTCTGGCTACAGAGAAAAAGACCACTGCTACTTGCACGCCTTTAATCCAGCACTCGGGATTAAAGTTCGAGGCCAGCCTGGTCTATAGAGCGAGATCCAGGAAAGGCGCAAAGCTACACAGAGAAACCCTGTCTTGAAAAACCAAAAAAAAAAAAAAAAAAGCTGGTCATTTTTTAATGACTCCCTAGTACCACCAATCCTAACTACTCACACTGTGAACACCTGCAGTTAAAAGGACAGAGGAAAAATGTTAAGGAAACTAAACCAGGGAATAACAAAAATCGTGGTGATTATGAACACATGTGTAAAGCTGGCAAATGATGGGCTAGGGTTACCAGAGAAAATACTGATCTACCCAGCAGCAGGTTGATGGCAGCTGCTGAGTGTCCTCTGCTAACCAGGCTGATTCTACCTCCAATGATGGGAAGACCACAAACAAAAAGACCTGGCAGGACCCTATATACAGTCATAAGTGATATACTGAAGAGTCTGAGCCTTTTATAAACTGTCAAGACAAAGTGGTACACACAGAGCAAATCATTGCTTTGCTTGAAAATGTAGCTCTTCCCCTGAAAAAAATACACCTCAGGTTTTCTCTGGAAGGTCATTAATCCAAAGCAATAACTCTGAAGTCAAAACACCAACTGAAGACAGCCTTGGGTTCCAGTAAGCACTGTCATCTTTGTAAAAGATCTGGAGAAAGTTAGTTCTTGAGTGCTCCTTGACTTACCTAGGGCATTGAGAGTCCTCATCTGCTGGTGGGCTGGAGGCTGTGCTGCTTGCTGGCCAGGAACCTGAGGCTGCAGCTGTGTCTGGGGCTGGTTCATGTAGGGGAGTCCTAGAGCAGCATAGGCCCGCTGCATGGAACTGGGGTCTATGGGATTTGGGTTACTTAAAGAAGTAGCATTCTGTTGCCCTGCACCAACAGAACCAATTGTGTTTTGAATTCCACTAGCTGGAGATCCCAGGATTGCTAGAACAACAAACAGACAGACAAGCAGAGAAGGTAAGTAAAAGAGAGATGGCCCACAAATGAACTGTAAATAACGTGAGGCAAATACGTCTTTCAAAGACTAGGAATGTATGTAAAGCTTTAAAGCTAGCAAGAAAAGTAATGCTGAATTCATCTATTTTTCTAGCAGGAGTTAAAGAACAAAAATCTAAAGTAAATCCACCTTTTATGTTTAAAAGCAACAGAACAAAAAAATTAAAAAGACATCATTTAGTAAAAATTAGTATGTATTAAAATCTAGAGACACCTAGAGTGTCAGTTATAAGGAGTGTCAAGTGTATGACAAGGCAAAGTACATCATTCTGTATGTCTCAACAGCTACCTCTCAAGTGAAGGAAGGAGCCTTCCCACAAGAGGTTGCCTCCACCTATTTTTTGATGCTCACCTCTGTAAACTGAGAGGAATAGCAAAGGTGAAACCTGGTTGGCTAATTTTTACTCAATAAATCTATGAGTTGATCCTCTAAATTACAAAATAACATTTCTCCAAATTCACTTGTGTAACAACAGCATTAGCAACAAGCTTTTCTTAACAAGACCTTCTCAGAACACTCGTCCAGGAGAGCACCATGCTAGGCTTTACTACACTTGATTTACTAATAGATCTGGCTAGAATTAACAGGTGGAATGAAGCTTCAAAATTCCACATGAGCTTTAATTTATCTAGGTGTCACCTCAGTATCCTTGATATTCAGGACTTAGATGTACCTCATGTAGCTATCAGCTACAGTGACCCAAACCCACAAGCAGTATGCAGAGCAGCTGTCCCATTCAGCTCTCTAACCCCAGGAAATTAAAAACAAAACCAAACCACTGTCCAAACAAGGAACTCATCCTAAAGGACTTCACATGAAATGACATAACCTGTAATGCTCATTTCTATGGTCATTTCAAGTCTAACCTGTCTACCCCACCCACACAACCCACCCACTTGATGAGGTTTATTTTATATAAGGCAGAGGTTTTCTGTCACACTATTTATTCTTATCTGTAAGAGGTGCTTTCTTTTAAACTTGTACAAAGTTTAGAGTCATGTTAGAAGTAAAATCACAAAGATGTGCTTTATATATTAAGCTTATGAGGTTGACATTATATGACCTTCTGACATATGAAACATTCTCAAAGCCTTTCTTTCAATGTAAGCAACATTCTTCTGTCTGTCTGTCTGTCTGTCTGTCTGTCTATCTATCTATCTATCTATCTATCTATCTATCTATCTATCTATCTATCATGTATACAGCCCTCTATCTGCATGTGTGCCTGCAAGGCAGAAGAGGGCACCAGACTTCATTACAGATGATTGTGAGCCACCATGTGGTTGCTGGGAATTGAACCCAGGACCTTTGGAAGAGCAACCAGTGCTCTTAACCTCTGAGCCATCTCTCCAGCCACGTAAGTAATATTCTTAAACCTATGCAAGTATAGTAAACAAAAAGTGCTTATCAGAGTAACTTAACTAAAATGAAATGTGTAAAAAGAAAAAAAATTTTGGTAATTAACCATTCTATATTATCAACTTTTCTAATAAGGACAGTCAGATCTCAAACTCATTAACACTCATTAGATACAATTAAACACAGCAAACATCTCATTATAAATAAAATACAATTCCCAAGGTATACCTTGCCAAGAGTGTAGATGAAATAGTCAAGTATAATATCTTTAAAAGTATATTAAACATTTAATAGTCCTTAAACTATAAGCATGTACCCATCATATTTCTTCAACTTGCATGGTAATTTTTCAAATAGTTATGACATAGAAAAGGAAAATAATCACCCAGTGTTCCTTTGGATGACAAAATTCACAGGCCTCTCCTTCAAAATATTTATTCTCATTCTCTTTTTCCTTTCCTCACCCTCCCCACCTCTCTCTCTCCTCTCCTGTCTGCTCACACATTACTCAAGTGCTCAACCCCAGCGCAGAACAGTTTACTTTCCTCTCACCTTAGACAGTGAGTGAATTATCCCAGGAAACAGTGTCGACGTGGCCTCCCTTTCTAGTGAAGATGTAATGGCTTTGTCCTACTATATTCTTTCATCTGCACAACCCAAAAGTGTCATCTACTTAGACAAATGCCACCCTAGAATAAATATCGTTCCTAAATCCAGGGCCACATCTGGTATAAACAGTCCCATTCATCAGAACCTCTCATCGGTGCTGTTGATATGATCACTCTATTTTCTGTTTATGTTAAAAACATGTTTTCTAAATATAAATATCATTTTCATTCTGAAACAAAATATACCTAACAGAAAAGAGGCAGGCATATGGAACTCAACACTTTCAACAATGCAGAACCAAGACAAAAGAAACATGAACAACAGACATACACGGACACACAGCTAACAGGAGACCTAGATAATGCTACAGTATGAATAGCACTAATATCTAGCAGGTGATGGACTGACAGCAGAGTCATGAAAGTGGCCACCAGTGTTCCATTATCCTTCTCTAAATTGCCACAGGGCCCACTGGGTCTGTTTTTAGGCATTCATCCTTCCAGCATTCACACTATACCCTACTAGGCTTTCTGATACAGTGGCTAGCACATAGTCATACTTCATGAGCTTAGACCTGCTGGGAAAAATAAGAGTGATCTAACAAGCACCCAATGCACTCCAAACACAGCTTGAGTCCTGGATCAGAGAAAAGCTCGTTCCTCTCATCTTTCCTAACATCACTGGAAGTTGGGAGTCCATAAGACTCAGTCTACTCTTCACCTACTCCTGCCAACAGGGTTGGTGTACTCGGAGGGCTCAGTGCAAAGTGTATTCTCCTGCCACACAGGGCCATATGAAGTGCCCCAGCACATAGTGCAGGGAACCTACAGCCATCTAATCTGCCCCTCACTCCCTGCTCTGAGCACCGAGGATGAACAAGAATGGATAGCACATTAAAGGCAACAATGCTCACCTCCTTGCATCCTTGACAAAGAGCCTTCTGCACTCATCAACTGGACATGTTACCGAAGACCAGCTACTTGGCCTTGTTCCTTCTAAAGTTTAATGCTGTGATTACATGTCACCGTCTCTTGGAGTCCCAATATTCTGGCTTGAATTATCCTAGCTTATCAGGTTGCATACCTGAGCCCAGACACATCTTTGAGTTGTTTTGTTTTGTTTTGTTTTGTTTTTTCTTTTTTTTTTGGGGGGGGGGGTTGCTGCTGTTTTGGTTTGAGGGGAGTGGGGAGGACTGAGTTTTGCTATGTAGCTCTGGCTGGCCCTGTAACTATGGAGCCCAGGGTAGCCTTGAGTCCATGATAATCCTCCTACTTAGCCTCCTGAGAGATATGTGAAATCACAGGCAAAAGCCATGGTATCTGGCATGTTTTGCCCCCTCTAATGCATGTTCAATACCTTCTCTGCCTCACTACTCCTTTTCTGTTGTAGTTAAAGCAGGAAGTCATAGATTAAGAAACAAAAGGCCAGCCAGGCGGTGGTGGCGCACGACTGTAATCCCAGCATTCGGGAGGCAGAGGCAGGAGGATCTCTGTGTGTTCGAGGCCAGCCTGGTCTACAAAGTGAGTTCCAGAACAGCCTCCAAAGCTACAGAGAAACCCTGTCTCAAAAAACCAAATAAAGAAACAAAAGGCCAAGTTTATTATGGGTTCTGTGCAAGTCTCACCTACCAATATTTGAATATGGATAAGGCAGTCTTTCACCTGTGAAGTATATGCTGCTAACTTAAAACATTCAATTAACCAGCAAACTTTAGGCTCTAATAATTTTCAATAAAATTGGACTCAATTTGGAAATTCAATAAAAACTGACACAAATTAACTGTCTACTCACTCTTGGAGAGTGCCCAAGTTCTCAAAGGTGGCTTTCCGAAGAAGCCAAGAGACACAATACAGGAGGGCAAGGGGTAGGTGTTCTGATCAAGGCTGGGACAGTGAGCTCACAGCTCTCTCACTCTGTAAAGCCAATCCTATCCCGATCTCTACCACTGTGTTAGAGGTACCTGGAGATCACAGCACTCCCAAGTGGAACTGAGAGCCTGGTCAGGCAGAACCCAGAAGGTGCTGTATGAAAGGGAATTTTGAGACTGATTTTAACTCAATATAACAACAACAAAAATGTTTCAAGCAATCCAATATGTGCCTAGAAATGGGACAAAGAGCCACCCCAAGAAGGGCCAAGGAGATGAGGACAGTGGAGCAACAAGCTAGCAGACTGCTGTCATAGTCACTGAGGATTGTTCTGTGGCTCAGTCTAAGTCTGGGGCTGGGACTGTCCTAAAGCACATGTCTAAATCCCTGTGGGTTTAGGTGGAGAAGATAGGGTCTTTCTTAGACAATATTTCTATCTTCCCCTACAGCTCTGATACAGACCTGACCCTTGTAGACATCCCAAGCTGCCACATACCAGATTTTAATGTACAGACCAAATACTGGGAAATTTGTTAAAAAATACAGATTCTAGCCAGGCATTGGTGGCTCATGCCTTTAATCCCAGCACTCAGGAGGCAGATCTCTGTGAGTTCAAGGCCAGCCTGGTCTACAGAGCGAGATCCAGAATAGGCACCAAAACTACACAGAGAAACCCTGTCTCAAAACAAAACAAAACAAAACAAAAAATAGATTCTAATACATGAAGCCTACAAGGGGGCCCAATTTCCATATTTTTAACAAGCAACCCGGAAGGAAGCATCTATGCAGCACGTCTGCATATTCAACTGTACCAAGAGACTCGTGGGTTCCAACATGGGGACTCAAGCACACGGACTGATGACTGAAAAGCTCTAGTAAGTGAACAACTGTTCTGATGGGCAGGTAATCCATCCTTCTAGTTTATAAACCAGAAAAATCAAATCGGCCCCAAAGCAACAAACAATGTGGGTTTCATTTCAAGCAACATCATGTTAGTGCCTTAGGTAATTCTCCAAGATCTGTCAGTAGAGACAGCAGTCTGAGAGTATGGAAAGCGTGTCTACAAAGGAGAGGGCACTGGTCAGTGTCTGTATAAGGCATGTATTCAGAAGGTAGAGCTTTGGCATACCTTGTGGTAACTCCACAGAGTGAGCCTTCTCAGCACAGCCCTATGGTCCCTAGAAGCTTGCATAGCCCCACCTGAGCTGCTGGCACAGGTATCTCTAAGCCCAGTGTCTAATTCACTGTTCTATTGCTGTGAAGGGACACCATGACCACAGTAACTCTTATAAAGGAAAGCATTTAATTGGAGGCTTCCTTACAGTTTCAGAGGTTTAGTCCAATTATCAACATTGCAGGGAGCATGGTAGCACGCAGGCAGAAGTAGCTGAGAGTTTCATATCTAGATGTGCAGCAGGAAGAGACACTGAGCCTGGCTCCAGACCTCAAAGCCCACCCCCAGTGACATACTTCCTTCAATAAGGCCACACCTCCTAATCCTTCTCAAGTAGTGCTGCTCCCTGATGACTAGGCATTCAAATACATGAGCCTATGGAGGCCATTCTTATTCAAACCGCCACACCCAGTCAGCTTCATTCCTAGATAGGCTACATGCTGTATTGGCTCATTACTGCCATCTAGGATGTTATTCCACTGTAATTTTGTTGAGCCTGGCATGAACACCACTCTTTTCTATGAAGTAGTCTCGGCATATTCTGATTCTCCCCATAAGGACTACACAGAGTACTTCATGCCTATACTTGGTCCTTTAAGAGAGACCATTACCACTTTTTAAAAATGACAGAGCAGTAAACTCGAACAATCCCAGAAAAGCTACTCCCCTAAATTAAAAGTGAAGGGTGAAACTGAAGCACATTACTCACTGAATTAATATCAAACAAGCACAAATTAACTCAACGATGGTGGGGTTTTTTGTCGTTATTTCTGTGAGGGGACATGGTCTAGCAATATACTCTCAGATGGCCCAAAATTCATAATCCTCCTGCCTCAGCTTCCAGAGTACTAGAATGCCCAACCACACTAATTTTAATGTATAGTTAGTTCACTCTCTAGAGCTCAACCTGAAGCTACTAAAGGGTTGGGTTCACATTTTTCTCCAGTTCCCAAACTAAGATCCATACACCACAAACACAATTTTTTGAGAAGGACATTGATAAAACATTTCCACTGATGACATAATTCTATACTCACACATCTACAAGTATAGAGCCAACAGACAACACTCAAAATTGATGCTCAATCATGAGAAGCTGAGTTCAGATCTCCAACACTCACATAAAAAAAGCCAGTTGTGGTGGTGCTATGTTCCCATAACCCCAGTGCTGAGGAGGCAAAGACAGATAGATTCCAGGAGTTCCCTGGCTAATTAATCTAGACAAAACCATGAGAACCAGGTTCAGTGAGAGACTACCTTAAAAAAAAAAAAAGAGAGAGAGAGAAAGAGAGAGAGAGACAAGAAAGAAAGGAAGGAAGGAAGGAAGGAAGGAAGGAAGGAAGGAAGGAAGGAAGGAAGACAAGTCAAGATAGAGAGTGAGTTATAGGAAGACACCAGATGACCACTGGTCTCTATAGGCTCACATATTAAGCAAAAGCACCTGCAGACACACGGGCATACATACAAACACACAATAATTCTTTACAAAGTGCTTTTATTTCTTCTTCCCCCCCATTAAAAATATCGAAACCTTGTGCAGAGACTATCTCAAGTTTCTCTGTAACTTTTTATCATCAACCCCCCCCCCCCCCCCGTAACATCTCACGTTATGACTAGTAGAAAATCTGTGGTTTACCACTTGAGAAAGCATGTACTGAATCAATTTTCACACTTAGACTGTTATAAGGATGTTAAAAAAAAAAACCCACTCGTTTCTTTTCTTTTCTCCTCCTTTTGAACAAAAACCACATAAGTATTTCTTAAAAAGAGAAAATCACAAAGGTTTACAATTTTCATACCAATATGTACATATTAAGCTCAAAAGATCCCATATAAGTCATGCCTCTAAATTAAAAGTTAAGAATGAAATCTTAGCTCATTATTCATGGAATTAATACATAGAAGTACAAACTAAATGAATTTTTTGGCACATCAAGAGCCTATTTCTAAAAAGTATCCTAAAGCACAAGAAATTTCACCACTACCACTGGGTTTACAAAAAGGAGGGTTTACAAAAAGCTGAAGGAAGAACAGATTTCATTTCACTACATCTGTTATCCCAAATATATAGGTTAAGACCCAGTATCTCAGAATTTCATTTTCTATAAGAGATGCCCAAGAAAACTGTCTCCTAAAAATCCAGGGGTTAAGAAGTGCTAAAGCACTTGCCATCCAAGGGTGAGGACTTGTGTTCAACTTCCCAGAGCCATGTAAAGCCAGGCATGGTAGCAAGCATGGAATCCCAGAGCTCCTATGGCAAAAATGGGAAGCAGAGGTAAGAAGAACCCCTAGAATCTCACAGGCCACCTAGCCTGTATCACAGCACACATTAAAAACAGAGACCTTGTCTCAAAACAAACTGGAAAGTAAGGACGGACCAACATCCAAGGTTGTTCTCTGACCTATACCACAAGCTGTGGCAAGGGAGCGCCCACACTCACACATAAGCACGCATCCCCTATACATACACACTCAAAGAACAATTTAACTGATTCAAAGAAACTTAATTGTGGTGCCTCTGTAGGGGAAGAAGAGAACAAGCTCAAGCCCCAACTCCCCCCACACCCCCTTTTTTAATGAAGCATGCTGTGCAGTGTGAGTCAGCTTACAGGAAGGAAAGTTGGATTCATAAGAGGAGATCAAACAGCCAGCAATGGCACTCCACTCCATGGCACTCTTAGATTAGAGTGATTTGCCATGTACAGCCAGCCAGGAAGAAAGCAGCACATGTTCACCAGGCAGAAGGAGAACCTGTGAAGATGTTCAAGAAGATGCTCTAAGTGAGGAACACTTAGAACATCAGGGAGGAGCAGAGATGGTGAAAGATGAGGAAGACTGGGCCATCCTGAAAGATCATTAGAGGAGGCATGCCTCCAACTAGAGGATGACATGGACCCAAGGAACTTCCTAGATAGCCAAATGGGCAACATATCCAAGGACCACAATTTTGCCTCTGAAATGACAGCAATAAGTTCTAAAACTGGGAAAAGGTGTTCATGTCCTTCTCCTAATGCTCAGATGCCTAAAAAGAGCAGGGACCCAGGGGCCACCTGCAGTAAAGAGCAGCCAGTACAGAACTGGTCACATCAAGGACTACACAGATGATTCAGAAGACAACAAAATGATGGGGATGAGCAGGATGTGTCAACCCTGAGGCTGAGATTCCCATTCTAAAGCTCAATAAATTGTTATATCAGCTGGTATGGGAACTGCATAAGCAAACCTTTACCAGGCTCTTAACCCTGATACAACCTAAAAGGGTCTTCACAAAAAAGGTGCCCCTCTACTGCCCCCATGATGTTACTCATTGTAGGTGACCTGACATTCCACTCTTCATACTAAGTATCTGTCAGAAAATACCAAATCTTTGTGACAGCTATTTGATGGAAGGGACCTTGCTGGTTCGCACTCCTTCAAGCGCATGTGTGCAGGTTGGTGGAGGTAAATGAAAGCCCAGGGTGGCCATGGCTACTCATAAAGTTCAGTGAAAGCCCATCTGCCCTCTGAGCTTGGCTGCACCTCAGTCACTGTTAGCCCTACCTTACCCAGCATGTTGTGCTGGTGACCCTTGCCCACTACCTACCTACTCTCAGCATTCTCTTAAGAACAGTTTCTATTCTCATCTCCAAGCTTCTCTGCCCCCGTGCTCACTTACTTTGTTGGTTTCGCTTGTCACTGGCATTTTTCAAAGGGAGGCAAACAGGACAGTCATGTCGTGTGCAGTTCTTCCAATGAGAGATGATTTGTCGTGAAGATGCACAATGGGCAACTATGACCAGAAAAACAACGAGATGTTATTTTTCTATCCAAATCGTCACACTTCAATTACACCTATATTATAATGCCAGATTCCATTAAAAAAAATGGTAACAAGTGTAACCATAATACAGTACAGGCAGTCCTTAACTTACAAACAGGCTGTCCAAAAAGTTTGTAAGTTGACTGTCAGTAATTCCAGCCAAAAACTTCCCATAGAAGCAATGTTATGAATGATGGGTGATTAAGGTTCCGCCCACAACAGAACAAAAGCTATCAACCTCTGAAATACTGAGCATCTACAATGAGAGGCAGAATAGAGTTCACAATGCCACTATTAAAAATAAAAACATTAAGTTATATTTAAGGATGAAACCAGCTAAGAACTATCACTGAAGAAACGTAGATAGAGAAGCCAATGAGAAGTCTGTAGATATTCTGAAAGGAATACAGTACTTTTGTAAAGAGTAATTGACCCTGAATATTTCCATTCTTCATGTTCTAAGGTCTAACCTTCTCCTGTTCTGTGTTTCTATCATGATCAGGGTTATTCCAGGGATTCACAATGGCACCATGGGATAAAGGGAGACCAGGGAGCTATTTCCCCCAAAGTTTATGAACACAAGAAGCAAGAGAAGAAAGATTACAAGAAAGCACAGCTGTTAACAGGAAACACTTCCTTCAGTGAAAAAACTGAGGTATATAGCAAAAAATAAATAAATAAATAAAAATAAATAAATAAAAGAGAGAGCACAAGATGCATATGCCTGATTTCCCCGCTCCCAGGGATGATGATTTAGGTGTCATCAGAGCAGCCTCAAGACAGAGGGCAGAGGAGTAAGGCAGTGGGCTACTGATAGCCTGAATCCATGAAACAACCACAAGACAGATGCTGGGGGTGCAGGGAAAGTTGTGTGCCTGCCTATGTGTATTACTGCCCCACACAACAACAGAGATCCTGACAAAGAGTACTCAAGAAGTGACAGAGAAGTCCTTCGTGAAAGGAAGAAGAAAAAGAACAAACTCAGGGCACAGCCTTATGCAGGAGCAGCTCAGAGCATCAGAACACCGAGTCACCTGCCTCCTCGGCAGGTGAGCTTTCAGTCAGATGTGGAGACTGTGGGAACAACATATTCTGGGTCACACCAAAAGGAGGCCCAGCACCTTTGCCATGTAGGCTTCCAACCACCAAAGCTGCTAAAATAATAAAGGCAAATTCTACCCTAACAACGGCCACTAGGTTTAGAAAAGGGCACTTACCTTGGCAGGCTTTCCCAGCCTGACAATGCGTCATGTGATTCAAAACATTTTTCATGGTTCGACAGTGTGGGAGAGAGCAGGCCCGAACCTCTCCGTTTGCTTGCTCTCGTCTCTGACATTTGTGGGCATGAAGCAGTAGAACCAGCTGCTGCTGTATCAGTTTGCGCTTTTCAGGGTCTGCTGTAGGGCCTGTTGCAATTGCTTGTGTGGGTACAATTCCCACTGATGTTTGCAACTGGGACTAAAATAAAACAAAGTAACAAAATATCTTATTACATTTTTTGAGTTTTGATTCACTCTAATTATTAGGAAAGCTCATGGACAAGATAGTCAAAAGAACTGGTACAGTTCACTTTATTCCACCAAAAACAAAAACAAAACAACAACAACAACAAAAACCCAGCTTAACTCAGATGCAAAGCTAATTCAAGTTCACTAGAATACAATTACCATCCAATGACGACGACAATGACACCTGCTCCAGATCGCAGCAATGCAAACTCAATCCACCCTTAAGTGCCGTCGGTGGAAAGTCACGGGCAACTGCCCCACAGGACGCTGCTGTGTATATAGGCCCCAAGGAGTGAAATGTTGGCAATTTCATATGGTTCATTCTAATGGAAAAGATTGCCTTGGTGAACTGCAGCACAGAGCTAAGATCAGAGCTCCGTACCACCCTGCAGTATTTCCATTTCACTGTCGCACACTCAGAGTTTCATCTCACTATGGTCACTGCCTTTACACTTACTGGAAACACACTGAGTATGTTTTTTAAACCTTTCTTAATTTAAGAAAAGAAATACCTTGTCTTTCATTAAAATTTCCATTCATATTCTTTTCTTTTTTTGATTTTTTTTTTTTTTTTTTTTTTTTTTTTGGTACAGAGTTTCTCTGTGTAGCCCTGGCTGTCCTGGAACTCAGAGATCCACCTGCCTCTGCCTCCCAAGTGCTGGGATTAAAGGTGCATGCAACACACCTGGCCATTCGTCATATTTTTTTTCAAGAAGTATTTGGCAATCTGCTACAAACTACAGAAACTGAGTTGGTATGTCTTCACCTGTCTGAAGTAAGTCTGCCTGTAGTAACCCCTAACTACAGGGAAAGGGAAAGAAGCCTGTGGGGACTTGTTTTCTATAAATTGCCAACACTCTTCACGCACATATACAAATTTACCAAAAAAAGAAAAATATAACGTCTATAACATACACTGTAACACCCACAGATAAAAGAGTTCTGATCCTTTTTAAATATTCTGGTATTTTCAATTTGAGTCACTCATTTATCTTCTCTATTTTAATATAAGAATCATCAGAACTGGTGAGGTGGCTCAGTGATAAAAGCACTTGTTGTCACGCCTGATGGCCTGTGTTAGATCCCCAGTACCCAAATGTTGGGAGGAGAGAACAAAAATACAAGCTGTCCTGACTTCCACACATATAAACATAACAAACATAAAATTTTTTATTAGGTTTATTCATTTTACATGTGAGTATTTTGCCTGCATGTATGTCTGCACCATGTGCATGCTTGGTATCTACAAAGGTCAGGAGAGCACATCAGAGTTGTGAACTATTGTGTGGTGCTACAAATCAAATCTGCATCCTCTGCAAGAACAAGTGCTCTTAACCACCAAGTCATCTCTCCAGCCCCAATTAAAAATATTTTTAAGGGCCAGGCAGTGGTGGCGCACGCCTTTAATCCCAGTACTAGGGAGGCAGAGCCAGGCGGATCTTTGTGAGTTCGAGGCCAGCCTGGTTTCCAAAGCGAGTACCAGGAAAGGCACAAAGCTACACAGAAAAACCCTGTCTTGAAAGACCAAATAATTAACTAACTAACTAAACAAATAAATAACTAAATATTTTAGAGAGCCATAACTATGCGATCACATAAGAGTAGGGAAGCACGTTGACATGGGTGTTTTCTACCTTATCTAATGAGATCCCATTTTTTTCACCAAATCTGAAGCTGTGGTTGTGGTTTTAGGTAGACTGCCTGGCCAGTGAATTCCAGGGATGCTCCACCAGCACTGGGGCTAAACACAGCTTTTTCAAAATGTGGGTCCTTGGTATCTAAACTCAAGTACGCATGTAGGCCTTTACTGAGACACCTACCCATCACTGGATGGTCCAATTTTTACAAAGTTCCCAGGAACCGAGGGGCAGATGTAATTGCCTCTCCCAGGATGGTGTTTAATGAGCAACAGAAGGCTTCTTCAGGTGGGCCTAGGGTCTGACAGAAGCATTCTTCAGAGCCTCTTCCAACTTCCATATCGTATCTACCTCCATTGCCCAGGAAGGCACCAAGAATAAATAAAGGGAAGGTGCTTAGACAGGACTGTCCTTTAAAGCACAAACAGGACTGGCAAGATGGGTCAGTGGGGTAAGAGACCTTGTCTGTCTTAAGTACAAGTAACTGAGTTCAAATGGAGAGAACCAACTTCCAAAAGTTGCCTTCTGACCTCCACACATACATCATGAGATAGTATGAACAAATCTGCATGCAACTGTACCCACACACACACAAATAAAATTTTAAGAAGACTATGACACAAAATTAAGTGTTATTTCTCAAAAGTAATCCACACATTTCATACAATTTCACAATAGCTTAGAAAAATTTTCAAACAGTGAAAAACGGGAGGAGGGCACCAGAGAAGTGGCTGGACAGCCACTAGCACTGACTGTTCTTCTAGAGGATGGGAGTTGAGTTCTAGCACCACATGGCTGCTCAGAACTGTCTAACTCTAATCCCAGAGGATCCAGGCGCGCGCGCACGCGCACACACATACATACATACATACATACATACATACATACATACATACATACATACATGCAGGTAAAACACTCATATGTTTTTAATTTTTTATTTCAAAAAATAAAGGGGATCTGGGTGTGGTGATACACACCTTTAATGCTAGCATTTGGGAGGCAGAGGCAGGTGGATCTCTGAGTTCCAGGCCAGCCTGGTCTACAGAATGAGATCCAGGGCAGCCAGAGCTACACAGAGAAATTTTAAAAAAAAAAGAAAGAAAGAAAGAAAGAAAGAAAGAAAGAAGAAAGGAAGGAAGGAAGGGAGGGAGGGAGGGAGGGAGGAAGGAAGGAAAGAAAAGAAAAGATAAGAAAAGAAAGGAATAGAATATGGCCTGGTCTACACAGCAAGTCCAGGCCAG
This sequence comes from Onychomys torridus, assembly GCF_903995425.1. NCBI lineage: Eukaryota > Metazoa > Chordata > Mammalia > Rodentia > Cricetidae > Onychomys > Onychomys torridus. The sequence continues at coordinate 16,256,205 of NC_050450.1, read as the reverse complement.
CCAGCCACAGTGACAGTGACTGTCTCAAAAAGGGGGAAGAGGGAACTACACTGTCACATACTGAAAAATATTCTAGCTATAGATTTTTAATTTTTTTCTTTTAACTTATGCGGGGAAAGGACATATGCACATGAGTGCAGTGCCCATGGAATCCAGAAGAGGGTGTTAGACCCTTGGAACTGGAGTTACAGGAGTTTGAGAGCTGCCATGTGGGTGCTGGGACCTGAACTCCAGTAGCAGTATGTGTGTGCTCTTCACTGCTGAGCTATCTCTCTAGCCCCTATCTACAGACTGTGGAAAGTGTGTTAGGAGACTTAAGTGCAAAGGGTAGCTTAAGATGGGGTGGGGGGTGTCTAAGCTGAGCGTGGGAAGGCAACTTTTGACCCCTATGTTCGCCACAAGTCAAAAACTTAACCACACATGGGATAAAGCAGGGTTTTAAGGGGGGAGAGTAAACTAGAACAAAATGTTTTGAATACTGAAATAGGAAAGCCGTCTTCATTTGAGCATAGTGGCTTACATCTGTAAGCCCAGTGCACAAGAAGAGGCCGAGGCAAAAAGATCACAGTAAGGTCAATGCCAGCCTGGGTTACAAAGCAAGTTCCAGGGTAGCCTGAGCAGCAGGATAAGACACTGTCTCAAATACTAAGGAAGCTGGGGCTAGAAACACGGCATTACATTTAAAGCACTCGCCACACAGCAGAGGACTGAATTTAGACACTCAGCACACAATGCTGCGTGCCTGTGGCAACTCACTGTAATTCCTGCCTCAGAAGGCAGAGAGACAAGGAACCCCACCCCCCCCCCCCCCCCCCCCCCCCCGTGCAAACTGGCTAAAAATACTAGCTATATTGACGGGCTACATTTGACTGAAAAAACCCTGCCTCAAAAAAGAATAAGGTAGAGAGAGCTCAAAGAGGATTCCCCTACTGATATCAGCCTCAGTCTGAGCAAAGACATGCATATACATGGGCACACACAGGTACACACCTGACATAGATGCATGCGTATAAATATGCACACACACCACACATGCATACACATGAAAAGAAGAAAAATAAAATAAAACAAAACAAAAATAAGATAAAATTCAGCCTAAAGAATAGAGGAAATGAAGCTGGACAGTGGTGGCACAAGCCTTTAATCCCAGCACACGGGAGGCAGAGGCAGGCGGGTGGAGGAGCTCTGTGAGTTGGAGGCCAGCCAAGGCTACACTGGAAAAACCCAAAAATCAAAAAACAAAACAAAACAAACAAACAAACAAACAAACAACAGTAAACTCCCAAAAGAATGGAGGAAAACTAGCTGTAAGTCATAGTGCCCAAATGGGGTCTGAAACATTAAGAAAAACAACACATAATAAACTCTTACAATCCATTAATAAAAGACAAGTCTTTAAAATGTGAAAAGGATCTGACTATATATTTCAATCCCCCCCCCAAAAAAAACCCCAATACAAAAATAAATGGCCAATACAGACATTAAACATCACCAGTTATTACAAAAAATGTCAATCAAACTGGGCATGGTGTTGCTCATCTTTAGGTAAATGGGATCTCTGTGATTTTGAGGTCAGTCTGGTCTACACAGTGAGTTCCAGAGACCCTGTCTCCAGAGACAGGGAGGGAGGGAAGGAAAAAAGAGAGAAAGAAATATAAATCAAAGTCACAGAGTATAGTTTTCAACCCACCAAGATAGCTATAAATGAGACTACAGACTCTAAACAACAACAGTGGTCCAGTAGAGGAGGACGTGGAAGAACTGGACACACATCACTGGAAAGAACCTAAGATGCTGGGAAACCGTCTGGCAGTTCCTTAACACAACAACAGTACATCACTCTGTAACTGCACTCCTGGGCACATATCCAAGATAATTAAAAGGACATGTTCATACACAAACATGTAAAAAAAAAAAAGTTCACAGGAGTATTATTTATAACAGTCAGAAACACAAACAACCCAAGTGTTCATCAAGGGAAGAATAAAATGTGGTCTATTCAAACTGGAATATTCTTCTCACCATTAAAAAAAAAATGACACATGCTACAACAAACTTTGAAAACCTTAACTCTGTGAAAGAAGCCAGGCCAAAAAAAAGAAAGAAAAAGAAAAAAAAAAAACCATACATACACTGTAAATTCCATTTGTTTAATGAATGAATAGGAGCAGAACATAGATTTGGGATTAGCTAGAACTGAGGATTCCGGAGAATTTGAGAGTAGCTGCTAATGGTATAGGGTTTCCTTTTGGGATGGTGAAAATGTCCCAAATTGACCTAGGCCATGGTTAAACAAAGCCACTGATTTGAGCACTTTATAAGAAAATAAGTACATAATATATATGAATTACATCTTAATAAAAGCTAGATTTTTGTTTGGTTAGTTTTGTTGTTTTGAGACAGGGTCTCATGTAGTCTAGGCTGGGCTAATCCTGCCCTCCACATCCCAAGTGCTGGAATTATAGCTGTATGTCACCATGCCCCAAGCTCAATAATCTGTTTCTAAAATTTTACTTCACTGATCAAAGTCGTCAAAATAAAACAGATGCTTTTTACCTTCAGTACAGACAATAGAGAAAACCAACCACCATAGTTGCTGGGGGTATATAAGAAAAGTACTCTCAAGTGTTCTGGTAAAAATGCAGCTTAGAGTAATATTTAAAAGACAAACTTCCAGACTTGGAAAAGAACCTCTATCAAAGGAAACATGTACACGCCTTCTGGTTGTGGGGGTAGGGGTTGAGACGATGTCTGCTCTGTAACTCAGGCTGTCCTCTTGAGTCTGCCTCCAGAATACTGAAATTATATGAAGGTGCCACCATCACCAACTGCATTTCATTTTCCCCTCCCTCTCTTCCTTTCTTTTCTTCTTAGTGACAATGGGTATTAAATCCAGGGCTTCATGAATGCTAAGTATGTGCTTTATGACTGAGTTACACGATCAGTCCAAAATCACTTCTTTTAACCCACTGCTAAGGAAGTAAGTGGACAAAGATGTGCTACAATGTATATGCAAGGCTAAGTATTAACTCAATTAATGAAAAATGTAAATGCCGATAAAAGATGACCTAAATAAACACTGTCACGGGTCTATACGGAAATAGTATGCAGCCATCAAAAATATGACAGACCTCAAATAACCCTAGTCAAAGCCAGGTGGAGTAAAAGTCCAGTCAGTTTTGTCTAAATTTCTGATAGACAAAAAATTAGAATACAACACAAAATTACTATTATTAAGGCAAAAATAATAACATCAAAGTAGACTTGTCAGTTTTAACAAAGAGCTACTTAAAGTATATTCAGAACTTAGTATTTAGAATAATACTATAAAGTCACTCAGTTTCTCCTTATTAACTCTGTGTCTGTATTTTTTTCTGAGGAAAACCTTGATAAAAATCATAGTTCTATAGTTCTATCATGGCAGGAAGATCTTTTAGCGTCTAGTTTTATCTAATTTTCTACAACTAATGCACTGTGTCAATGCTTTACAGAAATTATTCATTATTTTTATAATCAAAACATTCCTTTTTGGAGAGAAATTACTAGAAAAATGAAATTAGAAGAATCATAGAAAATGATAAAGAATTAGAGCTGGGGAATATCTCAGTGGTAAAGAGCTTGCTGGAGCAAGTGTTAGGCATAAAGTTTGGATACCCAGAAACCACAAAAAGCCAGGTAGGCACTGGAAGGCAGAGATGAGGATTCCCAAAACTAGCCAGCTAGCTAACCAACCTAAATCAGTGAGCTCTGAGTCAATCTATAAATAAGGGAGAGGGTTGATAAAGGAGATAACGGATACTAACCACTAAACCCTGGCCTCCAGGTACACAGGTACACACACACACAGAGAAAAAAAAAGAAAACAGTGACAAATTAAATATGGAAGGAAGGAAGGAAGGAAGGAAGGAAGGAAGGAAGGAAGGAAGGAAGGAAGGAAGGAAGGAGAGAAAGAAAGAAGGACTCAGAGAAATGGCTCAGTGGTTAAGAGCACTTGCTCTGGGAAGCAGAGCTAGGTCCCAGCACCGATATAAAAAGCCAAACACTGGGATGAAAACAGGAAGATTACTGGGCTTGCTGGCTTCCAGCCTCACCAACAAAATGCAAGTGGCAGCTACAGGAAAGATCCTGACTTAACAATAGCAGAGGAAGACAAAGGACAGCCTCTTCTGACTCTGCACACATGTGTACATGTACCCACACACATCTCTGCCCACACTCACACAGCAACAATGTTTAAAATTTATTTATTTGTTTGTTTGTTTTTCGAGACAGGGTTTCTCTATGTAGCTTTGCGCCTTTCCTGGAACTCACTCTGTAGTCCAGGCTGGCCTCGAACTCACAGAGATCCGCCTGGTTTTGCCACCCAAGTGCTGGGATTAAAGGTGTGTGCCACCACCGCCCGGCAACAATTTTTTTTAAAGACAGTGGTTACTACAAAAAAATCACAACTGTTCAAAGTGAAGAGAGTGTTAGTGGAGTGGCTGGTCACAAAAAGGACATCTATATCATATCGCCTTCACAAAGCTCAGGCACTGTCATGGAAGACTGGAGGAAATACTTTGAGGGCCAGAGGCTGAGGAGGAGCTAAAGAGAAACTGTCTTCTGGATACAACAGGACTGCTACGACCATAAACTCAGAGACCATGGTTGCCTGCACACGATCAAGCAGGTCAACACTCCAACATGAAGTGTGAAAGGGCTCGTGAGCCCATATTGAAGAGCTATGGACAGTTGATGGCTTGGGAGACCAGGTTTTCTAAAGGATGTGATAAGTCAACATACTCCAGTGGAAGCATATGGGAGCACACATTGGAATTGATTGATCATTAAAAAAAAAATAAAAGGCACTAAGTTGAGGAGTTAGGGAGGAGTTATGGGGAAAGGTGGTTGGTGTGAGTGTGTGTGTGCATGTGCATGCATGCATGCACAAAATGAATATATACTGCTATCAAATTCTCAAAGAATAAAAATGTTTAAAAAGTCTATAAAGGAAAGTACTAGAAGATGAGATGAGTAATTTGTAATGCACAGGTATAAAAGCCCACTAGTCAAGAAACCTAAGGCATTAAAATAATCCCCACCCATCACCAAATTACTCTTCAGACAGGCTGAGAAACGTGAACAAAACTCACTGACCCAGATGCGTCAGGACACAGCCCATTCATAGGTTTCACTAAATGTGACCATAAGCTTTTATATGTTGTGGCAGGGAGTCGGTTTTGACAGTTTGCTTTTTGTTTGTCTGTTCTGCAACCTGGAGTGGTGAGCTAACATAGTGGTAACTCTACAAGAAACTACTTAATCTGAGTGTGGATACTGAGAACATTTAACAGCAGGAAAATGTTCCTGAATATTCAATGACCAAAAAATTAATTAAAAATCAAATGGCAACAACCTTGAGGTTTGTCTGGCAGTGCACACTGTGTCACATCACATGACTCCACTGTAGTAACCTCGGTACTGAACACAATGTGTGCACTTTATTGCATATCCCATCATGCTGACTCAACATCAACATTGCCTGGAACACCTGAGGCTCAAGACTACATGTTTTTACTGCATACATACTTTTCTGTTCTTTTTTTTAAATATTTTATTTATTTATTTACTTATTATGTTCACAGAAGAGGGTGTCAGATCTCATTACAGATGGTTGTGAGCCACCATGTGGTTGCTGGGAACTGAACTCAGGACCTCTGGAAGAGCAGTCGGCACTCTTAACCTCTGAGCCATCTCTCCAGCCCCACTTCTCTGTTCTTAAGAAACATAATGGTTTAACTACAAAAAACAAAGAAAGACTGAGTATTTTCCTTCTGTCATTCCTCAGTAGTAATGTTTCAGGATGTACTTTATTTTATGTATATGGGTGTTGTGCATGGATGTCTGTCTATGCACCATTTGGGTCCCTGGGGCCTAAGAAGGCCAGGAGAGGCTGTCCCATCCCCCTGGACCTTAGTAACAGGTGGTTTTTAGCCACTATTATGGCACTGGGAACTGAACCCAGGGTCCTCTGAAGAGTAGCAACCAGTGCTCTTAACCCCTGAGACGTCTCTCTTCTTCAATGTATCAGAATGTGTGGTTTTAGAAATTCAGTTTCTAACTTGAGTTCCAATTAAAAAAAAATTATCAAGTTAAATTTTGCCTTGGGACTAGGACTGAATTTCCAAAATGTCCCCATATACACTTATACTGTTTTGCAGTACATATTTACACAAAGCAGCATTCTCAGCACTGACAACTATCAAAACAAAATAACAACTAGGAAAATCATTGAGGATGCTCTATAAGCTGCAGAGTCAAACATTAAGACATTTAAATTATGTAAAAATAAACAAGTAGATCTATCACATTCATATGCAAATTACCATTTATTTTCATAAATGGTGAGACTATATGTATACCCCAAAACGGTCTAAAGGTAAGTTTATGATTTTATGTTATCAGAAATGCTTTGTATGCCTATTTTATATATCTACATTGCCAGGGTCACACAAACATTTCTTGGATGAAAAGGGGGTCTTGAATGGATAAAGTTTGAAAAACACAATTCTACCCCAAGAACATACTCCGAGATATGAACAAAGAATATATATTTGTTTATATATAAACAAGCTTATCCTGGCCTCCCTCCTAGAAAAGTAAGTTATTTTCTAGTAAATGTTCAAGAATAGGGAAGGTCTTCAAAGAATTTTGTGTCTTAAACATTAACGAGAAAGGATCAAGATTTCTCCCTCCACATGCCCACAGACCCAAGCAGATACATGCAGCCACCCCCAAACTCTACATACCCTTGCTTCTTGAACATAACTCCAACCTCCTGGAAACACAATCCTCTCTAACTTGACTTAGAATCAGAAAATTAATTCAAAGCCAACACCAGGGAGCCAATGGACAGCACTGAAACACTGCTTGCTCTTCTTCCCTCTAGGACCCTGTAACCACTGAGGATGAAAAGCTGAGGCTTAGAACATAAAGTGCTCATCAAATACACACAGCTATCAAGGCCCAACATTGTGGCTCATGCCTGTAACCTCAGTACTCAGAAGCTTGAGGTAAGAGTTCAAGGCCAGCCTGGGCTACATAGTAAGACTCTGTCAAAAACAAAAAAACAACCACAGCTATTCTCTAGAAGAAGGGGAAAATCACTCAGAGACAATAAATAGCATGTGGTAAGAAGGGAACATACCTATGTATATCTCCTATATTCTCTATATACACTTTTGACACTATAACATGATCTTGCCATCTACAAAACTTGTTGGACTACATTCAAGCCTGTCCTGGGATAGATACACATGGCCCATAGGCTGTAGGTTGGACTGGATTATGCAAATCACCTTAATATTTCTTAAACCGGATACAAAGAAAATACTAAATATTCCTTGTTATATCATATTGTTTGGAGGATAAAGTAAAAAATTTTGTGCATGGTACAAACAGGCACAATTATGAGGTCTCTATTTTCTATGAGAGGTGTTGGATCCACAGATGTAGGTCAACTGTACTCACAGCCTCCATTTAGTTCTTGTCTGCTAAGCCAGTTCCTTCCTAACGCCCAAATCATCAGAACCAGACCCAAGAGAAAGAAAACAAACATGGCAAACAAAAGCTGGGGAAAGTAAGGCAAGCCCATTCCACAGAGCACAACTGGCCACTAGGCCAGCATTGTAGTGGACAATGGTACTTTATTTAAGGCCAGCTCTATTAAAGGGGCACATATATAAGTACAGACTCTAATATAAAAGAAAGAACTACACGGTCATCTATTTGAGAAGTATCTGAATTACATTAGAGGGGCTTAGGTACCATAAGCTGGAAACTAAGCAAGAAACACAATGAAGCTTCAGAATGACCACAAAAACCGATTTCTTGCCTTTTTTTCCTGGAGGATTCTGAATCTGGTGGACCAGGTAAGGCTCAAGATGCCCCATCCCTGACATGCATACTGAGATGCACAACTACTTACTGAAACCCAGGACACAGTCTAGCATCTAAGTCTTAGCACTGAGATGCTGCCAGCATCACTGTATCCACCAGGCTATGCTGGCACTACAACTCTCTTCTGTCTGAAAAATCCTCTGGCCAGCCACATTTCCCTCCCATTTAGAGATAGATGTCTATCAGTAGCTGTCCTGACCTTGTCCAAACTTCTACCTCAAAATTCTAATTCTCAATAAAAACAAATTATAACAGCACACTCATGAGCAATTTAAAAAAAAATCTAAGCACCATAAGCGATGAATCTCCTACATTACATCCTTAAGAATGCTGATAATTTTTCTTATTTAAAAAACCCACGTATAGAAACTTCCTATCAGAAAATAACCCTGCAGGGACCCGCTGGGCCATGGAGATGCAGCTTTTCTATTTCGTAAACATTTTCTACCTAAGACTAGTCCCACCTCAAAGACTGTTCTATGAAAATGACTGCAAGCCCAATCCAAAGCTTGGGCAAAAATGTCACCAGGAATCAGGTGCTTTTCTTGAAAACGAAGGCAACACCCTATTGTGCACACCTCTCTCCTCAGAAGGCCCCCAAATACCTCAAAACCAAAAACAGACTGAAAAGAAAATTTCCTTTTCTTTATCAATAAATTATAATAATTTAAAAAACTTTAGACCCACATAAAAGGTCCTAGATTATAAACATGCTTAATAATCACTTCAGTCATATTAGTTTCTGAACATGTATAACAGTATACATACTTTCTATAATTAAATTTGACTAAATAATAAATACCCTGACTTCGGAATTATCTTTCTGCAGAGAAATACATTAAAAAGAGGACCCAGGTTCAATTCCCAGCACCACATGGCAGCTCACAACTGTCTATAACTCCAGTTCCAGGGACCCAACACCCTTCCACAGGCAAAACAAACACCAATGCACATAAAAATAAATAATTTTAAAAAAAAAGAACAGAGGCAGAGCTTCAGTGAGATATACCTGAAAACTTAAGAGCATGCTTATCTCCTCTTAGATATATCCTCAATAGTGGACTCTACTACATTTCTACCTGGGTCTCTAATCTCTTCAACACTTTGGAGCTCCTAGCACCAAAGCACTGGGGGATTGGGGAGGTGCAGTCACAAAGAGGTGAACCCAAGGTCATCAGATGAACCTTCTCAGGCTGGCTTTCATGTTCTGATGATGCTCTTTGGCCCTTCTCTTAAACTTAATTGACACCAAATCTGTGGTCCACAGGTCCCCTCTCTACTAGTAGTGAATTACTCCCCTTTGCCAGCTCTCTTCCCTTCTTGTCCTGAGCCTGAGATCTATCTGATGCTCTTCCTGGGCAACATCATAAATTTGTCGTGTGAGCTGTTGACTCCAAGTTGGTCAGTAGCTGCCCTATTTGTTCACATACCACCCCTGCCTGCCATCCTGTCACTTGCACCTATACCTTTGTCCCCTCCTCAAGCTTGTTCCTCTTCCAGCTCTGTAGAGAATTCTCCACCACGATACCTTCTCAGGAGATAATCTACCTAAGTGATAATGCTGTCTTGTCTTCCTAACCCACTGTGACCAAACATATCCAGTCTGTAACTCCAGTTCCAGGGGACCTGACACCTTCATACCAATGCTTATTTTGATCTCTGTGAGTTCGAGGGCAGCCTGGTCTACAAACCGAGATCTAGGACAGGCACCAAAACTACACAGAGAAACCCTGTCTCGAAAAAAAATCAAACCAAACCCAACCCAACCCAACCAAACCCAACCCAACCAACCAAAAACCAAAAACCAAGATAAAACAAAAAACCCTAGGGGTGGAATGACCCTTTCACAGGGGGTTGCCTAAGACCACTGGAAAACAGATACTTACATTACGGTTCACAACAGTAGCAAAATTACAGTCAGGAAGTAGCAACAAAAATATTTTATGGTTAGGGGTTACCATAGCATGAGGAACTGTATTAAAGGATCAGGCATTAGGAAGGTTGAGAACCACTGACTTAGGGTCTCTGTGACATCACCTTCAAATCTCCTTGCCTTGGTGAGACCGTCTCCGATGGTTCCACCTAAGAAGGTCTGCATCCATCTTAATTACTGCATGGTACACAGGCCGCTGGGGTTTCTAATTGTTTTCCATTGAAGAGCAAGCTTGCTTTCCTTCACAAGTCCCCTCTAGGACTCCTCCCAAACCTGGGCCCACAGCAGGGCACAGCAAACATAACAAAAGAATCAAACAAATGACTGCATATCTTTCTATTCTCTACACCAGACAGAAATGTTGAAGCCTTGTGGGAAGAGGAGAGTCCCTTGTCTGTAACTATGAAGCTTCAGTTGCCCCATGAAGAACTTAATTTGGCATCAATGTCCCTTAACCTGAACTGTTTGGAAGGAAAGTTCATCAGCTCCTAAAAATCATCTCTTGTGCTGGTTAGTTTTTGTCAGCTTGACACAGCTCAGGTCATTTTGAAAGAAGGGAACCTCAGCTGAGAAAATGCCTCTATACGAGAGGCCTGTAGGCCAGTCTGTGGGGCATTTTCCTAATTAATGATTGATGTGGGAGGGTCCAGCCCAATGTGGGTGATGCCACCCTTAGGCAGGTGGACCTGAATTGTATTTTTAAAAGGCACACTGAGCAAGCAGCAACATTCTTCCATGGGTTTTGCTTCTGTTGCTGACTCCAGGTTCCTGCCTTGAGTCTTGGCTTCTCTCAATAATGGACAGTGATGTGGAAGTGTAGTCCAAATAAAACCTTTACTTCTCAAGGTGCTTTTGGTACTTTATTACAGAAATAGAAAACCAAACTAAAATCCTAGAGTTGGGGATTTAGCTCAGTGGTAGAGCTCTTGCCTGGCAAGCACAAGGCCCTGGGTTCGATCCTCAGCTTAAAAAAAAAAAAAAAGATTATTAGGAAAAGTATAATCCTCCCACCCCCAGTTCCTCCAAAAAGGGAAGGTCATTAGTTCAAGGCATCATAATTTCCTTTTTTAATGTAACATACCTCTTTTTTTTAATATCAATGTTTCCTTGCCATATGAAAATCTGTGCAATTTAAGACATCGGATACAATGGAGAAAATTCAAGAAAGATCACAGAAACACAGTCAAGGAACTGCAAACAAACTGTGTAAGCATAAGCTAAGGGAGCCATTCCCAGGAACTCAGGGCTGCTAAAATATCTGGATATAATTTAAAACTCCACATAAAGGAAACTATATGGCCACAAACAAGCCAGACTCCCTCAGAACCTCAATTTCCTCACCATCAAATGGGACCTTGTTAATAATGCTTCTCAAGAAGCCATCGCAGGCATAAGGTAAGTACACACTGAAAAAGATGCCATGCACCCTGTGCCTTGACCCTTTACTAGCCCCACCTCCATGCTCCACTGAAGGCTGTTGCCAGATGCTCATGGGCACGTGGCCTGACATGGCATGGCTACCCCATGCCACCAGAATAACAGTACAAAGGACCCAGTTTACTTCTCAAAGGCATTGATTAAAGTTCACTTGTGCCTTTATAAGAAAGGTGCCCTGAGGGAGCACTACAGCTTTTGTAGACAAAAATGTTTTCTTTGTTTACTGGTGATTTTGAGGGGGCCAAGGGAAACAGTGTTGACTGAATTCCTCCAAGGTTCCAGAAAATAAACAAAAGAACAAGACATACTGCTACTGTTCCTCCTGACCATTCTTCAAAGCAGGGGTTCCCAAGAGGGACAGCTGAATCCCAACAAACATATTTTGTCAGTGCCTGGAGATACTAGATTGTAACAACCAGGGCAGAGGAAGGGTCATGGGTAGTAGTGGCTAGGGTTATTGCCAAGGTTCCAGGTTGCCCTGTATTCGAACACTGGCCACTGCAGAGGCTAAAAGGAACCCTGCTGTAGTCCTGAAGGGGAAAGGCAGGCCCTCTGCCTAGTCCCTCTGTGAAACCCTTGGCCACTACACCTAGCAAGTTCAGATCTCCAAAGCAGCAGCCAAGGCTGGCAGAGGGACCTGGAGTACAGGGATTCTGTCACTCTAGAGAGGGGAGGACAAGAAGCCAGAGAAAAATTGAAAGAGGAAAGCAAAGAAGACATTAGGTAAGGGATTCCCTGTGTATAAAACGTAGAGCACCATGAAAAAAGAAAATGTTCTCAATGAAGTCTAAATGTGTGCCTAGTTACCAAGCAGGTACAGGCATGACAGCTGGCCTTGGGAGTTCATGGCTCTGTTTCCTCAGGGAGGACTAAGAGCAAAACATGAGAGAGGCCAGGCAGTACACTGCTCCCATAACCCTGGGACAACCCTAGCAACCAAAGCTACTCAAAGGAAACTAGAGGGGATTATCAAAAGAACGAAGAACAGCCGGGCGGTGGTGTCGCACACCTGTAATTCCAGTACTCAGGAGGCAGAGGCAGGTGGATCTCTGTGAGTTTGAGGCCAGCCTGGTCTATAGAGCTAGTCCAGAATAGTCTCCAAAGCTACAGAGAAACCCTGTCTCGAAAAACAAAACAAAAACAAAAACAAAAAAACCAAAGAACAGAAAATCATGGATGGTTTTGAAAACAGCAGATTTTACTGCTTTTAAAAAAAGGAAAGACAAGTGTTAACTGTGATAGCCTCTTCCCAGGATGTCTCACTGTTCCCACTTTCTGACTGTGCACTAAAAGGAGAAAAGGCCTCTTGTTTTCCAAGAGCTCAGAGCACTGCACGCTGTAAATGCTATCATTCTCTTAGTTCTGACATATACTAAGGTTAGAGAAGATCTTACAAGGGGAAAAAAAAGATAAACAACACTCCCGAATTCTTTGTACTAATAGTTAGTTCAAAATTAGTTTTTCCAAGGCCAAAAAGACAACTTTCTAGAAAGCATGGTCAGTTTTTGGCTAAGACTTGTCAATCATTACTGTAGACATAGATGGAAGTATGGAAGGCTCACCGTCACCAACAAACACAAGGAAGAAGAGAAGTGGCTACCCAGGGGTTGACCGTCCACCACCTGCACACTATGTATCTTGATGATACTCAGAATTTTGCAAAAGTAAATTCACATACATGATTCCATCAACACAAAGAATCTGGGAAGAGCAGCTAAATCAACTTTCCCTATCCGTCTTGCTGCTAGCTCAACACAGAAAATGTAAAGCTCATTGTGCTCTTCAGCCAGGTGGGTTATGTTCCTATCACTAATGGCATACTCTCAAATACAGTTCTTCTCTGTAAGCACCATAAAATCCATATGCCAAAGCACCCACCAAGACCCGGAGCACAGAAAACCAAGGGCAACTTACCATATTTGGCACATTGGTGACTGAAGTATTCTTGATATCTGTAGGAAAAGCAGGCAAACTATTGACCATGCTCTGTTTGCTGGATAACTGGGGGTTCACTCCAGTGGCTCCCATCTGCTGCCCTCCAGTTTGACTAAAGGGTTGTCCAAATGGACTTGTATTACCAGTCATTCCCATCTGAAACAAAAACAGGAACAATCATCTGTCATGACACAATCATCCATGAAAAAAAAAAAAAAGACTTCAGAAATGCTTGTCTGACCCACTGATGCCAAGGAATAAATCTCCTACGACCCCTCCCCCTCCAGTTATAAATAAAAACCACATTATCAGAGTTCATTGTTAAAATTGTAAAAAGATGAGTTTTATTAAAAAAGTTTAATGCTACCAACAGCTAACAAAGTGGCCTTAAACGACTAGATCATCCCTGTCCTAACCACCACCCCAGAATAGGCAGCACTTTTCTCTCCTCCCCACTGGCCCAATCCCTGTCCAGCACCAGCGAGTCCTACACAGCAAAGGCCTTGAGTTGATGACCATAGGGGCTTCTTCAGCTTGTCTTTACTCCCTAAGTGCTTTGTTTCTCTCAGGTTCCTCATCAGATTTTAACTAAGTTTCAACTAGTTTAAAATGCAGAGTAGGAACACTAGCAATGAAAGATAAAATATGTGGGCTCTGCATAAAAATGATGCAGCAAGGCAGGTGAGTGTGTGTGGGGAGAGAACTGAAGCACACTAACTGCCAACTGCACAACAGTAGAGACTGTATCACCCTTTATTACACATGCTCAATATTTTCCCTAGTAGAGTTTTTTTCTTTTAAACTATGGTGAAATAAAACCAACTATCTGGTAGATTAAGGCAAGGTCAAGAAGGAGGGACTCCCACCTCTGCCTCCAGAGGCCAGCCACACACAGAGCTGGGCCAGTTTCCTTAGGTCTAATTAACTCCAAACTCTTTGAGTATATGTGGGAGTCCCCAAAATAGTGCCCAAGTAGTAAGTAGTACCCAGTCCCCTTGAGAAGGAATAAAGAAACAAGGTGTTCAAGTTGCCTGTCTCTTTTTCACAGAGCTAAAACATTTTCTCTGCCATCTACTGCTTGCTCTGCATGTCTGGCATCACAGTCTGTTTGGACTGGGAGGAACAATTTTGATCAGGGAAGACCTCCAAGGGCCAAAGTTCCACTCAAGAAATTACAACTAGGCTGGAGTGTTGTGGAATAATCAATCCTGTACACTGAAAATGTGCTGCTCTCATTGTTAATAAAAAGCTGATTGGCCAGTAGCCAGGCGGAAAGTATAGGCGGGGCAACCAGACTAAGAGGATGCTGGGGAGGAAGAAGGGCAGAGTCACAGGAGTCTAGGAGGTCTCAAGCAGATGCAGGAAGAAACATGATGAATATGCTGTATTGAGAAAAGGTATCAAGCCATGTAGCAAAGCATAGATAAGAAATATGGGTTAATTTAAAATGAAGAGTTAGCTAGTAACAAGCCTGAGCTATTGGCTGAGCATTTATAATTAATATTAGGCCTCCGTGTTAGTTACTTGGGAAGCAGCTCTCAAAATACAGAAAATCTTCACCTACACTGGAGATATAGCTCAGTGGAAGATAGTTTCACTAAATGTTCTACACCATAGGTTTCATTCTCAGCAACAAGCACTGGTTAAGTTCTACCTAAGAAATCACTATCAATCTCAGCTGGTAACTGTCACGTAAGTAAACTCACTCTGTATAATGTATATTCCTTCTACGGACATCAATCTTTTTGCTTCCAAGGGCACTAGATCATTTCATTTCTTTTTACTCTAAAAGTCTAGATTGCCAACAAATCCACATGCAACCCAACTAACTCCAAATGC
This sequence comes from Onychomys torridus, assembly GCF_903995425.1. Classification (NCBI taxonomy): domain Eukaryota; kingdom Metazoa; phylum Chordata; class Mammalia; order Rodentia; family Cricetidae; genus Onychomys; species Onychomys torridus. Next base: position 16,241,123 of record NC_050450.1, on the reverse strand, counting down.
TATCAACAATGCCTATATGTAAAAAGGGCAGAGAGGGGGGAGCTTGCTATATGTACCTGAGCTTTCTTACCTTTCTGAAAATGAACCCATTCTAGTTGCAACCTTTATACTAAGTATTTAATATGAGTAACCTGAAACACAAATCCTTCACCAAACCTAGCAATGAGGCTCAACCTTGATTTCAGGAGACTTAAGTCAAGGCAGTAGCTAAGTGAGTACAAAGGGCATTCCTCATCCCAAAAAGACTCCTCCAACTGTCATATGAAACTCAGAAAAACAAACAGAATTATCTGTTCTCAGAAAGCAACACACTAGGTTAATTCAAGTACCAACCACTACTCTGAATTTATTTTACTACATAACTCAGGCCATTATAGGCTTGGTGCAAAAGTGCTTTACCAGCTGACTATCTCACTGACTCTGAAATATTGTTCTTAAGGACCTAGAATTTGAAAAACGGTAACAAAAACTCACAGAAGTAAAACTTCCAGTTTCTCTATTTTGAACCAAACATTTCTGAGCACATTCTTTCATTCACCCACAATCAATCCACCCTCACTATCACCTCACCATATCTGCCCGTGTCTGCTATGAGCCAAGCCCAGTTGAGAATGTATAGAGTTTTCCTACTCTCCAAGGAACTTGGCTCCTTATATACTTGAACTTGACAAACATTTAAAAAAAAAAAAAAAAAAAAATCAACATTGGCTGGAAGCTTCCGGCTTAATTAGAATACAGCAGCAAGAAGAATTAGCACCAAGAACCAAAGTAGGTAGCACACAGGGTATGGGAAAGGGCCAGTGCCAGCATATGCCCGTAAACTGAAGAAAGAGACCACAAGTACCAGAGCAATAAACTTCCCCAAGGACTCTATGATTTTCAAAGTGTGCCTGACCTATTCTTTTAAAAATAAAATAAAATTGCCGGGCAGTGGTAGCGCACACCTTTAATCCCAGCACTCGGGAGGCAGAGGCAGGCAGATCTCTGTGAGTTCAAGGCCAGCCTGGTCTACAAAGCTAGTCCAGGAAAGGTGCAAAGCTACACAGAGAAACCCTGTCTTGAAAAACCAAAATAAATAAATAAATAAAAATTTAAAAATAAAAATAATAAAAAATCAATCTGCTTCTGAAACGACAAACATTCTTGACATCATTCCAAAAACCACCCCGCCACAGTGAAAATGAGGTATCTGGTCAGATAGGTTAGTTTGCCTGATTTGACTCTGGCACTTTCTAACTGGATGATTTTAAGGGTTAATACTATGTTTCGAAACATTCTCATAGGTTTCTTTAGAAAATTTCTTCCTCCCTCTCTACTCCAATTACCCCATCCCCTTTCTTTAATTTTAAATTACTAAGATATAGTTTTGCTGGGCAGTGGTGGTATATGCCTTTAATCCCAGCACTTGGGAGGCAGAGCCAGGCGGATCTCTGTAAGTTCGAGGCCAGCCAGAGCTACACAAAGAAGCTCTGTCTCAAAAAAAAACAACAACAAAAAGATATAGTTTTGCTGTGTTTGTTGCCTAGGCTAGCTTTGAACTCATGATCCTCCCATCTCAGCCTTGTGTATATTAACATCCTCAGCTTTCTTTAGGAAATTTCTTGGCTTCTTTTCTCCTAGGCAAGCTGACCATTTCAGCATGGCTTTAATTCCCAAAGGGAATCATGAGCAAAGTCTAAGGTCATATAGACAGCATATTGCAGACATCCAATTCAAAGGAACTTATTACACATTTTGAAAGTTAGGGGCAAAAGCCCCATCCTGAGCCTATAACAAAAAGAAACGCAGACAGCTGGGAGGTGGTGGCACATGCCTTTAATCCCAGCACTCGGGAGGCAGAGGCAGGTGGATCTTTGTGAGTTCGAAGCCAGCCTGGTCACCAAATCGAGTTCCAGGAAAGGCACAATGCTACACAGAGAAACCCTGTCTCGGGAAAACAAAACAACAACAACAACAACAACAAAAAACAGACTAACTAAGGAGGCCCAAACTTGAGTATATGGCACCATGCCCATGTCCAGCACCAGCCCATTCTCAGCCAGATCAGAGCTAGTAGTTAAGTTTTAAGGCCAAAGAAGTAGACCTAAGTCTCCAAGGGGCCACCAAAGTCCATCTCAAGTAGCATGTCTCATCTTAAAAGGAGTGACATATTAGGTAGAAATCAATGGCCTCAGCTACAGATTTAGGGAAAAGCCATTCACTTTTAGAGTGTCTATCTAGACTTCTGGATTCCCAATTCTGTATCTATTCTTCATTGATCAAATCAAATTATCTATGGCCCCCAAGGCTAGGCTAATACACTGCTTAGCACCAGTGCACACAATATTGAAATGTCTAAATCCAATCAGTAATCAAACCTACTTAGTCCTTTTAATTTCCTAACAGTTACTTGTTAATAACCTAATAAACTTAGCTTTATTCTCAACTGAAGCTTATCAGATTTATTTTAAATCTGCTACTGAAACTCTTGAGTACAACCCAAAGCAAAAAAGGAACTGTCAGTTATGGTGAAATTTATTTGGAGCAAAATAAACTGTAGAATGTTGATATTCTCCTCAATTACTAGTAGCCCACACAGTAAAATGTATTTTTACTTTGTCTTTCCAAACAGAAGCTCCTAATACTTAATTCAAGTCAATCTCAGAAAACAGAAAAGTTAAGTACAGTAGGAGTAAAAAACAAAACAACAAAAACTCTCCTAAAGTGGAATCTATTAAATAATGCTTCACAGCTCTATGCACTTGTCATGAAAAAGCACTGTGATCATGTATGCCAGTTGCTCATTCAAGAATCTGCTTGTCTGGTAATGTCTTTCTTTACTAGAATGAAAAATATGTAAACTGCAGCTCCCATGAGTGAAAAATGTGCACAACAGATAAGGTAAGAAACCCAAGTGCTAGATCTGAGCCTGCACAGCCAAGGTAGGAGATCCCATGAGGGAATGCAAGCTTTCCCATGCAAGCTTTCCTCACTGACACAAGGGCACTTGTGGCAACCTGGCAATTATCCAGCAAATCAGCCAGAAGCTGCTCAGGTCCTGGGCTGCACAACCATAATCAACTGACAGACTTCAACACAATGGAGGAAAGGATGGTCTATCCTTCTTCTACACTGACAGATCCATCATAGACAGATGATGGAAGGAACAGAGCACTGCTCAACTAACTCCAAAGAGTTATCTGGTATTTATGCCAATCCATGCTGAGTCTGTCATGAGCACAAAACCAGGAGATTTAGCCTCTCTCAAATACTTGTCTCACACTGAAGGTGCTTAGTGTTTGGGGAGGGAACTAAATGAATGAGCACTCCAAGACATCACCACTTTAAGAAGTCCCCCAGAACAAGAGCATCTGTCAGCCCTGGAGAAAGCAAGTCACTGAAGCTAGGGCACAACAGCACAGCATGATGGGGGAAGGGGAGAGACCAGGACTCAGAGAAGCAGCTGCCCTCTTTCTATCTTCTAAATTTGGGGGGGGGGGGGGCTGGTCAAGTGCTGACCACACAAGCATTGAGAATCTCTGAGTTCAGCTCCTCAGCACTGATGTAAAAGCTGGGCTCAGAGACATGCGACTGTAAGTCACCCCCACACCAACACATACATATGTCATGTACACAAACAAATAATAAACAGTATAAAATAATATACTTTTAAGGTTCTGAGTTACTAGTCAACTGGCAGTTCACCTGGTCATGCTAAAAATGTTGAAGACACTTTAGAGTTGATTTTTGCAGTATGGCAGTTTTGTGTTTGATCACAACACAGACAGGAGAACAGTCTGGCCATAAAGCAAATTCTCTCTGCTGTATCTCCTATGCCAACAAACCTTGGCTTTGGTGCAAGACCCCATTATGTCCTAACCTACAGACACACCTCCATGCAAAAAGCCCAAACAAACCTGGGCTACCGGAATACTAACCCATTAGCTTCAGTGAGCACCTCTGGTTGCAAAAAGCCTCTTTAGTTTGCTTCAATGGGGAACAAATACTATTTTCTACTTATGATATAACAGCTATTAATTATTAATAAAACAAGCTCTGGGCTCCAAAAGAGCACAAAGATTTTCTCTCCACTGCACTAACCAAGAGAACATCCTAACTGTTCATCTCCCTCTCCTAACTCATAAGCAAGATCTGTATCAAAAAGGTAATAAACATGTCTTACCAATCAAAAAGGTAAGACACAGAAATCCAAAAACTAGAGGGTTTAAGGAGCAATGGCCCTGATATTGAAAGGCAGTGAGTCAAAGGCACTGGTGGGTTACTGAAAAGGGCAAGCTTTTACAGCAGTGGTATGCCATAGATCTACTTTCTTGCTTCTCTGTAGAATGAGAACCAGAGAAGCATTTTCTCCACATTGAGGCCACATCAGTGGTATAGCTCTTCTCCCAAAAGAACAGTCCACAGTCCACTGGGCTGAAACAATGGGGAGAGACAACTTGAATCATCAGTAGGGACAGGATAGAGGAGTTTAGTTTAAAATATTAACACCTGGCGCATGCATACATGCCTGTGGAAAAGATACATTATTAGATTTTCAAAAGAGGTCCATTAGAATTCCTAAGCTTCTAAGAATGAATATTGCTTGCCCATGAGAAAATGAATTGAAGCTACTGCAAAACTCAGAGAATAAGCAACTTGTTCCTGACCTCAAAGAACCCCATGCTTCATGTGAAAGTTTTACTGTACGGATAACCATTCACGAAACCAATCATTCAACAACAAATGCATACAACAGTAACATTCAGGTGACCACAGTGGATTTTCATCTCTAGATGACTATTCAAATACTCAAAGGATGGTCCAACTCCAATGAAATGCCAGATAGATATGACCAAAGCTACACATCTTAACAGGACAGGCTATGTAACCAGCAGGAGGAAGGGGAAGACAAGCAGACATATGCTGCCATGCAGGAGCTCACAAGAACTCAGTAAGTAGGGCTATGGGAAATGATGCTTCTGGTGACAAGTGGTAAGTTTAATATGATTTCAGTAAGATCACAAGTTATTATTTCCAAAGTAGACTTTAGTTTTCCTCATACTTTTATATAAACTTAAAACCACATAGCATAGCATGTGGAGGAAGGAAGTGAGACCAGAAAACATACAGAAAGACCGAGTATGACTTTCAGCAATAAGCTACCTATCACTTCATACACAAGCAAAAGACTGCTTAAAAAGCTCAGGAACATCAGAGATCAGCTCAAGACCTCACACTAAGTGCCATATTTTCAATCCAGAGACACTCTCCTACATCATGAAGACTGTCATTTCTCCATTGCATAGAACTATGTCCTCTAAGCACACCAGACTAAAATGATTACCACTGGACAGACACTGGCTCCGTCCACAAAGACCTGGCAAACTATAGTAAGTGGGACAATGGCAGTTTAATGCCTGATGTAAGGGCACGACAAATATGAGCACACCCCCACAAATAAGATGCAGTAATTTCTTAAAGCCAAGCCCGTGGGCTTTGGGGTATTTATTGGCTTGGTCTGAATGGTGGCCCTGCCACTTGCTATCTGTGTGACCTTTCTTGGGCAATTTACTTAAGTCTCTCTATGCTTTGGCACACAATGGAAATGAAAATACCTCCTTCTAAATGCTGTGAGAATTTAAAAAAAAATCACATTCATGAAGAATTCCAAATTGGAGCTGCCATACAAAAAGTACATGAATGTTGGCTACTTGTACTCTCATGATTATCTTGAGGCTTTGGGGTCAAGTTACACTAAATATGGCTTCTTTCCAATGTTTGCCTACAATAATAATGAAGTAAAGGAATGAAGTTTTAAGAATGTCAAGTGATTGGGAGCAGCGTCCAGATAAGTTGGCAGCAAGAGGACAGTTGGGACACTGCATCTAACTGGGAGACATGTCCTGAGAACCATAAAAACACTAGGATGAGAGCACTCTTCGGGCTCACTACCTATACAAACACTATGAAGAGACAATTGCTTTCAAACTATTCCAGACAATCACAAATACTTTTAACTTAAAAACTTTGTTCATTCCAACTTAAAACATATTAAGAAGCAATTGGGATGGTGGTCTACACCTATGGACCCAGTACCTGGGAAGCTGAGGCAGGAGAATCAGACTAGGCCATATAGGAAGACTGTCTCAAGAAAAATAAAGGATTAGAATATGCTGGCATAATGCACATTAGCTGAAATTTGAACCAGAACAAAACCACTCATGAATAAAGTGGCTTATTCCTGCTCGCATGTGGGCTACAAAGCAACTGTTCTACTTGGTGCATCTTTGGTCTGACCTGACAGGTTAGCTAAACGGACACTTTCAACCTTTCTCTATGCAGTGGAATACAACTATGCATCTATGTAAGTTTTATAAAAACAATATGGTTCAGCAGCACCAGGTGGGGCACACCTTTAATCCCAGTACTCTGGATGCAGAGGCAGGCAGATCTCTGAGTTTGAGGTCAGCCTGGTCTACACAGCGAGTTCCAAGACAGCTAGAGCTACATAGAGAAACTTTGTCTGGAAAAACCAAACCAAACCAAACCAAACCAAACCAAGAAACAACAAAAATATGATTCAATACATATGAAACAAAAAACTGTAAATAATTTAAGGACCAGAAATATTCATTCTTTCTAATGGAAAGAAGAACCACTTTTTTAAAACTAGACCATGGCTACATCATTTGTAAAGTCAAAGCATTTCTCTCTTGGCAACCCACCAGTGCTGGAAAAAAGCCAAGAAGAGCAGTTTTCATGGAAAGGCACGGCTGTATCAGTCGGCAGCTATCACCCACTTGCTCTTGGAATCATTCCAGCACCTCAACTTGATGAATGGAAAGTTAAGGGACCTGTACCATTAATGACAATGCCGTAGGCAGAAAGCACATTGACCAACCAGAGCACTTCTGGGAAGCAGAACTAGGTGAGCTGGCATGGGCAGGTAACAGTCCCATCCTGATAGCACCGAGGAAGACACAGCCCCAGATCTCAACACTTAATGTCAATAGTAAATCCTAGTTGCAACATTTCTCATGTTTTCCTTGGAAATGACTTCTATTAAGGCACCATGACAGGGAAGTAAGAACTCTAGGACTGGAACACTAGAATTGTTTTGGTAATGAAGGCAGTACTCCAATACCGGTGCTATGCCTCAGCCGGCCATGAGCTTTGGAGACATCATCTCTTCAGGATGCAATCTATGCAATTTATTCATACTCAAAACACTGGGCTGGAAGCAGTTGGCAATTTGTTTCTAATCCTACTCCTAACTAACCACATGGCAGGGACGAACCTCTTGCCTCCAGCCTAATTTTTTCATGCATAAAACAGCAACATTCAGGTGACCACAGCAGAACTTTCACAATTCCTTCAGATCTTAAGTCTTATGCCTTTTTTAGTTCTAATCAGCTTAAATTACATGACAGCTTTACACTCCTGGGAAATGCAGGTATTCTCAGTGCAGAACAATTTGGGACCCCAAATCTGGCTAGCCCAGAAGGGTCTTGTATCAGCAATGCTCTCAATGTGGCCAATGGCCACTACAAAAGATCACATAGGGTATACCCTGCTATGTAAACAGCAGCACAGGAACCAAGAGTCCACAACTTCATTTTCTCTGTACTCTTAACCACAGCACTTTACAGAAAGCATAAGTACAAAGCAAAATAAGCCAAAAGAGGGCATAAAATGTAAGTGAATTGTTTTGCCTAATTCCATCAAATCCTAATACTTTTTTAAGGCAGAAGAACAGCCTCTTAAGGATTAAGCAGTCCTTTCTAGCCTGGCCCACAGTAGCAATGAAGAAGGGGAAGAGGAAATAAATGGGAGACATGAGGGAAAATATCATTTTCCTTTATCAACACAAATTTAATTCACACTGTAGCTATAGGACACAGCAGAATAGATCATCATTGGATGAACTACATATATGCCCCAAACCCTCTACACAAAAGACAGATATGCCATCCGTCACAATTCACAGTCCATTCACTGATGAAAATGACAAACGGACACTCGAGGAAGGCTCAAAGGAGCAATGTAATGTAAGTAACAATAATGCAAGACCCAGAGCAATGGAAGGACAGGGTAGAACCCAGAAGAAAGCAAGCGCAGGCGATGTACCTCTGCTACACCAGGGCACGAAACAAGAACAAGCTCTCTTTTAGAAAGGTATGATTTTCAGATACACACACACACACACACACACACACACACATATACACATACATACATACATACATACACACTGCCATACGTATATGTATGTATGTTCTACACATGTGTACATCATGGTTACCCATGAAGGCTAGAAGACTATCAGATGCCCTGAAGCTGGAGTTATAGGCAGTTGTAAGCTGCCAAGAGTGGGTGATGGGAACCAAACTCAGGTCTCGAGGAAGAGCAGCAAGCATTCTTTAACCACTAACCCAGCTCTCCAATCCCAAGAACAAGTTCTTGAAAGTGGCTGTTAGCTTTATCACAACAGTGAGAGAACAGTATGTGGGACAAGCTCTAAGAGGAACATAGGGATGGATACAAACAGGTTCTGTGCTGTTCCTCCTGACAAGCTTTATACATCAGTGACAACAGGAGGGCTGCAATAGGTAAAGGTAGACCCAGAACTCTAAATGCCTTCACATGAAGAAGTGTAAAGCACACTCAAAGGCGATTGTCACTTTAAAACATGTGCAACTCTACAGCATACCAACTACTGAACTGTGAAAAGACCTCAAAGAGATCACGGACAAATGACATTCTTAAATCAAGAGCTCCTGACTAGTGATGCCCACTTGTCAGAGGACTCAGAGGAAGCTAAGACCTTTAGTATTTGACACAGAGACCCAGAGAAGTGCAAAAGAGTGGGGAAGCAGAGCCAAGGGACTGGTCATACTTGACTCGCATAGTATAAACAGCACGTGGTTACTGACAGAGAGAACTGCCTGCCCTGTAAGATTAAAAAGAGAAAAACAGACCACAAGATATATAATCCCCAAGAAACATGCACACACAGAGAACAAGGGTTGGGGCGGGTGCAACTGCAAAACATCTAGTGATTAATCTGGAGGATTTTCTTCCTTTCTTTAAACTATATTTTATTTATTTATTTAATGTGTGTGTGTGTGTGTGTGTGTGTGTGTCTCATGTGTGAAGGAGTGTGGGTATGTGTATATTAACATGTGGAGGTCAGAAGACAACTTTGTGAAGTCAGTCCTCTCTTCTACCTTCATGTGAGTTACAGGGACCAAACTCAGGTCATCAGGTTTGCATGGCAAGCCTCTAATGAGCTGTTCCATGAGCTGTTCCAGCAGTCCTAGTTTTTCCTCTTTTAAAACTTCTGTAGTATTTAAAACATCTGAATCACGCCTTTAATCCCAGCACACGGGAGGCAGAGCCAGGTGGATCTCTCTGAGTTCGAGGCCAACCTGGGCTACCAAGTGAGTTCCAGGAAAGGCGCAAAGCTACACAGGGAAACCCTGTCTTGGGGGGGGGGGGGGGGGGAATCACTGAAGCTGTCATCAAGCACTAAACACAACTAGGTAAACCAAACCAAATGGCTCTGAGATTCTTATATGGCTATTAAACTGTCACACGCTGTTCTAATGCATTATAGTATGACTAGAAAAGTATCTGAATGAATGAGACTTGGCCCCCACTATCAGCTCTTTCCCGCCAGTCTTTGCAGAAAAGGTAGGAAGGAGGGAAAACAGAAACAAGTATAATCAGGACACCAACAGCTGTGTGTTGCTCAAACAGTTTATGTTTACTGCTTCAGCAATCATGTGTTGGCTCCTGGTACAACAAAGGTGCGATTATCACTGCACTCTGAACTCTGGCTCAATTGTGACAGTTAGAGATACTGCTTCATTAGGAGTTATTTGGTACCTGAGCATTGGAGAGCTTACTAGAGACTGGAGTGAGATTACCTGAATATATTTAGCTCCCAAGTTCAAAGAGCAAGGTGCCATTATAGTCACTAGACAACAACAACAACAACACACCAACACACACACACACAGGAGCCACTTTATATAAGGAGCAGACTCTCCAACAATGAGACTTACATGGGAACTATTACATAGCACACCTGCTGCTGCTGCTGCTTTTTCTTTTTTTCTGAGTCAGGGTTTCTCTGTGTAGCCCTGGCTGTCCTCGAACTCAGAGATCCACCTGTCTCTGCCTCCTGGGTGCTGGGCATAAAGGTGTGCGGCACCACAGCCCAGCTAACCTACCTGCATTTAAGCTCAGCTCTGTTGCTGGGATAGTGGAAGTTGAAAAGGCAGTGGTCACACACACATTTATCAACAAGAACAAAGTTATTTATTAGTTATCTTTCAGAAGGTACTATGGAGTGGTAAAAGTACTATGCAGGAGGGACAAGTATTCTCACAATCAGGGTAACAGACATAAGACCCAAAGAAATCAGATGAATGCTTTCATCTGATCAATTGGATTTCTCGATGGAGAGAGGATTCCCAGTCTAAGAAGTCAGGCTCAATAGACCAAACCAGAACTGGACCTTGAATACCCGCTATACAACATCAGGAATGTTCAATATCATCAGCATGAGAGAACATGGCAAGACACTGGAAGAAGCCTGGATCTCTACCATTATTGCAGTTTCAAAGTTTATCTCTACTCCAGCAACTTAAACATCTATAGTATCACAAGTATGTAGCCATCTATCCAGAAAAAGGTGGTTTGTTTTTTTGGGGTGTGTGTGTGTGTGTGTGTGTGTGTGTGTGTGTGTGTGTGTGTGTTTTCCTTGTTTTTGAAACAGGGTCTTAATTAGATAGTTCTGGCTAGGCTGGAACTCACTATGTAAATCAAACGATAGCCTCAAACTGAGATCCTGGGATTAAAGGCATGTGCCACACCTAGCTTATGGAAGATCTTTTATTATTTGTGTGTGTGTGTATGTGTGTGAGTGTGGGTGCATGCTTACCACATCACATGTATAGAAGTAAGAGTCAACTTTTGAGAATTGGTTCTCTCCTTCCACCATGGGTTCTAAAGTTAAGTGTCAGGCTTCCACAGCAAACATTTTTATCTGCTGGGCCATCTGAGGCAAGCCTGGTCAATTTATCAAGATCCAAGCTAGACAAGGTTACATAATAAGTCAGTCAATCAGCCTCCCTCCCCTCTCTCCCTCCCTCCCTCCTTGTCTGTCTCTCTGTCTCTCTCTCTCTCTCTCTCTCTCTCTCTCTCTCTCTCTCTCTCTCTCTTAACATAGTCAATCAGCCTCCCTCCCCTCTCTCCCTCCCTCCCTCCTTGTCTCTCTCTCTCTCTCTCTCTCTCTCTGTCTCTCTCTCTCTCTCTCTCTCTCTCTTAACATAGTCAATCAGCCTCCCTTCCCTCTCTCCTCCCTCCCTCCTTGTCTGTCTCTCTCTCTTATACACACACACACACACATGCACAAACAAACAAAATAGAGAGGGAAGAAAACAAGAATGAACTGGCTATCAATGCTTATGAACTAAAAACATCTCAGAAAAACAGCATTCACAACAATGACAAACAGAATGAAAGCTGCTCGAATCTGCCAATCAAATTCTAAGGACTTAGTCAACGAGTTAAGAGCTACCCATCTCCTTTTGCTCCCTTCCCCTTGCTTACAGAACCCTCTGGAGTGGTAGCAACAGCCGTAGAACAGTCAAAGGCTAGGTCATGCAACCCAGAAAGCACAGCTGCCAAGAAGGCAGTGATCCTACAAGCAAATGTGCCAGTGCTTTATCTTTATCTCCCATTCACCACACTCACTCAACACACACACACACACACACACACACACACACACACACACACTCTCTCTCTCTCTCTCTCTTCCTCATCCATTCTTATCTCTGTACCCCATGCCTGTCCAAGAAGAACACCTGCTCATGGCTGAGAATATATACTTCCTCTTGTCATCTGCACAGGACATGCTGACTTCTGGTTTCTGAGTTCAATGGGACAGCACATAGGAAAATGCTCTGAAAAACCACAAGGCACTGTACAATCTCGAAGTAGCTTTAAGATCTCTTTCCAAAAATAGGATATAAAATATCTCTCTAAGCAACCAGGAGTCTCTGAAATGAACACTTTCTAAGTTTAAAAAGACAGGTAAAAACTCAAGTCAGTAACTGCAAAACAATGTTTGAAATCTGTACCTCCCAGCATCACCTTTCTCTTTGTTGCAAGGATTTAAGATGGCCTGTGTTCTAGCTCATTCTTTATTACTTGTTAGAGAAATTCAAAATGAGTACAGCTCAGTTTCGAGCACATGAAGTTTCCACTTAAGAGAATAAAGCACTAACTGCAGTCCTGACTGTAGAGACTGTGGTATTTTTTAAAAGTCAAAGGTAAAGAGCCATATTTCTATCCTTAATAGGTAATATGCAGATATATATTCCTAGAAGTTTGACATCACCATCTGCTGGTTAAATATTGGCACTTCCTAATGAGAAAATGTCACCAACATTAAATCCCTGGGGTTTTGTTGTTGTTGTTGTTATTGTTGTTATTCTTTTAACAAGACAAGGTTTCTCTGTATAGTCCTGGCTGTCCTGGAGCTCACTCTGTAGCCCAGGCTGGCCTTGAACTCATAGAGATCTGCCTGGCTCTGCCTCCCAAGTGCTGGGATTAAAGGTGTGCTCCACCACGGCCCAACAAATTCCAGGTTCTTAACGGGGAATGTCAGATGCTTGTCTCAAAATATACAAGAGCTCAAAACAGTCTGCCCACAGCCAAAATTAAGACAGAATATACATTAGAAAAGGTAAATCTAAGATAAGCAACTCTGCTTGAGGGTAAATCTAATTTTTAAGTATGTTTTTGTGTGAGAGACACAGGATTTTAATATGCAGTCCAAGTTGGCCTTGAAATTTCAGTCCTGTTACATCTATGCTGGTATAGCATACCTAAATTTTAAAAGAATGACTAAGGCAAAATCTTCTGTTGAAATTTACCCATACCCCCCATTTGAACTTCTTATAAACAGCAAAATTTTCACTTGAAAATGTGGCTGTAAACCCTCAGAAGCAGAAAGAATCTTGACCCCAGAGATCCACCTGCCTTTGCCTCCTGAGTAGATATTAAAGATGTGTGCCATCAAACTCAGCCAATACCAAGTTTTTAAACAAGATGAAACATGTATATTTTAATCTAAATTTAATGAAAAACTATGAAGAGACAAATCTGTAAAAATAAATTATATAAACATTCCACCTTAAAGGAAGGGGAACATAATGCCCACCCTTAGGTGTGTGACAGTACAGAGGGAGGAGAATGTCAGAGCAAAGAAACCTAACGATCGATCAAACCTCTGCCAAGCATCAAGAGCAACATCATGCATGACAATGAGTCATGTTGATGTTATGTGCATCCTTGATAGGATGAGAGGAAAATAGCATGATTTCCCTACAAATACCTTTGACTTTATTATTTAAAAAAAAATTAGATTTTTTTTTTTTAAACTGGTGGTTTTGCTTACATGTATGTATTTGCACCACATGTACGCACCTAGTGCCTGTAGAAATGGTCAGATCTCATGGAACTGGAGTTACAAATGGTTGGGACCATGTAGGAGCTGGGAACCAAACCCAGGTCCTTTGCAATAGCAACAAGTGCTTTCCACTGAGCCATCTCTCCAGACTTTATGATCTTATTCTTATGAGAAAAACATCAGAGAAATACCAAAAGGGGAACTTTCAGCAATATCCCTAATCAGTTTCAAAACTGTCAAGGTCATCAAAACACAAGAAACAATTAAGAAAAATGCCACCTCTGAGAAAAACCTAAAGAACTGTGATTATTACACATGGTACAATATCTTAGAAAGGCTCCCAAAACAGGAAGCTATAAAGGAAAAAAAAAATCTAGGAAGTCGGATTCAAGTATTGCTGTCAGTCAATCATGTGTCAGTACTGGTTCAGTCACTGTGACAAATGTACCACAAGAATATTCGATGTTAACAGGGAAGGTTCAGTGGAATAAAAGTGAAGAGGAAACACAGGTCTTCTGCACTATCTTGAATATCTTCTATGAATCCAAAACAGCTAAAAATAGACTACTTTAAAATGAAAAGCAAATTGACAAAAAATAAAAAATAAAAATAAATGTCAGCCGGGCTGTGGTGGCCCACGCCTTTAATCCCAGCACTTGGGAGGTAGAGCCAGGTGGATCTCTTTGAGTTCGAGGCCAGCCTGGTCTACAAAGTGAATTCCAGGAAAGGCTCAAAACTACACAGAGAAACCCTGTCTTGAAAAACCAAAAAAAAAAAAAAAGAAAGAAAGAAAGTTAAAAATCCTGGAAGCAGGTGAGGCTAGAGAGATGGTGCCGTGGTTTAAGATGTGTACTGCTCTTGCAGAGGACCTGGGTTTAGTTCATACCACCTGCATGGTGGCTCCTGACACATTGTAACTCCAGTTCCAGGAGATCAATACCCACTTCTGGCCTCTGAGGGCACCAGGCTTGACTGCAGTGCACATCCATACACGCAAGCAAAACACTTATGCCCATAAAATAAAATCAAGTAACTATTAAAGAAAAAACAAAACAAAAAACCAACCAAACAAAAAAACATCCAAAATGTTACAAATCGAACTTCTCTTTGTCATTACAATATAAGAAAGATAGATGACCTGGCAGTTAAGAGGACTTGCTAGACCTGCAGAGGACCTGGGTCGGGTTCCTCTGCAACTGCAGCTATGGCAGAGATCTGACGCCCTCTCCTGTCCTCCATAAAAACTGCATGAACATGATACACAAAAGCAGGCAATACTCATACATGTATGTATGTATGTATGTATGTATGTATGTATGTATATATTTTTAAAGACAGATATTTAGCCAGGCATGGTGGTGCAGACCTTTAACCTCAGCACTCAGGCAGATCGTTGTGAGTTTGAGGCCAGCCTGGTCTACACAGTGAGTTCCAGGACAGCCAGGGCTATACAGAGAGACATTGTCTCAAAACAACACAAAAACCAAAGAATAAAAAGACAGATACTTCAGAGGCAGATTGTTCTATAGATTCAAAATGTATAGAGACATAATTATGGTGGCCTCCTGCATTCAACACAAACACATATACTTCTTGAGAAAGTCTACTTTCTTACGGGCATTGCAAAGCCTGATTGGCTGAATAGATACTTCAACTAGAGAACTATGACCTGCTCAGATGTCAGGCAAATCTCAGTGGGCAGAGATGAATTTTCTTCTTTAGACTGTAAGCAGTACATCACATCCTTCCATATAATGAAAAATACTCCTGGGAAAGAAATGACTCTCAGCTATATTTTCTATAAACTTTTTAGCGGGGATCTGTTCTTTTTTGTTGTTGTTTTTCGAGATGGTTTCTCTGTGTAGCTTTGTGCCTTTCCTGGAACTGGCCCAGGCTGGCCTCGAACTCACAGAGATCCACCTGCCTCTGCCTCCCAAGTGCTGGGATTAAAGGCGTGCGCCACAACCGCCTGGCTGGAATATCTGTTCTTATACAGAAAAAAAACCAAGACATTATATACTTACCATTTTATAGACAAGTGGTAAATAAATACAATTTGGAGTCAACCACAGGTGGGATATAAGTAAAAATCTGCTACTTTCTAACGTGTCATTTTGAATGATGTCCTCCTATACAATCATGACTGTGGCTCATAAGATGTTACTCCTTGTGTAAAGTAGATATACCACCCACCTCAAAAGGTTATTAAAAACTAGACAAAAAGAACCCATTTGCAGAACGCTCAGCACAGTACCAGCACAATGGCCTCTTCCTCCTGCTCACACTCACCATAATTCAGGAAGAGTAAATACAGTAATTTAGGACTATGCTAAAAAATATTTATGCTGTAAGCATACACGCATTGAAAAAGGCCAAAAATATTACACCACCATCAGCATAAAAACCCTTAAGTGTTTTAACTTAGTGGCAGATGAACAACAAATTACTGTCTATGGTACATAAAACTCTTTCCAAAATATAGAAGAAACACTTTGGAAAAGCTGGTCATCATGTTATGGCTCAAATACATTGAGAAAAGCACAGCAAATTTGCAGGTTCACACACTAAAATTGTTCTGTGGACAACTCAGAAGACAGAAATCATTTGTAAAGTGTGAAGCACACAATCACTATATTGTACGTTCGCACCATCAAACCGAGTGTCCTTGGGGATACTACATCACCAGCCCCATCTGGAGCCTGTTCAAGCTGGCTGCATGAATAGAGTGCTCAGGATGTGTGAACTGACCAGAAGTGGTACAGCACTGGAGACAGAATATAATTAGCCCAACTTCCACAGCTTTGTTGACTACCCCAGGAATTGAATGAGACCTCAAAAGACCATGCTCAAGGCTTCCTTTGAGCCTTCCAGTAAGAAAGGGCAACACTAGCCTTGAAAGGATAGTTACTGATGACAAAAACTCACATTCGCCAACGGCAGACAACAAACACATGCAGTACCTACCATGTCACCCACGGTATCTACTACACTCCAAACTCACTGCGCATGCACAAAGGCAGGGAGTAAAACTGATTCTTAGGAATATCTATCTCAACAAGCAAAAGACTGCAAAAACCAGTACAAAGCATGGGATGCCTCCTGTGATGGCTAATCTTGGTTGTGAACTTGACTGCATCAGGAACCAACAAAACTCCAGCAGCTGGACACACCTGTGAAGGATTTTCTTGATTGGGTCATTTGAGGCAAGAAGACCCACCCTAAATCTGGGCTACACCTTCTGGTTGTGCTGTTTGCCCTCACTCTCTCTGGCAAGTTCATCCATCCTGCTGCTGAGGAATCACTTCTATGGTATTAGAACTCACAGCAGCTGTGATAACGGCCACATAAGATCAAGCCAGTCAAAATTCCAGCATGGATGGGAGCGGAACTCTCAAGGTCCTACTCCTAGCTGAGGGAACTAATGGCTATTGTTGGATATAAGAAAGTCCATTTTCCAGGTTGGCAACGCTATAGTGGAAGGCCCATGTGCACAATGGCAGCAACTAATAGGACTCAGTGAGTTTTTCAAAACAAAAACAAACAAAACCAAAAAGGACATGAAATTGGGAGGGGTGGAATAAAATTCATTTTATATAATAAAAATAGTGTATGTGAAAAATGCTAAATGAAAGAAGCCAGACACAAAAAAACTACATATCATACAATTCCATTTATATGAAGTGTCCACAAGAGGCAAATGTGTATAGTTAACAGTAAATCAGTGTTTGCTCAAAACCAAAGTGTTGGCAGACACGATGGTGGCGCACATCTTTAATCCCAGAGCAAGTTCCAGGATAGCCAAGGCTACACCCACAAAAAAACCCTGCCTCGAAGAAAAAAAAAAGCACAGGTTACATAAACTGATAAAAATGTTTCACAATTTATAATGGCTACATGTATCTTTGCATACACTGAAAAACCACTGAATTACTGAACTAATTACATGGCATATGTACTATAGCTCATCACATTGTTATTAGTAAATAATTTACATATTTGTTGCAAATAAAATAGATCAATAAAATAAAATCTTTTATTCATATGGCTTTGAACTCTGGACTAGAACTTAATGAGATTCCTAGCAGGAGCTTGGAAGACAGTAGTACTGAGAGTTATGTGGACTGTGGTGGCCCCTATTCAAGAGGTTTCAGAGACGAACAATATTAGTAGCTAAGCTGGAAAATGTTCCTGTGATATTTGGGGGAGGACAGGGGGAGATGGCTGCTTTCTACCTATATCTTAAGGACTTGCCTGAAGCTAAATTTAGGCCTAATTTCCTCAGCAGAGATTTCAAGACAGCCAATACTGATTGTGCCAAATGGTTATTAGTAACCACTGTTATGTAGGTCTACAATGAAAAAGTACAAATGGGGCAGAAAGAGATACAAAATACAGTTTGAAGAGAAAAACAGCATCAGGAATTTAATGTTACAGGCTAAGGCTTGTGCTGAAAGAAATACAGAGATTAGGGAAAGGCCTTCTTTTCAATGCAATATAGGGAAGGGGACCTTAAGGCAAGATCCAACACAGCTGCACTTCCAACTTATGAAAGGAAAAGGCCTAAGGAATCCTCTGCTCCTAGAAAGTAACAACAAACAAGGGCACACATGATTCAAGGGGGACCAGGCTGGATTCCAAGCTGACAGGCAAACTTGTCATTGTTGTCCACATGGTGATTGCTTTACAATCATGAAAGTTGGGGGTCATGGAATCTTCCTCCATGGTTTCTGGGAGCTTCTATAAGGCTAGCTATATGACAAGGGAGTCTCTGGATGGAGGACCTGAGGGGCCACTGTGTGAGGCTGTGGAAATGAAGCCTGAGTTGCACTGGAGACTCCAAGATGTTGGTGAATGCCAGAGTCATGGATATTGGCCAAGGAGAGCTGTGGACCCAGCAGACTGCAGACAGCAAAGCTGGAAAGGCAGAACCGTGTAAGCCCTTTGACATCAGATAAGGAGCTACAAGACTTGAGATTTGCCCTTCTGGGTTTCAATCTTGCTTCTATCCAGTATTTCCTCACTATGATGCCTTTATTCCTTCCTTTTGGATTGGTAATGTATACTCTGTAATGTTCTGTTTTAAAAGTATGTAATTTGTTTTTTGATTTTGCAAGGCATTAGAGTAAAATACTATCCTGAGTCTCATAAGAGATTTTGGACTCTTAAATAGTGTTATGACTGAAAGGTGGGGAGTTTTGAACTTGAACTGAATTCTTTTTGCATTATGTTACATGGTAACAAGACTGTGGGGAGCGGGGGTGGAATGTGGTGGTTTGAATGAGAAATGCTCCTATAGTCTCAGGCATTTGAACACTTGGTCTCCAGTTGGTGGTACTGTTTAAGAAGGATGGCCTTCCTGGAGAAAGTATGCCACTGGGGGCTGCCTTTGAGATTTTAAAGATTTGTGGATTCTCAGTTTCCTCTCTGCTTCCTGCCTGCGGTTTGAGATGTGAGGTCTCAGCTGTTTCCGTCACTTGCTGCCACAATCCCCTGCCATGATGGATCCTTATCTCTCTGGAACTGTGAACTCCAATAAACCCTTTCTTCTATAAAATGCCTTGCTCAGGGCATTCTGTCACCATAATAGGGAAGTAACTAATATAGGGTGTGTTGTGGATAATATTGTCAACTTGACAGGACCCAGAATCACTGAAGAGGCAAGCTTCTGGGTATATCAGTGACAGATTTTCTAAATTAGCTTCATTAAGATGCAAAGACCCGCCTTCACGCAGGATTAGAACCTGGAATGCATAAATAAGGAGAAAGGCAACTGAGCACCAGCAGTCATCACTCTCCTCTTCCTGACTGCAGATGCCAAGTGACCAGCTGCCTCAAGTTCCTGCCAGTATGACCCTGGAACCATGAGCCAAAATAAACTCTTCCTTATCTGAGCTGCTTTGTTGGGTGTTTTGTTGCAGCAATGGGACTTCCACACTCAAGCTCACACATATTATAAATAAATATAAACAAAAGACTGTCAGGGATGGAATTATGTTTTCTTCTCTAGAAAGTCCCATGTTTTTAAAAAACTTTTTTTTTGGCCAGGCAATGGTGGCACATCTTTAATCCTACCTAGCACTTGGGAGGCAGAGGCAGGAGGACCAGCCTGGTCTACAGAGTGAGTTCCAGGACAGCCAAGTATGTAAGTCAGTTATGGTAAGGTACCTGAAACTGTTCTGCCCTTCTGCCCCAAATCTGCTCCTCCACTGGCTGTATACATCCCACACTGCATTATACTTCAATATGCTAAGGAGTTTCATTTTACAAACCACTTATTTCTGTTATGATCTTCTAAAAGAGACCAAATTATGACTTTTTTTCTGAATAGCAAATTCCACTTTATTTGCATTATTTTTAAATTTAGTTACACTTTTATAGGGTGAGTGTGTATGAGGGAATGTCTGCATATACACATGTGCCGTGGCGTTCATATGGAGTCCGCAGACGACCCACAGGGGTCAGTTTTCCCTCCCCCATGTGAGGCTAGTGATCAACTCAGGTCATCAGGCGTTAGCTTCCTTTCTTTACACTATTTCATAGAAAAAATGAGATATTACATCAAAGTGAGAAGCATCAGATAAACATATAGTTTATCTATCAGAGATTCCCAACTGACTATTCAAATAAAGAAGATGGACTAACCAATCCTTTAACAGCCAACTTGATTCTGCTAATTCTTTAATAACTACATTCTGTTAGTCTATTCTTTTAGTTCTTTTAGAACATAAATTCTCAGAATGCAATTTCTGATTTGCAAGTTCCTTGGAAGAACTTGTTAAAAACACAAATTCCCAAAATTGCTGAATCAAAACTCTGTCTGGCTCTTGGACAGTTTGTGTGTAAAGCCCAGCTTTGAGTTTAAACCACTGGTTCCAGCTCATTGTGGCTGGAACCTGGATCCACATAAAAACCTTTACTCTAAGAATAGAAAGAAGACTCCTAGGCAATATCAAGCTCTACCTTTCTGCACACATTCTTTAAAAAAAAAAAAAAAAAAAAGTGAAGTATATGAAAAGTCTCCTTACATACCAAAAGGTCCTACTCTTAACCCTCTAAGAAAATTGTTTTACTGTACCTACTTACTTCAGTATCTTTTCAGGTGTGTGAGAAAAAACAAAAATGATTTCTAGGGTGACACACAATAGTAAATTTTTTTATTAGCCTTAAAATCAGAAAGACTCTTGGACTACTTGACCAGGTTTGCTGGTTAGCTTTTACTGTCAACCGGACACAACCTAGAGTCACTTGGAAGAGGAATGCAACTAAGAAGTTGCCCAGATCAGACTGGCCTCTGACCTGTGTCTATGAGACAGTGTTGACTGGTGACTGACATGGGAATGTACAGCTCATGGAGGCAACACATCTCTAGACAGGAAGCTCTGGGCTGTGTAAGAAAGCTAGCTGAACATAAGCCAGAGAGGAAGCCAGTAAACAGTGCTCCTCCATGGTTTCTGCTTCATTTTTGCTTGAGTTCCAACATGACTTCCCAACAAAGGAGTGTGACCTGAGTACAAGCTGAAATTCTCCTCCTCCCCACTAAACTGCTTTTGGTCAGCAAAAGCAAAGCAACAGAAAGCAAACTAGAACACCAAGTAACACAAAACACTTCCAACTCTCTTCTGCAACATTCTGCACAAAGCAACATCTCTCAGCACCTATCACAGGAAAAAATAATCTGAGTGTCCGTGTGATTTCTAATCCCATCGAAGTTCATCTTTTTTGTTTTCCTTCTACATGCAGGCCAACTTTTGGGTTATTTTCAGTACAAAAGTAACACAAGCAAGCTGGGCAGTGGTGGCACACGTCTTTAATCCCAGCATCTCTATGAGTTTGAGGCCAGCCTGGTCTGCTTAGTTCTAGGACAGCCAGTGCTACATACAGAAACCCTGTCTTGAAAAAAAAAAAAAAAAAAGGGAGGGGGACACCTGGAGAGATGGCTCAAAGGTTAAGAACACTGGCTGTTCTTCCAGAGGACCAGGTTCAATTCCCAATATCCACATGGTGGCTTAACTGTCATGTAGCCCCAGCTCCAGGGGATCCAATACTCTTAAACAGACATACATGCAGGTAGAACACTAGTGCACATAAAAGAAAGTTTGAAAAAGTGACACCAGCTCCCTAAGACAGCAACACATCAGGCTTTGCTACAGTGAAATGGAGAAATGGTCTGAGTTTGCTCCAGATTCTGGCTGTGCCTGTCTTGTTATCATTACCAGTCTGTTTGAAAACTGCTCACATTTTCCTATCATAACTGTTTCTTGCTGGTAGCACATGCCTATGCCAGCCCTCAGCAGGCTGAGGCAGGAAGTCCCTGAGTCTCAGGTTTAGCCAGCTTAGGTTACAGATTGATATCATCTCAAAATTGAACAAACAAACAAAAACTCACAGCACTTTCTTAAATAGACATACACAATTATAGAGGGAGAAATAATCCACAATCATCAAGAATGCTTAAGAATTAGAAGAAAATTTTCAAGATTATATCTGTGTTTTTATCTGTGTGTTTATGGGTGCCAGCAGAGGCCAGAAGAGGATGCTAGATCCCTAGAAGCTGGAGCGATAGGTGGTTGTGAACTACCTAAAACCAGTGCTGAGATCTGAGCCTGGGTTCTTTGGAAGAGTGTCAAGTGCTCTTAACTGCTAAGCCATCTCTCCAGCAAAGAATTATATTAATTTTAAGATAATAAATGAAAGAAGAGAATTTCTGTTAAAATATAATTTGTACAACTGACCCATGGTTCAGACTGCATAGCTCATGACTGAAAGGGCTTAAAACCATGCTAAGTACAATACAAGAGGGTTCTGCAACTTACTGACTGAAATGTGAATTTATTCACTGTCTTAACCTGTTCTATGGAATTTAAATGCCCTTACTGTACACACACACTTTAGATTTATTTATTTTATACCCTTACTGTGTTCCTATTACACACACACACACACACACACACACACACACACACACACACACTCTAGATTTATTTAAATGTATAATATAAATGTTGGCCCACACACACGTATATATACCATGTGCATGCCCAGTACCCACAGAGGTCAGGTCCAAAGAGGTAGTTGGGTTGGTCCCTAGAAGTGGAGCCATGGATGTTTGTAAACCACCACATAGGTACTGGGAATTGAGCCTGGGTCCTCTGTAAAAACAGCAGGTGGGCTTAAATACTGAGCCATTGCTCTAGCCTCACTACATATATTTTAATGAGAAATAAAAGAAGTAAATAGTTTGTTTTTTCTTAAATCAGAGTAAATTCATACTTCCTGAATTTACACAGAGACAGCTACATCAATTCAAAAGACCAAAGTCCAAAACCAGAAGACAGCCAGAAAGTTGACAATGATTTCAAGTCAGTCTGGAAGGGAGAAGCCCTAAATTTCCACAAAAAGACAGACAAAGACCAAGGAGGTCATCTTCAGGTCCCCATGCTTGTACAAGAAACTAAATCATGTCAACACGACTTAAACTGTCCAAAGAGGAGGCAGAAGAAACTTCTTTTTTTGATTGGGTTAACATAACACTAATAAAGAAAAGTACAAAAAGAATAACAAGTCAATCTTACTGATAAATAAGAAACAAAAACCCAGCTGGGCAGTGGTGGTGCACGCCTTTAATCCCAGCACTCGGGAGGCAGAGGCAGGCGGATCTCTGAGAGTTTGAGGCTAGCCTGGTCTACAAAGCGAGTTCCAGGAAAGGCGCAAAGCTACCCAGAGAAACCCTGCCTCAAAAAACCAAAAAATAAAAAAATTAAAAAAAAAAATCGTACAAGGAGCTAGAGAGAGGGCTAAGTGGCTAAAATACTGGCTGCTCTTCTATAGGACCCAAGTCAATTCCTAGCACCCACATCAGTCAACACACAGGAAATCTGACAGTGTCTTCTAGTTTCCCACACATTGTATATATACATGCAATTAAAAATAATAAAATCTACTCGGGAGGCAGAAGCAGGAGGATCTCTGTGAGTTCGAGGCCAGCCTGGTCTACAGAGTGAGTTCCAGGACAGTCAGGTCTACAAAGAAATCCTGTCTCGAAAAACCAAAACCAACCAACCAAAATCTTTAAAAAAAGAAAATCCTAAAGAAACACAGAATTCAGGAATTACACTAAGTTCTAATGTTTACAATTACAATGTGATTCAATTTAATATGAAGAAATCTGATAAAGCAAAGATCTTTCAGTAGTTACTACAGGTGTAAGAAATGAGTATAATAAAACCTAACATTTAACACAGGAGACTGTGTCCTAATTTTAAAATACAAGGTTGCCTCTGGCTGCAAATTAAAGTTCACATTCTACTTAAAACACTAGACAAGCTTCCATTCAAGTTAGAAACAAAACACAGATGCCCAAGGGTATAAACATCAATAAAAATATCAACAAGGAGAAGACAAAAATATCAATAATGCAAAAGATGTCTACTTGGAAACCCCAAGAGAATCAGCTAAATAAGTACTAAGATGAAAAGATGTTCATAAAGCAGCCAGACTCTAATGACATCTACACATTAATACCTGCATTAAAACAGCCAATTAAATAATGAAATGGAACTTGCCCCCCCCAATAGCAAGAAAACCCATAATAAATAAAAACAACAAAAAAAAATCAATCTGGTTTTTGTTGTTGTTTGGGTGTGGGGGTTGCTGGTATAGAGTGCACATATGTGTGCAGGTACATGTGGAAGCCAGAGAGCAACCTTGGATGTTACTCCTAAGAAGCTGTCTACTTCACTTTTCTGAGATGGTATTTCATTGGTCTCATGCTCAACAATCAGACTAGGCTGGCTGGTGCCAAGCCCTAGGGATCTGGTTATCTCTCCAGCCAAGCCTGGGTGCCAGGGATCAAACTCTTGTCCTCATGCTTATGCAGACAGCACATTACTGACCAACCTATCTCTCCAAATGAAAAAGGTTCTCATGTTTACCTAAAATAGTGGTCCTTATCCCTGTCTGCCATGAAAATCATTTGAGGAAAATAAACTATAACTGTGTCCTGGACATGCCCTAGAGATTCTAACCTAGCTAGTCAGCAATGAGGTTCAGACAACAGTGTCTGTAAAACTCCCCAAGCAATTCTAATGTGTGGCCAGGGCTGAGAACCACATGTGAGTTCACCATCACCTCATGAACAAAAGTTGAGTGAACAGCTAGGATGACTTTCTGGCCCAGATACAGGCAGAGATCAATAACTAATGCAAAACACCTAACAATAGAGGGAAGATAGATTACTAATATCTAAATAGATTGCACTGTGACTACTATCAGTTGAAAAAAACAACACTGGATTGCTCTTTGGTTAAGATTAACTTTTTTGGTGAGTCTTTGTTTATTGGGAGGCAGGACTTCTTGGAGCATGGTGCTAGGGTGAGGGGGTGCCCAGGGCCTCATGCTTACTAAACAAGTTCTATGCCACAACCAAAAGTGAGGTCAAGGTTCAAGAAGAAGGAAACGTAAGAGAATACATTTCTTTTCTTTTTTCTTTTTGGTTTTTCAAGACAGGGTTTCTCTGTAGCTTTGAAGCCTGTCCTGGACTAGCTCTGTAGACCAGGCTGGCCTCGAACTCACAGAGATCCACCTGCCTCTGCCTCCTGAGTGCTGGGATTAAAGGCGTGCTCCACCACCACCCGGCGAGAATACATTTCTTTTACCTTTTTGAGGGGAAGAAGGCAACAACAGATCTTGCTTATATTGTCTATGTTGGTCTCCAACTCTGGAACTCAAGCCACCCCCTTACCTCTTCCTACCTAGTTGTTAAGACTACAAGTGTCACCTCATCTAACACACAAGAATAGTTATAGTTTGGAATAGGGAAAGCACTTTTGAAGATGGTATACAATCTTAAAGGCAAAAAAAGGGGAAAAAATGAATGTTTCCATACAAACTAAAAATATACACCTGACAAATATGTGACAGGCACACTGTAAAGAGAGGGAAAGAGGTCTACTGAAAGCCTTCAACTTTGAATACATAAAGATAATAAGCTATAGCTTAGTGGTAGGACACTTGCCTAACAAATGTGAATATCTGGGTTGGATCCCTAGCACTGGGCAGGCAAGCACACATGCACGCACGCACAAACACACACACACACACGTAAAATAATCTGAGAAAGACAATTATTTACAAATTTATGTAAACATCCTAATAAAAACAATTTGGTTAGAATTACAAGTGTAAGAATACTAATATCTAATAACATCTAACGTTGGTGAAGATTTAGACAGGTTCCTTCAATATAAGCAAGGGTGAAATTTGCACAGTATTTTCAAAATATTTGGTAATACCTATATTCTTTTTGAAGTTTTATTTTTGTTCTAAAGAAGGTCTTACTGTGTAGTCCTGGCAAGCCTAGAAATTGCTATTTATCTCAGGGTGGTCTCAAACTTGGCAATAATCC
Organism: Onychomys torridus; assembly: GCF_903995425.1. Classification (NCBI taxonomy): domain Eukaryota; kingdom Metazoa; phylum Chordata; class Mammalia; order Rodentia; family Cricetidae; genus Onychomys; species Onychomys torridus. The sequence goes on along the minus strand of NC_050450.1, from coordinate 16,215,255 downwards.
TCCTTGCCTTGTGAATGCTAGGATTAAAGAGTACAATGTACCCTCAGGCTCTATCTGTTTATTTTAAATGTTAGTATTCTTTCGTTAGAAATCCCCCACCAGGGTTGGAGGGACGGCTGAGCAATGTACTTGCCACTCTTCCAGAGAACTCCAGTTCAGTTTCCATCACCCACAACAGGCCTCTAACTCAAGCTCTGGGGATCTGATGCCCTCTTCTTGCCTCCACAGATACACCATAACATATACACACAGAGGCAAACATATATATAAACTTAAAAAAAAAATTAACTGCACTTCCAAAAATTTATCCAGCACTTTTTCACTTGCACAAAGATATAATGTACAAAATATAAACTATGGCAACAGTGAAACACTGAATCAACCTAAGTATCTAGTCCCTAGAGAATGTATCCTACCAAACCAGATATTACTACAGTCCTATGAGGAATGAAAAACAAGGAAGCACATCCAATTTAGGTGTTAAGTTACTGAGTAGAGTTGTCTACATCTTTTGTAATATGTCATGCCACCGAATCTCATGTTTAATGAAATGTGGGCATGCATTTTAAATTTTTCTGTAAACAGAAGCTAGAGGGATGCCTATAATTAAAAGCACTTGCTGTCGCCGGACAGTGGTGGCGCAGGCCTTTAATTCTAGCACTTGGGAGGCAGAAGCAGGAAGATCTCTGTGAGTTCGAGACCAGTCTGGTCTACAGAGAGAGTTCCAGGACAGCCAGACTGTTTCACAGAGAAAGCCTGTCCTGAAAAACCAAAAGAGCACTTGCTGTTCTTGCAGAGGATCTGAGATTGATTCCCAGGACACACATGGCAGTTGTAACTCCAGTTGTGGGAGATCTCCATGGGCACTGTCCACATGTAGTACAGACACACACACAGGCAAACAACCACACATAAATAAATTTTAAAACACGTTTTTGAAAATACTAGTTTTAAAGAAACCTCTTAGGCAGGCAAGATGGCAATCGCTGCAACCACAGCACTCAGGCGGCACATGCAGAGGACAGTTATGTCTGAGGCCAGCCTGCTCCATACAGCCAGTTCTAGGCCAGCTAGGGCTACAAAATGAGACCCTCTCTCAAAAACCAAGTGGGGGCCTTCATAATCTTTAAGATTTTTCAATAATCTGGGACCAAAAAGTTTGACAACTGTTACATTATGTTAGTTTTACATTTTAAACAATCCAAACATAATCCCAATTCTTAAAAAAAAACAAAAAAAAAAAAAAAACAGGGTAGTTTGGAATGTGAATTAGAAGGGTCCAACAACTGATCTACCCAGAGGCAGGGAGCTCATTAAAAGTCTCCTTGCACTCTAACAGTAAAAAGGGTGTAGATGCACAACACACCCTTCTGCCAAGGACAACTACAATTAAAAACCTTCTCCCTCTACTAATTTTTTGAAAAAAGATAAATGCAATTTTAATACTGGAAATGACTTCTTTTATTTCTTAAGTTAAAAAACAAAATATAACATCTTCTTACCTAGCCTCAAGACTTTACACCAGCTTGCCCATGTTCTCCTCAACTCTCCAGGAAATTGTATTCTCATTTCTTTTTCCCTTCTTTAGAACTAATCAAATTCATACAACAGCCCTGCACAAAAACAGGTGCACCCAGTGGCTGCCATTCAAAAGTCTGGAATCACAGAGCCTCTAAAAGGTTTGGTGCTTCAATGCCATCAGCCTAGGTCTCTGTGTCCCCTTCTCTCATCAGTCTCCATGTTTTTTAGCTGTGCCACATCTAGCTTTTGTCACATCCTTCCCTCTTCTCCAAGTGCAGGTCCTGTTATACACAGCAGCCACAGGCTGATGGCTACAAACTGCAGCCTAGGCCTTTCTCTAGAACAGAGATGGAGACCATGAAGAATGACCTTAGAACTATCCAGAGAATTCTGAACGCCCAGAGTGTTGGGAAACATACCTTCAGTTTGCCAGTCAGTAAGTCAACCTCTCTAACAACAAGCTCCCAGGTAATGCTGGTACTGCTGGTGTGAAGACTCCCCACTTTGAGAACCACTGCTCTAAGGTTTTCACTGGGATACAAGGGTCTACAATCCCCTGGCTCTACTCACTCCCTCTCCAGTGTCACAGCAGCAAGAGCTGACCATCTCAAAACAGCTTCTTTATAAGTAAAATGGAGACTGTGACAGTAAACACATTCCCAAGTGATGGAAAGAAAAGGGTAGACAGGAGGAGTATGTACTTCATCAGCTGAGTAAATAAGCATCCTTTACCAGATCCTCTGATGAGTTAAAAAGTTGGTTCTCATCAGAAACTGCCCTTCAACTGTGTAGTCTTGTTTCTATATATTTTCCACAGAGGTTAAAAACTGGCAATCAGTGGCACACATATGTAATCTCAGCACTTAGGAGGCTGCAGCAGGGGGTCCATGAGTTGAGAACAGCCTAGGCTGCATGGGGAGTTCAAAGCTAGCCTCAGTCTACACAACAAAATATGATCTCAAAAAAAACTTTTTTTTCATTTTAAATAGAGGAAGTAGAGATTTTTTTATCTGAAAGGGACTCCCCCACTCCACCCTCCAAAAAAAAAATCTGTCTCTTTCATGTGACACGTGCAACTCTTAACAGAAGGGATAAAACGGAGCCAAAGAGTCCCATGTCGACATGTTACTTGAGAGGAAATGCCCACTATCAGTTCAGAAGCATTCAAGTACTTCAGCTCACTTACCTTGGTCATGCCTCCTGCCTGCGCCGTATTCAGTCCAGCATGGCTAGCCATCTGTGGGGAAACCTGTGTCAAGGTCTCAGCCAGCACACTGCTTGTGGCCCCTTGCATGGTTGGAGCAGGGTAGGGCATTCCAGCTCCCCTTCCTCTTCCAGCAGCCCCAAGAGATCCATTCATGACTTGAGCCTGCCCTTGTTGAGCCTGATTCATTAAGCTATGGCCAGAGTTACTATTGAGAAGGCCTGGGTGGGTCTGGTTGAAGTTAGCATTCATGCAGATCCCAGGTCCAGTCTGTGATGTGGCAGGGCTACTGGTCACTAGCCCCACTTGCTTTTGTGCTTGAGGATTCAGTGCTTGGGAGGCAGGCGGGGTGGGCCCAGAGGTGCTGGCTGCCTGTTTGGGCAGGCTAGAGGTTGATGAGTCTCCCTGGTTCAGAGGGCTCTTGCCCATGGCACCCAGGCTGGCCATGTTTGTACTGTTGGGCTGCCCTTGAGCCTGGCCACCAAGGCCCTGTTGCACAGGGCTGCTGGCACTCACATTTCCTATCCCTGGGTTGATGCTAGAGCCACTGCCTCCTCTAAGAAGCTCTGACAGTTGTTTATGTTTGGATGCAGCATCTGGAACAAGGCTCCCACTGTTTAAAAGGCTTAATTCTCCATTAGGGATCAGCTCATCCGGAAGATCATTTTCCAAGTCAAACAATGATCCAAAATCTAGAAATTAAGCAGAAATAGAACTGAGAATCTAAGAAAACTTTACAGCTCTCCAACCAGCATGTTACTATGGTCTTAATCTAATGGAGGGTTTCACACAGATACTAGCACATCTTAAGAACAATATCAAACAGATCTGAAACATCATTTGAAGAAATCAAAAAAAGGAAAAACATTTTTCAAATTCAGAAGAAGAAAACATTAAACAATAATGAGAAAGGGCCATCTCTTATTTTAAAATCATATCCAAAAACAGTAATTAAACAATATGGTATGAAGAAAAACTCAGATATACAAATTAAAAAATAATAACAAATCTTTAAAAATACAGTAAATTAAAATGTTAAGATGCTTTTAAGAATGTAAGCATTAAGCCAGGTGTGGTGATACATACATGTAATAATAGCACTTGGAAGTGGAGATGGGAGAATCCAAAAGTTCAAAGCCAATATTGGTAATTATAAAGATATTGGAGTTCAAAGCCATCTTAAATTACATGAAGTCATTGTATCAAAAAATAAAAGTAAGCTGGAGCCGGGTGGTGGTGGCACACACCTTTAACGCCAGCATTTGGGAGGCAGAAACAGGCAGATCTCTGAGTTTGAGGCCAGCCTGGTCTAGAGTTAGTTCCAGGACAGCCAAGGCTACACAGAAAGATCTTGCCTCAAAAATAAGTATGTGAATGAATGAATGAATGAATGAATGAATAAAATAGATAAAAAGTAGACATGCAAAAAGTAATTAGATATGGATTCTATGAATAGCAATTTAGGAGAAATTAAACTCAACCTAAGTAATTGCATATTTGAAAGTTATTTTTTTAAGTCCATTAGAAAATGTCATTTGTGGTTTTTGAAAGGGTTGAAAAAATATGCACGAAAATAGAGAAATTAAAAAGTGGTCAAAACATAGTCAAACTTAAAGATCCTTGCACTACACGAGAAGGATGACCACACAGGGAAATGAGAAACACAGTGACTTCTGGTATAAATGGGCAAGGATTGTCAACAGTCAATCATCCCCAAAGATAAAACAGTAAACAGATCAATCTTCTTGGTCAGTAAACAAACTAAAACACAAGCAGTTTCCTTTTTCTGGCTTCTTTCAAAGCAACCCTCCTCTGCTGTGTAATCTTATCACCTCCCTTCCTTCACTCTCCAACCTCCAGTGTGCTCTTCAGTTAGCAGCCTGTCTATGCAAGTGTGAATAAAGCATGTGAATAAAGAATGAAGTGTGCAAACTATGTCCCCCACAATGTTATTTGTAACACTAACACCTAATGAGATTCAACAGATGAGACTCCTTGCACCAGAACCCCAACTCTGCACAGGCACTCCATGCCAGCTATACAACTTTGAGTATCTTCGTCTGTCTATGCTTCATACTTTCCTTATCTAGAAAACAGGGCAATAATGACCCCTACACTAACTAGTAAGGGGTGTTCTGGGTACTAGATGAATTCATGAGTGGAAATCACTAAAGTCTGGGCGTAATATACTTAACAAGAATTAGCTATTACAGCCAGGTGGCAGCCTTTAACCCCAGCACTTGGGAGGTGGATCTCTTGAGTTCCAGGACAGCCACAGCTACACAGAGAAACCTTGTCTCAAAATAAAAAATTAACTATCACTATTACAAAGCTTAATAAACATTCATACATTACAAAACTGTTAAGTAATTATGATTACTATAGAAATGTAAGGATATATATATATATATATATATATATATGTAGTTATGGAAAAGCATGAAACTGAAAAACTTATACAAATGGTACATGAGATTAGAACAATGACCAGAATATAACTGGTCAAAAATAAAATTAGTTACACTGGTACAACAGTGAAGTAGTAAATGCAATGTTGAGTTTGGGAGATTTTCTTTCTTTAATAACTGCTATCTGCCATCCCTTCAGAAATTTAAGAACTTTTCTTCAAGACAGCAGACCATACGTTCTAGCTACCTAGTCCTCTCCTACCACCACGGCCTTTCACTGTGGACAAACCCATGTGGCTCTGAGGTGGCTGCCTGGGAGTGCCCTTTGAGGAAGGGTAGCATCTTCCCTGGCCACAGGAGGGAAACTGGCCAACATTCTGATGCAGGAGAATCCCCACCCAGGGAAGCTGAATATCTTGTTAGCCAAGATAATCTGTTTAAAGGTTTTCCTTCCTATAAGCAAGGGTTGCTCAGAAAGAAGTCCCCCTTCTCATCACCAGATTTCTCCATGAGCATATAGAAACCATCTTGCAACCAGAAAGAAACCATCCATCCACACTGGGTGGGCATGGGGTGGGGGAAGGCAGCATCTAAGTTGGTAGAAACTTAATTGATAGAGCTGGAGAGATGGCACAGTAGTTAAGACTACATATTGGTCTTCCAGAGGACCCTAAGTTTAGGTGCCAGAATCCGTCAGACGGCTCACAAGAGCCTGTAACTCCAGCTCCAGGGATCTAATGCCTTCAGCCTCCACAGGAGCACCCTCACACATGCACCCACCTACCAACATCTACACATAATTAAGAAATAAAATAAGTATTTTTAACAACTGAATTGGTGTAGTCTGAACTGCCCTGGAATCTTCCTACCTTCAAGTGTCTTGTTTTATGAGAAAATACACTCTGTAGAGTTAAAATCATTTACCTTGACTTTTAATTCAGCTGTTTTAGCTGGCATCTCAGGGTACACACTATTTTCTAGCCATTAACACCAATCAGAGCTGCCATGTGTATCAGTAATCCTTCCGAATTCTCTCTTGGCTGGAAACCAAGCACCAGCTCCACTACCCAACAATACTACACAGACTTCCACTAGGCTATCACTGCAGAACTGCCAAGTCCCTCTTTGACCCCAACATTCTCTGAACCTAGCCTAGCATGCCAATTCTAACACATTGCTGTAGCTTCACACCTGACTATACTAAATGAGGTATACACACTTAGGCACATGGGGTTTGCAGTGCCTATGTGAACAGAAAATTTCCCTTTCGCCTAAGAAGATCCTTTTATATATAATCACAGTACACTTGTCAAATTCAGGAAGTATAACAGAGTTACATTAATACACTGGCCCTATTCAAACTTCATGGTTGTCCCAATGCCGTTTATCGTGTCCCTTTTCCTTATGAAAACCCAACTTAGAAACCCAGTACATTTACTCCTCATGTCCCTGTCATCTTGGTTAATCTACAAAGGGTCCCTTAGCTACTAGTTTCCATGACATTTCTAAAGTTTTTTTTTTTTTTTTTTTTTTTTTGTTTTTTTTTTTGTAGAAGGTCCTTCATATGGGGTGCCTAAGAGGGTCACTGGATTGTCAATTTGAAGAAAAAAAATTCTGATCCTTGAAGAGCAGACAACTTAAGAGGGTTCTCCTGTTTCCCATTGGGTCCATCCATAGTTCTTAGCTACAAAATTATCTGAAACTTTGAGCTTCACTAAGGTTTCCAGGTACAAATTATACAAAATACAGTTAAAGTGTTGGGAAAGTAGTTTAGTGATAGAATGCATTATCTACCATGTGTGAGATCCTGAGTTTGCTCTCCACCACAGGAAAGGGGAGAAAAGTTCAAAATAAGCCCTCTCTCTGCCTGCCATAGGCAATATTTTATATGCTGCCTTCCAGACTGCTTCCCCACCCCATCCTGGCTCACACACATTCATTCTCTCTCTCTCTCTCTCTCTCTCTCTCTCTCTCTCTCCCTCCCTCCCTCCCTCCCTCCCTCCCCCCCCTCTCTCTCTCATACACACACTCACTCTCTCACATTCACACACACTTTCTACTTAGTACGTATAGTACTTTTTAAAAAGGGGGGGGTCATTTTTAATTGGGTGTACATGGCAGGGAGTGAGGGGTGCACACTGGTGCAGTGCCCGAAAGGAACCAGAGAAGAGCTGGAGTAACAGGCAGTTAGTTACAAGCTACTCGAAATGGGTTTTTGGAACTAAACTCCTCTGTAAGAGCAGTACCCATTCTTAACTGAGCTATCTCTCCATCCAATTGTTTTACAGAAGGTCCTTCCTATGGGATGCCTCTTCAGGGTCACTGGGATTGTTAATTTCAAGGGAATCTAATCCTGGAAGGACAGACAACCCAGAAGCTTCTCCTGAGTAGTCAGCACTTCTTAAATCTGTTTTCGGTGAAGTTTTCCTCAATCCTTGAGCAAGAACAGGGAACTTCATCCAAACCAGTAAGTCAAGTATGACAAAATCTGGTTTTGTTCTATCTGCCTGGGGTGGGATGAGGAGACAATGTCAGACACTGGATCAGCAAACACAACTGAAGAATTTTCCTATGGACTTTTTTAAGTATCTCAAGCACTCTTCCCTGAAGGAGGCAGAGCCCAAGAAGGGGGAGGGGGAGTACAAAAGAAATGTTTAGGGTAATTCACAGGGCCATGTCAGGGCCCCTACTTGCTAGAGACAAATGGAAAAGCTGAACCCAGGAATTCAGATCCCCACTTAACACCTGGCCTTGGAGCAAACTGCTTTTCTTCATCCTAAAACCCTCACCTGCAAAGCAGAGATCATCACATGGGAGAGTTCTATGATGATAAAAAAAAGTTGGACTAGAACAGCCCGTACCACAGATGGGTTAATTTAACAATATCCTGTCACACACTACACTCAGGAGGCAGAGGCAGAGGCAGATGGATCTGTGTGAGTTCCAGGACAGTCAGGGATATATAGTAAAGCCCTGTCTAAAGAGTAAACAAACAAATAAATACTTAAGCACAAATTCACTCTGACCATTTCTTACCTTTAATATTTGCCCACCACTCCACCACTCAACAATCAGACCAGTTTTCATTTACACAATATTCTACTTCTTAGCAAATGCACAAGCACTTTTGTAATTGTCAACAGGGTGTTTTCCCTGATACTGACCTTGGTTTTCCTTTTTACTAACTTGTTACCTTTTGACTATCTGAATCACTTTTCTCATCCATCCAAACACACTTAACTGTTTGGATGAGGCGGCTAGAGTTGACCAATTGTTACATCCTCATCTACCAGTTCAAATACATGAAACCAGTACAACTAAATGTCCTAGATGTGATTTTGTGTTTTTGTTTTGTGTTTGGTTTTTATTGTCTGTTTTTTGAGACAGCTTCTCACTGTATACTCTTGGCTCACCTGGAACTCACAAAGTAGATATGTAGACCAGGCTAATCTGAACTCACCGAGATCTGCCTGCCTCAGCCTCCCATATGCTGGGACTAAAGGCAAGAGACACACATCAGACTTACGGTGTGGCTCTTTTGACAGGTTCTCACCACTTTTTCCTATTCTCTAATTTAAAAAATCAAAAGCAAGTGAAGATGACAAGCCAGGGTATGGTGACATAGCAGACCCAGGTTTTCTGCACACCAGAGTATCCCAACAGTGTGTTGAGTAACAACAATCTAACCCATCTGCAGTCCCAAAGGTTCAGATCAAAGCTACCACTTCAATGCCAGGCACACTCTTCTCTGCCAATCACCAGAGCCCTGGGAGAATGCAAAGCTGAAGATGCACAGACAGGGACACCCTCCTTCAAGGGCTTTTGCCGTTAGTAGCAGAAGTTGAGGTCATACATTAAATACCAGCATCTCCTGTCACACTTGATGGCTTGAGACAAGAATGTTCCCACTGCTGAGGCTTCCTGTCTACCAACCTGAAATCCATCTCTTTAAATAAGCTGATATGCTAGAATGAGTTTCCCCATTTCCATTGAACCACTGTGAAGTCAAGAAGGTACAATGTGGAATTAGGAAAGTGTAAGGACTTAAGACAGAAAGCTACAGCCAAGTAAAATAACAGAGGATGCTTCACTGCTAGCTGAGGAACCCAAGTCAACAGTCTGCAAACTTTGCTCAGGTACCAACCAACCACTTCTGAATGCTCAAAGATAAATGGTAACCCACATGAGCCGTGAGCCAGAAGAGGTGGGTACACATCTGTAGTAATTCCAGCACTCAGAAGGCTGATGCAGACTTGCAAGTTCCAGAACAGCCTGGGCTACAGAACAAGATTCTGTATAAAAGAACCACAACAAAATCCAGAGCTGGCTGGGGAGGAAGAAAAGGAGAAATGTTAAGGGGGGAAAAGGAGGAAGAGAAAGGGGGTGGAAAAGAGGAGAAGGTGGGAAGGAAAGAAGTGAAGAAAGAGGAGGAAGAAGAAGAGACCAAGATAGAAACATCAGTATCTCAAATTTAACAATGAACTACCGCTGGATACTAAAAAGGGGGAAAAGGCAGATCATTTCACACAATCAACCACCAGGATTAGCCAGGCACGAAGACCTGTGACTGTAGTCTTAGGCACCTGGAAGGCAGAGTCCAGAGGATACCAACACAGTGAGACTATTCGTAAAAAGACCCACATGTAGAAACACACAACTGTAATCCAAGTTATTCAGAAGGCTGAGACGGAATCAAAAACTCAGGGCCAGCCTGGGCAATTTATCAAAATTTAAAAATAATAAATGAAGTAAAGATAAGGCTCATCCACAGAACACTTGCCTAGCATATTCAAGGTCCTGGATTAAATTCAGGAACAAACAAGAAAAAGCAGGCAAGTGGCTGAATCAATGTACAGCCACTAATATCTGACAGGGGTTTCAAACGCACCAGTCAACAAACCATACACCTTCTTTGGGCTTTCTAAAATGCCCTCTTTTCTTGCCAAGCACAGCATACACAATTCCAGCACTTGGGAGGTGAAGACAGGAAGGAAGATTAAGAGTTCAAAACCAGCCAAAGCTACATGAGACTCTGCTGCAAAACTCAAAAAACAAAAATCAAATAATAATAAAAATTAGGGAGACGACTCAATCAGCAAAGAGCTTGCCAAATAAGCATAAAAGACCTGAGTTCAAATCCTAGCACCAGGTTGGGGATTTAGCTCAGTGGTAGAGCACTTGCCTAGCAAGTGCAAGGCCCTGGATTAGATCCTCAGCTAAAAACAAAAACAAAAAAACAAAAAACCCACAAATCTTAGCACCCAAGTTTTTTGTTTTGTTTTGTTTTGTTTTGTTTTGTTTTTTAAAAAGGAAGGTATAGTGTTATGCACTAGTAATTCTAGCACTAGGGAGTACAGGCAGATCTATGGGGCCCACTGGCCAGTCAGCCTAGCCTAATCAGCGAGCCTCAAGAAAGTTCCTGTCTTAGAAAACATGAAGGACAAAGCTCCTGAGCCATGACACCTGAAGGCCACCTCTGGCCTTCACATGCATATAAAAACACAAAAGAAACTTTAAAGATCAAAAATAAAAGAACTATCTTAAAACCTCTTTTCTCTTTTGTATTACATTTAGAGGCCCAAATTCTATGTACTGACAGACTTGGCATTTGTATCAAAGCATGCTGACAAACCATTTTATCGTCCCTTCTATTGGCCAGAAGACTGAATTCATGTGCTCTATAGACATATCAAGTGAGTTGTACAAGTTACTCTACCAACTTCACTTTGTTACTCAGGAGGGTACAAGCTCTGTGAAAGCACGGAGAAGCTATGTCTGGCTCACCACTGTCAACTTAGTGCTTTGGCATAAATGCCAGTATTAGGCACTCAGTAAACATCATAAGTGCATCAATTATACAAAGCCAATTTAGTTAAATACAGAAAACAGTAACCTTAACATTACTACATTTTAAAAAAAGAAACAGAACAAAAACTAATAAATTCCCTTGGAATGTTACATTGTTTGGCTCATCTTTCTCTTCCTACTTCTTATGTTCCAGGGGGGGATTCTGGTGTCCTAGAACCCTTCACTCTATGGCTACACCTCAGCATTCATGAACCTGGACCCCAAGGCTGACATAAAGGCTAGCCATAGAGGAAGATATGGTACTGGGAGAAACAGATGCTGGGTTTTAATTTTTCATATGTGTATATGTGAAGGGGAGAGTATGTGCACACAACCGCAAGTGTCTTCAGATGCCAGAAAAGGGCACTGGATTCCGAGAGCTGAGTTACGTGTGGTTGTAAGCCAACAAATATGAGTGCTGGGAATCAAACTGTGGTTCTCTACAAAAGCAGCAAAAGTTCCTAACTGTTGAGACATTTCTCCAGTCCACAATGCTGTTTTGTTACATTCATATTTCCCCCACTTCCAAGAGTGAAGCACCCTTCCCAGAAATATTTTGTTTTCCCATCCACTCCTTATTTCTTTCTAGTACCCTTACTCTCTGTGAAAAACCTCTTTTTATAGTTTTTCAGAGTGCTCTAAGTTTCTTTTGGTATTCATTTGTACATAACTGACTATTCAAGTGTTTCTCTCAAATCTTTTAAAAGTTGAATATGTCTATTCAGCTACCCTGGAAAAACTAAGGAAAAGAAATGTTTACTTCCCAAGTGACTCCTGGATACGATGTGACATAAAGCATTTGTATATTAGTTCCATTAAGCCAATCCACTATGCGCACACGCGCGCGCGCACACACACACACACACACACGTACATAAATAAATACATATATCAAAACATGTTATTTATGATAAAATGTGAGGCTTGTTTGTTGGATTTTTCTTTGTTTGTGACAGGGTTTTGCTATGTAATCCTGGCTGGCTTGGAACTCACTATTTAGACCAAGTTGGTCTCAAACTCATAGAGATACTATGTAGATGAAGTTAGCCTCAAACTCAGAAATATTCCTGCCTCTGCCTTCCAAGTGTTAGGATTAAAGACATATGCCACCACACTTAGCTCAATTAAAAAAATTTTTTGTCAAAAAACTTGAGGCAAGACATGCTGCAAAGTACACATTTAAAGACAGCTGGGTAGACACTTTTATAGGCTGCTATTCTTAAATGAACTGGAGATCATCCTATACTTTCTCAATCTATTTATCAAAATATTACTAATTATACACAAACATGAGAAGGGCTGTCTGCTCTAGTGGGAAGAGCACCGGTGGTTCTGAGTTCAAATCACAACTGTCATTACCACTGCTGTCTGCTGTCCACAGGACCATAGACAAGAGAACTCAATAATAAACTGTGTACATCAGGCCTGGTATGTAATAAGAGCTCAATAAACATCAATTATTATTGCCACAGAAACTCAAAAACTGACAGCTCAACTTAAGACAATGACTGTCACAGTCCCATCACCCACACCCACATAGTAGGGCCTAGGCACTACTGTGTTCTCTATGGCTCAGCCCTGATAACCTCAGCCTGAATAGCTTATGCCCACTCTGGAAGAAATGAAGCTGACTTAGCCTAGGAAATCTGTAGCAATTATACAAATATATAATGGAATAGTTCTCCAATGACAGAGTGGGGGAAAGGAGAAAGAGCAGTTTTATTAGCAACTATGTCAGTGTGCGTTTGCAATTATACAAGTTCCCAAAAGACACTGAACTTTTTTCCCCAGTGACTGTTAGGAAATAATTAAAGCAAATCTCTCTAAAATCTTCTGTAATTCTGACTTCTTTTATGCAGACATGCTACCATATTAATTACTACAGAATACTGATATTTTAATTCATTCTGGCTTGTTTAGTTGTTTTGTTTTTTGTTTGTTTGTTTGTTTTTGTTTGTTTGAATTAAGACAAGGTCTCACAATAGAGCTCTAGATCTGTCCTGGAATTCACAGTATCAACCAGGCTGGCCTCAAACTCTCAGATATATCCACATCTCTGCCTCCCAAGTGCTGGCATTAAAGGCATGCACCAACTATGCCCAGCTTTTCATTCTGAATAGTGATCTGTATTAAAAAAATTCCATCTCTGCTCAGAATAACTACTCTGTTAGAGACTAATTCCACTAGGGTGGACAGTGGCCTCCCTCAGTCCTCCCGAAAGTGGAGACCAAGTCACCTGCCCTGATCTGTCCCTCTTTGCAGAATGGACTGGCCGGGTTTATTTCAGTCTTGGATAAGTCGTGTTACAGGAGGATCCATCCAGAGGCACTCTAAGGCAGAAACTTGCCTACTAAGTACTTAAAATATTTACATTTTACACACACTACACTATTTGAAGTGAACAAAAGGAAACCAAACAAAGTATTTATTGAAATCTACTGAATAAAACTGCAGAATCTTAGAAAGCATCACGTAAATCAAAGAGAAATATCTAACTTTAAAAATGTACTTTAAGGGGTTGGCAAAATGGCTCATTGAGTAAAACAGTGTTTGCTGCCAATTCTGACAAACTGAATTTGCTCCCCAGAAACTACATGATACAAACACATCCACAATAAATAGATACATAATGTAAAAAATTATTTTTAATGCACTTTAAGATCAGGTACAGTGATTAATACCTAAAACCCCAGCTGGGAGGCTGAGGCTTACCAACAAGACTAAGGTCAGTGCAGATTATACAGAAAGTCCCAGGATAGCCTGGGTTAGAGAGTAAAATACCCTGTTTCAAAATAAATACAAAGAAAAGAAAAACATACCTGATAGACTTTTCAAGAATGATTTGACTTGGAAAAGGTCAACTCTATTTCATGATTACTCCTAAAGTGTGACCATTTATTGTTTTCTCAGATGCACTTCATGACCACTCTGCACTAGATATTTGGAAAGCTTGTCTCACTGAACACTTTTTAACCTTCCACTTAAAGAATTCAAGACAAGCAAGGCATGGTGGGTAACACAAGCCCACAATGCAGCACTCTAAAGAAAGGAGGCAAGAGAATCTTCAGTTCTAGGCCAGCCTGGGCTACTTAACAAGAATTTGTCACAAAACAAACCAAAACTTAACCCAAGACTGACTTACCTGAATGCTCTTTGTCATGCCCTAAACCAGAGTCCTAGAAACACAGTCATCCTATGTAAATTCTGTACACTTAATAGTCACAGGGAAATGCCATCCCCAGACTACTAAAACAGCTTAAGTTTGTTTCCCTGTAGTGTGCTCACTACCTCCCTCAGCCCTGCAAAATAGAGAAAAAACCTTCACAAGTACAGGATGGTATAGAGACAGCTGTCACAAGAGCAGGCCACCAGACCTAGTACATAACCTAGAAGCCCCTAATGGTTACAATGATTGTCTGGGGCAGGGATAGGAAGAAGGAGTTCACTGTTTTCTGTCAGCATGGCTGAAAGGGACTCAAACCTCAGGAAACACTGGTTGCTACAACTCAACCAGCTGCTGAGGGAGAGGATTATCCTGTCAAGAACTGTCCTAAACAAGAGGAATATGGGTGTCAGCCAGAACTGGACCAAGAAGCAAGTACTGAGACCCAGATGCCTAACCATCTCAGACTCTGCAGCCACCAGTGGGCCAAGTGGGCCAATAGCTGAGGGGTGACAGAACAAGCAGGTAGCAACATCAAGTCAGGAGAAAAGGACAAAGAATATATTCTGGAAATAAAACAAATTTAGATGTCATGATACAGAAATGTTTGTGGGCTATTGAGTGTCCAAAACAGGAAAACAAAGCATTAAGTACAAAAATACTCCATTAAACACAGGGGATGTCTCTGTGGTATAGAGCCTTTGCCTAGTATATGAAAGGTCTTGGGTTCAATTCCCAACACCCCTCAATAACAGCAATAATAAATGAGTAAATACATGAAAACCTATTATAGGGTATGGTGTCTTAGACTGTAATCCCAGCACCTAGGAGGCTGAGACAGGAGAACTGCTGTAAATTCCAAACCAGCTTGTGTCTCAGAAGAGCCCCATTCCACAAAGAACAAAAAATTAAAGAGGCACAAAAGATGGAGAAGCATCAGCTGAAGCACCTGAGTATTGAGTCATGTGTGTGAGCTGACTCCTACAGGTTGTTCTTTGCCTGCCACTAAAAAAACGCATGTGCATATCCACAGACCCATCTATATACACACAATAAATACATGTGGTTTTAAAATACTAAGGTTTGAGCTGGGCCTGGTGGCGCCCACCTTTAATCCCAGCACAGGGGAGGCAGAAGCAGGCAGATCTCTGAATTCAAGACCAGCTATAGAGTGAGTTCTAGGACAGCCAGGGCTACAAAGAAACCCTGTCTTGAAAAACCAAACAAAAAAAGGTTTGAGAATCTAACTCAATGTAAAGATGCCTGTCACCAAGCCCAAGAACCTGAGGTCATTCCCCAGGATGGACATGGTAAAGGAGAGAGCAACTCCAAAGCTATCCTCTCACTTTCACCCGTGCCCGCCACACACAAAGAAGTCAGTAAATAACCTAATTGTTTAATTAACAAGAAACCCATGGGGAAAAAGTACAAATATGCACATGGCTTCTAACTAACTATCCCATTCTAGGAGCTGCCTGTTTATTTGCACATTTAACTTCGCAGGGCTATACACTAAAGTACTGTTTATGAAATACCTACATATCCACCAGTGGGAGCTCAAACAGTAGAATGCCAGACTCAAAGAGAATGTGACAGCTCTTTGTGTGCCAATCCATAAGGTACACACACAGCCATGTAGCATGGTCAGGGATGAAAAGGTGGGAGGAGGGAGGGAAGCAAGTGAACACTGACTGCTCACCTGTCCCTGAGAGAAATGAGGTGAAGAACAGAGGGAGACTCTCCACAGCATTTTCACTCATTTCTGGGCCTTGTTCACTACTAGTATAAGTAGTTACAGAAACTGGTTTTTTGTTTTTTGTTTGTTTGTTTGTGGCCACCACCGCTCAGCAGAAACTGGTATTTTCAAGGTGATCTCCTCACTGTAGACTGGTCAGACCCAGGTGATCAGCTTCAGCACCCGTCATAACAAATGGAATGACTCTAGGTGCTCCAGGTTCCAGCAAGACTTTGCTGTTAAGAGGTAGTAGTAGCAGTGGTGGCGCACGCCTTTGATCCCAGCACTCCGGAGGCAGAGGCAGGTGGGTCTCTGTGAGTTCAAGGCCAGCCTGGTCTACAGAGTGAGTTCCAGGACAGCCAGAGCTACAGAGGAACCTTGTCTCAAAACAAACAAACAAAAAAGAGGCTAAAACCTGAAATTAACTCAATATTAGCTCAAAATATTTTTGTTTTCACAAGGGTTTAAAATGATGGAAAAAGGAGGGAAAACTACTTTAAGGATGAACTGGTTTTTTTTTCTAAAGAAATGTGACAATCTACATGTAACATTTTATATCTAAAGTATAGACATTCAAAAAATAAAATTCAGACATTGATTCTTTCCAGTAATGTGTCAATGAGAAACCACTAATACAAAGAATGCAAAAAGAGAGATTGTGGCAAGCAAAGTGATGACCAAACCTATCGGCAAAATGCAATCACCTCTTATCTCTGTCCCACATTTAATAGATCCTCCTAACTGCAAAATACAAAAATATGCGTATGTGCCTTTATTTTTACTGCAGTTATTTATTTTTGTGCATACACGTACGTGTGTGGATATATATATCCACACACGTACGTGTATGTATAGAGGTCTTTCTTCCTCTTCCTCTTCTTCTTCTTCTCCTTCTTCTTCTTCTTCTTCTTCTTCTCCTCCTCCTCCTCCTCCTCCTCCTCCTCCTCCTCCTCCTCCTCTTCCCTCCCACCCCCACTCTGTAGACCAAGCTGGCCTTGAACTCACAGAGATCCACCTGCCTTTGCCTCCCAAGTGCTGGGACTGAAGGAGTGTGCCACCACTGTCTGGCCATGTATGGCAGTCTGAGGACGATTTACAGCAGCTGTTTCTCTCCTTCCCTGAAGATCCTGAGAATTACACCTAGGTTGTCAGGCTCAGCAGCAGGAACTGCTGCCTACTGAGCCATCTCAATGACCCATATGGAGATTTTTTTTTAAAGGAAGTGAGTGTTTTGAAATACAGATATAGTTCAGTGGTAGAGTACCTGGTAAACACAAGGCCCTGGGCTGAATCCACTGGAATAAAACCAATGAACCAATCAATCAACTAGTAAATAAGATGTTTTGATTTTGACTTATGTTTTTAACTAGCTTTTCATTAAAAAGAAGAGGAGGAGGAGGAAGAAGATGAAGAGAAGGAACAGCAACAGCAGCAGCAGCAGCAGAAGTTTCTGTTACTGTTTGCAATGCTGAGGACCAATCCCATGCACTCGCTTGTCCAGTGCTCTACCACTAAGGTACACTGCAAACTCTGGTTTGGGCTTATTTTAAAAAGCACTTAGGAGAATATAAAATGAAAGAGAAAGATCCTCAGAATTCCCTAGTTCAATTTCCTGAAAACAATTTCTAGAGACTGCTCAAACTATACACACATTTATATATCTTTTATTCCTAAAAAGAGTCTTAATTTTCCTCTTTGTTCTCCATCCTCACTTTTTATTTAATGACTTTCAAGCACTCCTGTCTTCTGCACTGTGAACCCCTCTCTGCAGTGACCAGTTCTCTCCAGATCATCTGGAAGGATTGGGACTCAACTATACTCCACAGAGGCCCCGCTCACTTAACCCCTTTCCTACTAGACTTCTGGGTCATTTTCATGTTTCATGATCTCAGAATTAATTAACTTAATTAAAAGACCCAAAGTTAACATAAGTATTCTCAGGATAACCAAGTAAGAAATTGATTTCTACTCTGTTTAGTGTTTATTAAGCTACAGTTAATCCATCACCTAATGAAGTGGATAACAAAAGCCAAAGATTTTAAGAACTTTTCTAGGAACCAAAAACCATAAACAGTGTGAGTATGACCTGGTTACATGGCACGCATTTTAATACCAGTAACATGCCTAATATCTGAGATGATATAAAATTTCTTAAAACTTCAGTTTTTCTTATTTAACAGTGTAAGCACTAAAATTATCGATATTTATCTAAGCATAGCACCAAAATTTCATGATTAAACTAAGGACAGAACTTAGGGGGCTGAGGATAGTTCAGCAGAGAACTCAAGTTCACCAATGTCAGGTAGCTCACAACCACCTATAACTCCAGCTCCAGAGAATTCACCACCCTCTTCTGGCCTTCTCAGGCACCCATATACACACAAGACATGTGCACACACATACAAATAAAAATAAAGTAAACCTTAAAAAGGGAAACAGATATACGAGAAAAAAAAGGGGGGGAAACAGAGTTGTAGAGATGGCTCAAGCAGTTAAGAGCATGTACTGCTCTTGCAGAGGACTCAAGTGAAATTGCCAGCCAAGTCAGGTAGCTAACAGCAACCTCTAACTACAGCTCCAATGGGGTCCATAGAATGTGGCCTCTGGGCAGTGGCACTCACATGCACATACCCCCTACACACTTACTATTTTAAAAATAAAATAAATCTTTTAAAAAAGTCAGAATGAGCCCTACTCATGATATTAATACTTCCTATTATTCTAAGATATCCATCAGTCCAAAATGCACTTGCAGTAAGTCAGCACATACAGGGGAGCCACTTTGGGTAGTGTGTAAAGAACCCACATTTGCTTAGGGATGCACAGTACAGCTCTAAAATGAGAGAGAAGAAACAGCCAAAGCTAGCTGGCTGTGGGGAAGACAGGTGATTCCAGAAACAGAGGAAGGACTTTCATCAAGTATTCTTTCAAACATAGAACATACTACCCATTCGATTTTTTAAATTAATTTATTTAGTATTAGTGCACAAGTATGTGCCATGTTGTATCTGATATGTGTGTATGTGTAGATGCATACTCAAGACCTAGCATGTGAATTTTTTTAAGACCTCTAGTTCCAATTCTTACACTGCTTTCATGGGGGTACTTTTCCTCCCCTAAGTGGGGCTAAGATAAAAGCAGCCAACTAACTCCACAGATACAGCTTTGATGGAAAAAAATGTAGACTTGCAAAAAACAAACTGCAATACTTCTTCCCTTAATTACTCTGGACGTGGTCAGTTTTTCAAAACTGGATTATTCTTTAAACCCTAAAAGGAACACCAGAAGTCCCTAATCTGATATTAAAGGCTCTTAAGTGACCTTACCTGGTTTCTAGATGCCCAACCAGCCTCCCCCACTCACCTTGCATGTTCTACTCATCACCCTGCCTGAAGCATCCAGCTTCAGCTTTTTCAGTCAGAAGCTGATCTAAAGTGTCCTTTCTGCTCGAGGCTTAGGTTACTTTTCCAGGGTTATTCACTGAGGAAACAGTTTGTCAGACTGGGATGTGGGCCCTGGTACTCTAGAGGGACAAGACAGGTACAGACATATAACTATAAAGGAAATAAAGCTGTGGGGTGGTGCTGGAGAGGTGAGAGAGACACTGCTAGGACCTGGCAAACTGCCCATCCATCACCACTAATTCACTTTCACCAGTAAGAGCAGCATTTGCACCAAGGTTATCACCATGACCAGACCAAGTGTACCTCTTCACCCCTCACAAACAAAAACTGTTGTCAGCTAACAGGATGAAGTGGTGGAGCTGAGACAGGAGACCAGGCCTGCCCAACTCCCTGAGAGCAAGCCCACACCATCTGTGTCCACCATCTCAGAACCCACAGGAGGCTTCTCAAGTAGGGTGGCCCAGCAAACAACTCAAAAACAAAATTGATTTTTACAAACTATTAAGGTGATCAAGAGTTTACATCTCCAGACCTTCACACTTGATATTTACGCTGTTCCCCATGCCCATAAAAGAACCAGTTGCCATCTCTTCACCCTTAGGTCACATCACCATCCCGTAAGAAGCCACCTAAGACCTTTCAGAGCAAGTTCTGCCCCATCTGGTGTTCCACAAGCTCAGAGTCTCCCTCTGAGTGTTGTAACAGCAGACTGTCCAATTCTGTCTTTTCCACCCAAGTTCATCCAGCAAGGCAGAGTCTGGGCCTGTCTTGTCATTCTCAATCCCCAGGGCCAACACCACAGTCTGACACCTGCTTCCCTAGTGAATAACCCTGGAAAAGTAACCTAAGCCATGAGTGTTTCTCTAAGTATCTTCTACCTTTAATAGGACTTTTTCTTAAATGTCGTAAAGAAAACTCTAGACAAATGTGAGAAGCAAATGAACTTAGAGCTGCACTGTCCAAAATAATGACCACTAATTATAGGTCATCTACTTAATTTTTACAAAAATTTAAAATTTAGCCAAGCATGGTGGCCTATGCCTGTAATCGCAGCACTTGATAGATGGAGGCAGAAGAATCAGAAGTTCAAGATAAATATCAGCTACACAGTGAGTTTGAGATAAGACCCTGTCTCAAACAAACAAAAATAAGTAACTGAATAAAACTGAATAGTTCTTGCATCAGATTTGTCATATTTCAAGTACTTGATAGAACGTGTAGACTATTAACTCCAATTGAACAGCACTGATCTCCAGATCACCAACATCGTCTCAAAAAATGTCCAAACCTCTCCAGCTGTTGAGAAGGAATCCTTTTCTTCATATTTCAGACAGAGAAGGCCATCACAAGAACTACAACATTGGCTTCTCTTATCTGAATGGTCCCTGAAGAGGCTTCATGAAAAGGTCAACTGTGGTCAGGTCATGCTCTACAAACAACATCCAATCCCCAGAGTATAAGACCCTATCCATAGTTTATTATACCCTTGGTTTATTTTCAGTAGTACTGTTTACTAGGTTACAAGACTCAATTTGTAATGACACCCACAAATTAAGAGGAAAATACTTTGTCCACCAGGGGACAATTTTTACTAGTAAAATACCATAAATAACCATAGCTAAAGTATCATAGAATGACAAAAATCATAACCTCCAGTGAAAGAACTTCCCATCACAGAGTCTGCAGGAAGAAGAAACCCCATACTATTGCAGAGCTGGATCTGCTCCCTCAAGACCCATGTGGGAAGTAAAGAGGAATGAGGTCTCACTGGCACTCCTCTCAAAGTCCACCTGACAAGGCCACTCTCTCTGCAGCTACGGCTTTCTATAAAGGAAGAAGACTTGTCCAGTTCCTCTGCACTCGCCTTTCCTTTTTCTCTATAATTCCTAGCCCATATCAAGCCTTTGCTCTGAAACTATAACTAGAAACCAGCTCCACTTCGAGTTCAATTTCCCAACTGTTCCTAAAGAACAGTTGAACTACAAACACAACTGCCTGTTTAGCAAGCTTTCTGAATCTTAGCTCTCAATTCATTCTTCCTACAACTGGAGCTGAAACTGCACCAGATCACGGTACTGGAAATGAAACAGGAAAAGACAGCAACTTCCCACACTGTCCTAATGAGAAGCTTCCACAGGTGCAGGTCTGGGTCTGGGCCTCATCCACGTTATCAGTCACCCCAATCCTCACTGGCCCCAGGGATAAGTAATGTCTACTAGTTTCTCAATTAATTAAACAATAGTAGCTGCCTCAACTGGCTCTATGCAAAGCTCCATAATAGCCTAATATACACAAAGCTAATCAAACTGAACAAAAGTAGAATATTGTAAGGGGAAATTCCTTTTAGAGATCTCTGACCCCCTCCCTCTGTCCCCAAGACTCCAACTTGTGAAGCCTCTGGCCCCAGTCACAGAGCTGCTGAGCTGGGAGCTAAACTTCCATGTCCACTCTGAGACAAAGCCAGGGCTCCCTCCTGTGCACACACGGCTGGCTCCCAGTATAAAAAGCTCTGACATTTCCTTCAACTCTGAGTCATGCTTAGAAGGTTCTACTTTTAATCAGGTGACAAATACTCAAAATATTTTAATCCAAAAGAATTGGGTCAAGCTTTCATAGTCCATAACTATCAAAGCAAACCCTACTTATTGACAGATTTCTGTAACTCCTGAGCGTCATCATTCAATTCATAATCAAATACCAAAATCTACTCTATTTAAATGTTACCCCTGCCTTTTCCATTGGTTATCATAAAGAACAATTAAATTTTCTGCTATTTCATTGGCTGTGTTAACTATAAAGTTAAAACACGCAAAGGGGAGCTGGCAAATGCTACAGCAAGTGAAGACACCTGCAGACAAACCTGGTTACTCAAGTTCAACCCATGGGACCATGTAGCAGAGGAAGAAAAACTCCATGGTCTCCTCTGACCTCCACACAAGTGCCATGCACACATGCACCCTCACACTCAGAGTAATCAAATAAGTAAACATGTGTAGGTGGTAATGTTCTCTTAAGAAAGCTGCAAAACTATTTGGAAGAGGGGAAGCTTTTCTATTATAAAAATAATTTATATTACAAGAGAATTGTAAAACCCTATTAAGCAGATCATTCTCTGTACAAAAGACTGAATTCATGTGCAGCTCTAAGAAATACCTGTTATACACAATAAGGCAGAGGTAAATTTAAAAATTCCCAACAGTAGCACATGGGACATTTAAGATAGGGAAGAAGTAAGATTTTCACTGCTAGGTTTTACTATTTTTAGCAATGCTTCAACTAAATATTCTTTTTGATTAATAAAAACAAAACACGGGGGGAAATGTCACTAGAGATAATATTCAAGTATTTCTTAACAATAAATTTTAATAGGAATTCTAGGACAGCCAGTCTCAAAACAAAAGCAAAAACAGAAATGAGTGACCAGTGAGAGTATGTGTACTAACATCAGATCACATCAGAGGGCAGAGGACATGTCCAGGGGTATGAGGGCTTTCTGGGAGATATCTTGGAACAACCAGAAGAGGAGTTATACAAGAGATGTGTGTACTGTGACACCCAGGAAGAAAAGACTGTCACAGCAAGGGTCCTATTTCCAACCTTGAACTGAGAAAACAGCTGGGCTTCCCCGACTGACTGATTAGCACTATGGTACAGCAAGAAAGGCCAGGGAGGTAACAGAGTTGGGAAGACCACCAAACCACTGGCCCCACCTCAGCTCCCTGGGATTCGACATACTGCAACGTTCAGAACAGGAGGGAATAACTATACCCTCTTTGGGTTACTCCTTAGGTCATTTTCACATTTAACTGTATTTTGTATTCTTTTTCTTAGTTTTGTTTCAGAGTTGTGTGAACAGTTCTAAGCCACTGAAAGATATCAACCAAAATCTCTGTACAGTGTTAATGAAAATTCAGACTGGATTTTAAGACACACAGTAGTAAGGAACAGAATCACATATTTGAGACTTAAGAAGTCCATGAAATATGTTTTGAAATTATCATGGGTTTACAGAACGCATAAATTTTTATAATTTAAATTTTTCATAGCTATCATGTTTCTAGTTTTAAAAAGTTAGTTGGGGATTTAGCTCAGTGGTAGAGCGCTTGCCTAGCAAGCACAAGGCCCTGGGTTCGATCCTCAGCTCAAAAAAAAAAAAAAAAAATTAAGTGAAAGGTCTGGAGACTTAGTAGTTAAGAGAGCTGGCTGTTCTCCCAAAGGACCTGGGGGTTCGATTCCCAGCACTCACAAAGCAGGTGACTCCAATTCCAGGGGATTTGATGCCCCCTTCTGGCCTCTGAGAGCACTACACAAACATGGATAAACACATGCAGGAAAGACACATAAATTAATAAATCTTATATTTAAAAAGTAAAAATGGAGATAAAAATTAATAACACTGATTACAGAATTCCTTGTTTTATATCCAATGAGGGTATACCATAGACTCCCCTACACATGGGTTTCTGTGGTAACATGTGCATAGCTACTGCTGTTTCCAGCAATTAACAGGGTCTCATCAGATTAGCATTCCCAGGAAGTCCTCAGAGGACAAACCACAACCACATGCACTGGTAGCTACACTGCCAGCTCTTGTTCACTGAACATTTCCTCCAGGCCAGGTACTTTCCAGGCATCACCTCAGATAATACTGTAATAATATAACAATCATCCCATTTTACAGATGAAAAAAACCCGAGGTTAGAGAGTTAAAACCTGGCTAGAGCTCATCAGCAAGGTTATCAAAGTGAAAACATCAGAATTAAGAAAAGGGAATATCCAGGCAGTGGTGATGGTGCACGCCTTTAATCCCAGCACTTGGGAGGCAGAGCCAGGTGGATCTGTGAGTTCAAGGCCAGCCTAGGCCAGAGTGAGTTCCAGGACAGGCACCAAAACAACACAGAGAAATCCTGTCTCGAAGGGAAAAAAAAAAAGAAAGGGAAAAAAAAAAAAAAAGAAAGAAAGAAAAAGGAATAAACCCAGGTGGCAATGGCACACATTTTTGATCCCAGCACTTAGAGGAAGCAGAGGCAGGTGGATCTCTGTGAGTTCAAGGCTAGCCTGGTCTACAGAGCTTCCAGGACAGAGTTCCAGAGTTTAGGACAACCAGGACTACACAGAGAAACCCTGTCTCAAAAAATAAAGGGAGGGGATGGTACACACAATAACACACAAACAGAAGGACAGACAGGCTCAAAGAGTGGGGGCAATCAGTATAAAAGCAAAGTCTTAGGAGAAAACTAAGCATCTTCAAGGACAAAAAAAATGTTTTCTTGCCAGGCAGTGGTGGCCCACGCCTTTAATCCCAGCACTCGGGAGGCAGAGGCAGGCGGATCTCTGAGTTTGAGGCCAGCCTGGGCTACAGAGTAAGCTCCAGGAAAGGCGCAAAGCTACACAGAGAAAGCCTGTCTCGGAAAACAAACAACAAAGAAAGAATATTGCCTCAAACATCTCCTACAGGCCTACTGTGCAGGTAAGCCTCTACCTGCCATGCCCAGGGCCAGTGGGATAATTGTGGGAAGTCTACACCAGCTCCAACAGAGCTGCTCACCATCTAGTGTCACAGAAAAGGGAAGATGTTGAAGACCTGAGGTGACAAAGTGGCAGGGAAGAGAATGCTGTGGGCTACTAGGGTCAGCAGGAAGCAAAATGGCCAGCAAAAGAACAAAGCCACCTTATGAAGTTACCTGGCTTTCTGTTAAATTTATCTGATTTTAAATATAGTATATAAAACTATTACAGAAAACAAACAAACAAACCCGTAAGCAAGCACTTCCTACTGTGAAGTGCTGATCCTACCCTAAGTAATGGTCACTGTCCAGGCCAGATACAATAGTCTCAGAAAACCTGGGCCACTATTGTGCCCAGCTGAGAACAGCCACAGCAGGCCAGTATTCCCAAATGGGTGCTTGAGTCCCATGAGTCCCGTGCCACTCAAATCATCAAGCTGTGGCTCAAGGGAAAATTCTTTGGATGATAATTTTTACATTAAAATTTAAGAGGAGATAGCTATGTCCACATATTGTCTATGGCTGAGTTTTTGCCATAATGATGAAGTTGAATAGTTAGAACAAGAGACCAGATGCCCCACAGAGCCAGAAATATGTCCCCTCTGGCCCTTTATAGAAGTTGTTCACTGATCTATGCATTGCATAAGGGGGTGGGGGGCTTCCTGGTGCTAATGAGCTGTGGGAATAGTGCAAAGTTCAGCCCTAATCTTTGAAGATCCATAGAGCCCACCAGCACAAGCTCTAAGAGACTGACACCAAAATTCCTTGGCTAGAACTAACCTCACTGGAGCACAAAACCTTTTAAAAAAATGTTTTTTGTTTTTTGTTTTTTGTTTTGAGACAGGATTTCTCTGTATAGCTTTGGAACCTGTCTTGGAGCTCGCTCTGTAGACCAGGCTGGCCTCGAACTCAGAGATCTGCCTGTCTCTGCCTCCCAAGTGCTGGAATTAAAAGCATGCACCACCACTGCCTGGACTTAAGAAATTATTATTTTATGTATTCTTAGGGTTTGCCTGCATGCTTATATGTATACCATATGTGTACCTAGTGCCCACAAAGGCCAGAAGAAAGACAGCTCTCCTGAAACTAGAGTCACAGATGACTGAGACATCATGTAATCTCTTGAAATATACACCCAGTGCTGATCTGAATAAGATGAAGAGTTGAGACCCTCACTAACGGAACCCCATTAACTAAACTAGCAAGCTTTCCTAATCTTTACAAACCACAATAAGAAAACTTCATCTTAACAAAGGAAGGCAGTTAGCCACCCCATTTTAAACTTTTGTTTACAAACATGAAATAAAAACACTAATTAAAAAAAAAAAAAAAGAGGCCGGGCGGTGGTGGCGCACACCTGTAATCCCAGCACTCGGGAGGCAGAGGCAGGTGGATCTATGTGAGTTCAGAGGCCAGCCTGGGCTACAGAGCAAGTCATCAAGTAAATTCTTTAGAGGTACAAATTTATACGATAAATTCCTAGAACAATCATTTTTTTTAAATGCTGTTTTATTACATTTGTTTATTTACGTGTGTGTGTGTGTGTGTGTGTGTGTGTGTGTGTGTGTGTACATGGGCATGTATATGTCATGACTCATGTATAAAGGTCAGAGGACAACTTGCAGGAGTCAGTTCTCTCCTTACACTATGTCCAGGACTGGGATCAAACTCAAATTCTCAGGCTTGGTGGCATGTGCCTTTATATGCTGAGCTATCTCACCCAAATCTAGATCCCCCTAGGTTATGGGTCCTCATCTAGAAAACAGCAATTAATGTATCTTCTCATATGCTGCCAAGATGGCTTGGAGAAAAGCATTGTCCGATCCTTCAAGGCCGCACACAATGAAGATTACCATTTAGCAGGAAAAGCTGTTGGTGGCAAATCATACCCACCACAAGCTCTCTTTAAATACACTTCTCTACTGCACTTGAAGAGACTCATAGCTCCTCAGTAGAAGGCTGAGACAGGAGGTTCACTGTAGCCTAAGAGTTGAGGGCTGGCCTAGACAACATAGTGAGACTATGCCTCTTGAAAAATTACCTTTTGCTAGTGATCACAGAGCATGCCTGTAATCCCAGCAACATTCAGGAGATTGAGGCAGGAGAATCACAGGTTTGAGGCCAGCCTAGGATATATAGGCAATTTGATGTTAGTTTTAGATACATCACCTTTTTCTCAGTTTTTTAAGGCATAAGCATTATAAAATATAAAATCACAATGGTTTACGGCCAAACCTGTGTTCAATTTTCAAAAGAAAAATTTAAAACTTTTTATGAAATTTGTGTGTGTGTGTGTGTGTGTGTTTTGAGAGAGAGAGGGAGATGGGGGTGAGAGGTCCATGCCATAGCACACTTAAAGGTCAGAGAAGAACTTTGTGGAGTCAGTTCTCTCCTTCTACCTCTATAGGGGTTCTGGAGATCACCAGGTTTACTTGGCAAGTACCTTTCTTTACCCACTGAGCCATCTTGCTGGCCCTAATACCTCTTAAATGGCTTATTTGTTACATACAAATTTTGCCATAAAACTGCCCAAATCACTAAGTGTGATGATGTATGCCTATAACACTAGTAGTACTTGAAAGGCTGAGGCAGGAGGATCTGGAGTTCAGACAGCTTGGGTTACAATAGCACATTCCAAAACAGACTGAAGAAATCAGCAATACTCTGTCTTACAACAAACAAAAAACCCTTCATAAATGTTTAAAAAAAAAAAAAAGGTCTACTACCTGCCTGAATATTTATTTCTCCTACACTGTTCCAATATCAATCCCTAGTGTTAAAAGATACTAGGGTAAGTAATTTGGACATATTAAGAGAAAGTTTGCAAAACACAAACCAACTAACTATATATTGGTAAGAAAAGTCCCTCCCCCTTCTTACAAAGTGCTTAACGATTCAACACAGAACAAGAAAACACTGCTGTGCTGACCTCTGATGACATCTGGCTCTGTGCTGCTGCAGAACTGCCTAGACAGTAGGGTGAGAAGCGGCTTCTCCTTCCTCTTGCTACCCTCTCCAGGCACCTTCCCTCTCCCTCTCTGTGCTCTCCCCACCTTAAGTGACAAAGGTGTTCACCACTCAGATGCTGCCTGGCCCCTAGTGGAGTGAGTGCTTTATGCATACACGGACACTCCCCTTGGTGAACTCCAAGTACTCTATAGGCTTGGTAGGCTCCTCCACATCAAGGGTACTCACTCTTCTCCACCCACTACCATCCTTAGGAACAGCTATAATGCACTTGATGGCTTCACAAGACAGTGATGTGGTCCGAATAACAGCAGTTCAAGCAGCTGCTGTTTCTCAGGGTCTAGGGCTCTCTGTTCCCTCTCCTCCTCCAATCACCTCCCTCAAATTTGATTGTGTGCTCAGAACACACATTGCCCACCCTGGTCCGATTTTCTCTTGGAGGCCTGAGATAGAGCCCCTAACTAAAACAGTATTCAATTTCTCAATAATGACCTACTTCTATCTCTATCCCAGCCATCATTCCTTTAAATATATTTAATGTAAATACTTCAGCCATTTGTTTAATTTCCATCTCAAGACCTGTCTATCTTGTTACTAAATCTTAGACTGAAAGTTATTCTTGACAAGGTTTCACCTTGTTTAATGTGTTCAACCCCTTCCTCAGCAGCCCACCCTAGTACACCCTTTCAAGACAATGTGATGGTGCATTTCATGTCACCAAAAACTAAATTTAAATACGAATGTCATCTTATTCTTTTGTTCATTTAAGTCAGAATCATTAGAAACTACTACTTTTTGTTTCATACATTTGGAGATGTTAATGTGCTCTTGTGCTTTTCCTGGGTAAAAAATTGGAAAGGGAAGGGGACAAAGTGGTTAATTTCAGAAAATCCTTTCTGATAAGCTCTGTTCTGATTAGCGGCACATTAAGTAAATATCTGACCATCCAGTAACAGAAGCTACATCAAAAAAAGCCATCTTTTGGGTTCCATCTTGTAAACAGCTGGATGTACGTAATACTATAGGTCTTTTTGTTGTCCTATTATTAATTTGTCCCACTTTTAAGAAAAAAAAAAAAAACTACAATAAGATCCCTCAATAAGAGGGAAACTGGAAAGTCTTCAAGTTACCAGTGTCAGAGGACAAGCTTTAGAAGCTCCAGGACTAAACTTGCCTGGTATTGTCCTTCACATGATTACATTCTTCTGGCTCAAACACAGCAAGACCACTAAAGCAAGGGCACTCTATGTTGCAGAAAAGCATTTAAACCACTGTTTCCACATTTCTCACATCAATCAGTAGACTTCTATGAAAATAAACGTCAAACTCAACTTGTCGTTTAAAAAGCCCATTAGTGACTTTTCTCTCCTCGAGAATCATGTGTTCCTTCCCACTGCTGAACAAATTGTAAGTAAACAAAAATCTCCTGAAAAATGATGGGGGAGAGAGAACGCTCACCTCTCATTTCTACATTAACTAATATTACACAGCTCCTTTCATGAATGGATTCCAGGAACACTATTCAAACTGAAGCCACAAAACTAAGTTTTGTTTCAACAGTTGAAATATTTTTTAATACACTTGTGTGAAGTCTCAGAAAGACTTCCACAACTTGAACAGCTGTGTCTAGCGCCAATCTGCAGGCAGCAATGTAATTTGATTTGGACCCATTCATCAGAATCTCATTTTCAGATGCCGCTACTACAAGAACGTACTGGAGAAACGCTAGCTGCGGTGAGCCACCATTGTCCGCAGCAGCGCGCAAGTTTTTACTGCGAAGGAGAGCTTAAAAGAGGAAATACAAATCATTGGTAATGTTACCATAGAGCTGTCCAGAAGAAGTCTGAATTACTGAATGAACAGAAAACTGGGCACATGACAAGATCATAATCACCTAAGAAAGTTTGCGGGGAAGCTATTTAGTGGGGCAGGAGAAGATTTAGTAGTATCTTGCCTTTTTTTTCCCCCCTGAGAAGTTGAAAGCCCTACAGTCCTTAATTTTTAAATTTTACATCTTTACTGTAAAACCAGCCCGAACTCAAAGGGAGACTGGAGTACATTTTGGACTTTAAAAGCTTGCTAGCTTCTTTTTAAGGTTACGTATGTAAATGAAAGACACCACAGCAACTTTGATGACATCTTGCAAATGAAGTTTGGAGTTTTGAAAGAAAAAATTACTAGGTGATCAAAAACAAAAAAAATGAAGGAAGGAATCAAGAGTTTCAAAATAACCACTAAGCGTTTTCCAAAGCAACACATTCCAAGAAACTTCTCAGTCGCAACTCATAAGCCGGTGGCAGCTGTGTCCGCGACTGCAGCGTCTAGAGTGGGGGTCCGGTCTCGAAAGCCCCCATTACCTCCCGGTCGCATTCTCTCCCTCCAAACCTCCAAGGTCCCCTCCGCTGTCATCCCGGGCGGCTACGCGTGCGAACACTCGGCCGCGCCCCCGCTTCACTTTTCCTCCCCGGCCGGCCGGGACGCGCAGCCCAGGGCCCGGGACGGAACCTCCCGCCAATGCGACCCTCAGCTCCCTCCCCGCCACGAACGCTGACAGCGCGCCCGGCCCTAGCCTCACCTGTGCTGTCATTCGCGGAGAAGCCGGGGGAGCTGAGTTTGGCTCGTTTGGGGTTGGGCGGTCCGTCCAGCAAGTTCTCGGCCATCTTCACCTGCTCGCGGAAACAGCCCCGAGCGCGGGCGGCACGACGCGGCCCGGACGGGGGTCGGGCCGGCGGCTGCGAGCAGGCGAGCCAGCGAGGAGCGAGCGCAGGAGCGCGGGCCGGGCCGCGGAGGGCGCAGGCCGGGTGGGGGAGGCGGCGGCCAAATCTCAGCCTCAGCAACAGCGCCCCGCAGCGCTCACCGCCCGCCCCCGGCCGCCGCCGCCGCCGGCCGCGGCCCCCTCATCCCCTGCCCGCCTCCCGAGCGCGACACTCCGCGGCCCGGGCACCCCAGCGGCCCGGCCGCCTCCGCGGGCCCGGCTGGCAGCGACGGCGCCCGGCCCCACGGCTCAGGCGGCGCCCGGGAACATGGTGGTGCCGCCGCCGCCGCCTCGCCGCCCCCCCCTTCCCCGCGCGCCCCACTTAATGAATTCGCCCGCGGCCGGACGACCGGGGGACTTCGGGCTCCGCCGCCCGCCCGCGGCCCGCCGCCGCCGTGAGGAAAAACAATGCGCCGAGCGGAGCCGCCGCCGCGCCGCGGCCCCCCCACCCCGTGCCGCCGCCGCCGCGGCCGCCGCGGCCGCCGCCGCCGGGCTCCGGGAGGCCGAGCCGAGAGGCGAGCGGGGCCGCCGGGGCGGGAGCCGAGGGCCGGGCGGAGCGGGCCGGCCAGGCGGAGCGGGGTGCGCGGGCGGTTGTGGGGCCCGGGACCGGCGGGGCCGAGTAGATCGCGCTCGAAGCCCCGGTCGGGTCCGCGACAAGATGGCGGCTGTTGATTCCTCAATTAAAAAAAAAAGAAAGTTTTTTTTCTTCTCTTTCCAGAGCCTGAACGGGGAGGGGGAGGGGGCGGGGCACGCCTGTACGTCACCCCCCCGCGGCGTCACCACGCACGGCCCCCGCCCCGCCCCCTCCACCTGCGCCGACCGCGGCGGAAAGAGCCGAGCGTGCTCGGGTGGAAGGGTCGAAGGCGCGGCGGCAGTGCGTGAGGCGGAGGGCTGCGGCGCTGGGCCGGGCCTGCGGGACGTGGGGGGCGCAGAGCAGGCGTCCACTTTTGTTCTGACGGCGTCAGAGGCGCGGCACGCGAGGGGAGGGTGCCCTGGGCTCGAGGCTGGGCCCCCAGGCGCGGAGTCGGCGCTGGTCGGGGCCCAGCCCGTCCGGTCCCGCCCCGGCAGCCCTGCCTCTTCGCAGCTGGCTCCTCGCCTCCCTGCTCGCGAGCCTCCCGGGTGACATCGGACTAGAAAGACGCCAGCGCCGTCCGCGCCTCTTCCCCTCGCCCTATGCTAGTGATGGCGAAGTGGTGTCTGCAGGTTACAGGTTGTCCTCGGGTCTGTTCCGGAGTGTGTGCAGATGGGGAAACTGAGGCAGGAAAGCGCAAAGCAACTTTTCCCAAGATCACCGAGGGGGAAAATGACAGGTCGAGATTCGAGCCCTTGTTCTCCCCAAGTTTTGCAAGGGCATCGCGAGGCTCCTGAGCGCCTGTTCCCAAGCCCAACATGATGGGGCCAGGTCCAACGCTGTCACCTGAAGGAAGAGGCTGGGAGCGCCGTCTCCTGGAGATGAGCAGGGTCCTGCTACCAAGACCAAGGGCTTTGGTGTCCTAGGGTTGTACCCCACCTCGGACAACCCCCCTGGCTCTGGCAGGTGTCCAGGAGAATGTTGGATCGCAGGGAGACCTTCTCACCTGGGACACTGTCTCACACACCTCAAAAGCTAAAGTTTTCTCATCTGTTAACTATCAGAACTGGCCAGCTTGACTCGGAAGTCCTTATCTTCAAGGTATCACCAGCACCCGTTTCCTAATCCAGAAACCTGTGAGTCAGGTGGCCCCTCCCTCCCCACCCGCCCACATTGCAGCCAGTCTCCCCACGTCTTTACCTGAAGAATGGGCTCCTCCTCCACACACGGCTGCCACCCGGTGTGTTGTCCACCATGGGCCCATCCTGTGACTGAGGCAACTTTTCACATAAGCTTTTCCTGTGTTTCATGTTTTTCTTCACATAGCACCAAAATCACCTTTCTGCAAAAAAGAAGAAAAACCTATTTGAAACAAATTCGCTCCTCCTATACAAAGGACAAACACTGAGAACATTTATAAAATAAGCACGATGTGTGTATACACACACAAACATATATAGATAAAGCAGTGATTGGGCCAGGACTGAGTGACGCACGTTTTTTAACTGTTCACAGCATGTGCTGCCCACTCCTGTTTCATCTGCCCCTTCTTTCCCATCACTCTGTCCGCATCAGCATCCCACACCCACACATTCTAGGTAGTCCTCATCCTGAGGTAGTTTATAGTTCTGTCAATGCTGTTCACAGTGCTGACAGCTCCTGTCACCAGCACCGTAATCCATCTCCAAACCTCACTTGCTCCAGGAACCCCTTCCG
Organism: Onychomys torridus; assembly: GCF_903995425.1. NCBI lineage: Eukaryota > Metazoa > Chordata > Mammalia > Rodentia > Cricetidae > Onychomys > Onychomys torridus. The sequence continues at coordinate 16,182,457 of NC_050450.1, read as the reverse complement.
TCCCAATTTAGAGCCTCAGAGATCACCTCTGGGCAACATCAGAGGCCATAGTAGTAATACACCAGTTCATTTATGTTTTCATTTATTCATCAAATATTTCTTGAGACTCTTGAGAGTATTGCCACTACTAATTCCCTGGGCAAAAGCACAAAGAAGTCCCTGTGTGCTCTATTGGAGAAGTTAAGGAAACAAGCATGGGGAATCCTAGCCAGAATATTCAAAAGTACACCTTCTTGGGAGAGGAGGAAGTGTGTGGAGCCACAGAGGGACAGGGGGCCAGAATCACTGCATTTAAAGTGCCCTGGGTATTGTTCTCATCATGAGGCATTGCATTCACTGAGGGCAGAGGCTACATCTCGGTCATGGTTATGGTTTCAACTAAGAAGTAGGTTTGTGGATTTTATGACTGAATGAGTGGATGCAGTCTGGGGTCCCACAATTCTGAAGGCCTCTGGCTATTAAAAAGAATAGGTCTACCCTGAGGGGCCACTACTCCGTAGCAAGAACATGGTGTCCAGCCACCTAGAAAGTCCAAGGCCTTTCCCCAAAGGAAGCTCTTAGTAAATATGCTGTCTACTAGTGTGTCCTTGACTTGAATCATTTCTCTGCGTGTGGCAGCTTTAGTTTTGGGTCATACTCCAGTTTACAAAGAGAGCTGAGAAACTCAGTCCCCACAATTTGGAGTAAGCATGGCAGGGCAGAACCTGGGTCACACTTCTTAGACACAAGCGCCTCACTCCTCTTTCTCCTTCGTGCCCAACCCTAAAACACCTCCTCAAAACCGTTTCTTACTGGTTCTCAGCTGCATCATTTTGATCAGTTCCTCTGGTACTTGTTGATACCTACCTGGTTTTCCTTTCTATTTCTCCCTCGGTCTGAGTATCCTCCGAGAATTCTAGCTGGGGGACATGGGTAAGAGAACAAGTAATGGGTCTTGCCTGCCCACTTTTAGCTGGATAATCACTGTCAATTTCAGAATGCCCTGAGTGTAGCAGGCCACTGCCACACCTCTACTTGCCACTGATAAGGAAACAAGGCCCTGAAAGGGACAAACCACCAAGGGGCTGCCTCCTCTTCTCGCAGACCTAACCTTCTGTAGTGACAGAGACCACATTCAGTGATGGAGGAGTCCTTGTTCACAGAAGACTCAGATTGGGGGCACAGAAGAGTAACAAGATGTGGAATAAGCCAAGGGCAATTTCCTGAAAAATTTCATCTGCCTTTATCCACTGATGGATGTGTAAACCTGTTTATTCAAACAGCGTAACAGTGTTGGTCACAGAAAGCAATGACATGCTGGCACTGATACACTATGAAGGAACCCGAAATCATGCTCAGAGAAAGAAGCCAGACACAAAAAAGCCACATGTTGTGTGAGATGTATGGATACATACATGTATACATCTATATATATCCAGGACAGGCAAATCAATAAATAGTTTAGTGGTATCCAGGGGCTGTATGAGCTGGCACAGAACTATAGGAGATGGGGCTCCTCTTGGTAATCAACTCTATAAATATACCAAAAACTATTGGCATGTATACTTTTTGTTTTGTTTTGAGACAGGTTCTCTTGTATGTAGATAGCCCAGGTTGTCATTGATCTCACTGTGTAGCTCAGGTTGATCCCAAGTTCACTGTAATCCTCCTGCTGCAGCCTCTAGAGTTCTAGGATTATAGGCATGCGACACCACACATGGCTGATGTCTACACTTTTGTTATTACTGTTGTTTTGTTTTGTTTTGCTTTTGAGACAGGGTCTCACTGAATAGCCATCGCAGGCCTAGAACTTACTATATACAGCAAACTGGGCTTGAACTCTCAGAGATCTGCCTGCCTCAGCCTCCCGAGTGCTGGGATCAAAAGCATATACCACCATGTCTAGCTGGTAATTATACTTAAAAAATAAAATAAAATGGCATTTTATTATGTGTGGGGTGGCTATGCATGTGCAATGGCATTGTGTCGAGGTCAAAGGACAACATTCTGGAGTTAGATCTCTCTTCCCATTATGTGGGTCCCAGGGATCAGGCTGAGGTCATCAGGCTTAGCAGCAAGCACCTTTAGCCATAGAACCATTTCACATCTGCACTTTTAATGGGTATGTATTTTAATAAAGCTTCTTTTTAAAAGTTGACTTTGGAAAGAATAAAATGAGAGATGAGGCAAAGCATCAAGACTGACCAGCCAGATCCAGGTGGGAAAGTGGGGATTGGTGGGGATGGTATTGGAACTTCCCAACTCTGGACCAGGCTGGGAGTCTACTACTTTAAGCACCAGCAGGAAGGATGGGGTTAAGGTCTTTCAAGGGACTAAGAGGCTTAAAGACTGTTTAAGACATAGATTTTATATAGTTTGTTCCCTATTATACCTTTCTAGACCTAGGTTAAAGAGAGCATCAGATTTGGGCTTGTCTTTGAACAGTGCAGAGGGAGCAATGGGGATATGAACACCAACTGTGCACATTGAAGCGAGGCAAAAAGGAATCACACAAAATCCCATGAGTGGGTGTCCCTGAGAGCCATGGGTAATGGGGAGGGGGAGACCGAAGGATGAGGACAAAATTCCAGCAGGTCCATCGGGTATGATGATACATTTCTATAGTTCCAACACTTTCAGGGGAGGTAGGAGAATCTCAAGTTCCAGGCTCTGCCTAGACTTTAGCAAATCAGAGGCTAGCCTGTGCTACTCAGCGAGCCTCAGGCTGGATAGAGTTACAGAGTGAAACTCTGTCTCAAAAAAAAACCCCACAAATACACACAACTAAACAATGGTAGCAGTAACTGGGCCTTAGAAATCTGTTCATCTATAAATATTACAACCTGATAATGTATAAAATATGTAATGGTGTATAAATGTGGTGGGGTACGATGAAATAAGATCTGCTAGGAATTGGGCTCAGGGGTGAAGACTTGAGTCTAGATCTCCAGAGCCCACGTAAAAGCCAGACAGATGTGGCACTGCCTCAGGAGACTGAGACAGGATCTCTGGATCAAACAGACTAGCTAGACTAGCCAAATGAGTGAGCTCCAGGCTCAGCAGGAGACTACGTCACTAAACACAGTGAAGAGGACTTGGGAAAGGGAGCTGGTGTCAGTTTCTGACCTACACACACATCCCCACCCATGTGTATGCACATCAGCACACATGCATGAAGATGCATGCACACATTGCATGCACACCACACACACACACACACAAAATAATAATAATTGGAAATGGTTAGTCACTGAAGCCCAGTGGCATGCATAGGTGGATTTGTCACACAATCTTGTGTACATTTGTGTATTTTGAGATTTTCCATAACTAAAGATTATTATTTTTAGTGTGTGTGTGTGTGTGTGTAACCACTATACTGGTTCCAGGGATTGATGTCAGGTGATTAGGCTTGGTGATAAGTGTTTTAACCACCTAAGCCATCTCATTGGTTGAATAAAAGACTTTTAAATATTAAAATTAAAATCTAAGTCTTTTTACTTACAAATGTATCACTAATCATTTTTTTATTTCTTTTGTCTTGCATTAAAGCATCATGATTTTTTTCCACTGGGATCTGTACATCTTTGGCTGATCCAACAAGTCTACTTATTAGTTCTAATCTTACCTAATCATTTTCTATAGAATCTTCTGAACTTCTATTGAAGTGTGCTTTCTCTCTCTCTCTCATTCTCTCTCTCTCTCTCTCTCTCTCTCTCTCTCTCTCTTCTGTCTCTCTGTCTGTCTTTCTGTCTCTCTCTCTCTCTCTCTCTCTCTCTCTCTCACACACACACACACACACACACACACACACACACACACACACAAAGTCCCACTATGTAACCTAGTCTGACTTTCAATTCACAATCCTCCTGTCTCTGCCTCCTGGTTGCTAAGATTACAAGTGTGTGGCACCACATCTGGCTCTTGTTTTTAAATTGTCTTTATCATCAGGGTCATAGACTCAGTGATAAAGATATAGAAAGAGATAGCTATGTTATATACACCATGCATGTTATATAATATACTATAGTGGGGAATAAGCTCTTGGAGGGTAAGTGGGAAGCCCAGCATGGAGGTATGGTCTATCTTTGTTGTTAAGCTAATTCCCCATGGCATCCTGGCTTCAAGAATATTTTGACTAAGAATCTTCAGTTCCCTCAGTCTGACCCCTTTGTCTAATCTTTTTCTTCTTGGTAAGTTTAAGGTTCATTGTCTGCTATACCAGACACTGGTCTGCCCATACACTAACTCCCTTTTTCTCATTCATGTGATGTGATTCTACTTGCTTGGCAGAACCACGCTGAAGCTAAATCTGACTCCTTTTCACCTGTGCACGAAGAAAAATAACATGAGCAATTGTCAAGTGTGGTGATATACTCCTGTAATCCCAACACTTGGCAAGGTGAGGCAGGAGGATTCCTGTGGGCCTTGGCTACAGAGTGATTTCCAGATTGTCTCCAGCTACATAGAAGACCCTGACTGAGTGGGGGTGGGGTATCTGACTGGTGTCAGCATCACCAGTGTCACACATCTGCAGTGGGCCATTCAGAGTGCAGAACAAGCCTATGACTACATGGTCCTTCTCCTCCACTGAAACGTCCAGCATCTCCTTCCTCGTTCCCACTCTCAGCCCATGGTTTGCTTATTACCTTAATAGGTAAACTGAGAATACCAAAACACAATTTTCACAGGTTTCCCACAATGCATCTGCTTATGAATCCACATCTGTGTCCACATTTCTACCTGTCTTCTTGTTTGTGCCATCTGAAAACCCAAACCCTCAGGCTGAGGATGCAGCTCAACTCACAGAGTGATTGAAGATGACCCTGGTCCTCCTGCCTCCACCCCTGCCAATCCCACAGGCGCTGGCATTGCATGTGTGGAGGACCTCATGAACTGGCAGAAGAAATTTCGAGACAGCATAAAATCTGGGCTATGGCATGGTTACTGCTCACTGCTCTTAGATAGTTGTTACGTGAGAAGGAGCAGAAAGACATAGCATGTGCAGCCTGAAGAGAAAAGGCTTTTGAACAAGTTTAAATGCAAATGAACAAATGGGTACAGAGGAAAATGGATACAATTATAGAGAGGTCAGCACAACTTGGGAGAAAGCTTGCCCTTTGCTCTGGGACACTCAGAAGGGCTCCTTGAGGTCCAGAGTCCACCCATCAAAGGAGAGAGACAAACTGAGAATGTCACTGAGCAGGTTCCCAGCTTGTAAACAGGCGTAGGTAGGTATTTCCCAGGGTCAGCCACTAAGGAACACAAGTCACTTCGAGCCGTGGCAGAATGGGGCCAGACTGCATCTCAAGCTGGCAGCACAACTTGTTGGCATTGTCCACGAGGCATCGCAGACATGGTAAATGCGAGAGTTCCGGGAAGAAGACAGCTCCTAGCAAGTTTCCAGAAAGCTAGGCAAGGCAGGCATGTCAGATTCGCTGGAGGGAGGCCCTGGGAAGCTGCTGTGAAAGTGAAGCCCGATTCGCAATGAAGATCCCAGGATGTTGGAGATATCGGGACCATAGTCTGTCCACCGACAACATTTGCAGACACAAAGTGGGGCCAGAGAGAGGCTACATGTGCTACCGGTAGTAAGACAGAAGGGGTGGAGCCAGATGATACTAACAAGAGCTCCAGGTGCCAGGCATGGTGCATGGGATCTGAGGTTTGTCCTGATGACTTTTGGTTTTGCTTTGGTCCTATCTTTCCTTGCTGTGCACCAATTCCGCTCATTTGGAATAAAAATGTGTATTTCATGCCATTGAATAGTGAAGTGGGTAACTTTCTAATTTTATTGTTTTTATTTTTTTAATGACATTGTTTTAAAGATTTATTTATTATGTATACAGTGTTCTATCTGCAGGCCAGAAGAGAGCACCAGATCTCATTACAGATGGTTGTGAGCCACCATTTGGTTGCTGGGAATTGAACTCAGGACCTCTGGAAGAGCAGCCAGTGCTCTTAACTGCTGAGCTATCTCTCCAGCCCCTAATTTTATTTTATAGATGCTCACAGTTAAGAGTCTGTTTTGAGGCTGGGCGGTGGTGACGCATGCCTTTAATCCCAGCACTCGAGAGGCAGAGGCAGGCGGATCTCTGTGAGTTCGAGGCCAGCCTGGTCTACAGAGTGAGATCCAGGAAAGGCGAAAAGCTACACAGAGAAACCCTGTCTCCAAAAAAAAAAAAAAAAAAAAAATCTGTCTTGACTCTCAGAAGTGACTTTGGACTTGTGACTAAGACTTCCAGACACAGAGGCACACACCTGTGTTGTGAGTAATTAGGAGCTAGAGAAAGGAGGCTCCATTTAACTGGCTACGGTGGGAAGGACACTCAAACGCCTGCAAGTAACCCTCACTTATGCTCTGTAAGGAAGCCCAATAAACTCATTGGTTCCCCAGAACTTTGGTGAAATGGTGCCTCAGTGTGTCATTGGGGTCTTAGAAGAATCAGCAGACGTTACAGCTCCTCCTGGGAAGGAATTTTTTTTTTTTTTTTTTTTTTTTTTGTGACAGCATTCAGAGGAAAAAGCCCAAAGATTGGAAGTTCAAGGTCATCTTTTGATGACATCACAAGTTTGAGACCAGCCTGGGCTATATGAAACCCTGTCTCAATAAAAAGAACGGGGTGTCGGGCGGTGGTGGCACACCCCTTTAATCCCAGCACTCGGGAGGCAGAGCCAGGCAGATCTCTGTGAGTTCGAGGCCAGGAAAGGCACAAAGCTACACAGAGAAACCCTGTCTTGAAAAAAGAGAGAGAGAGAGAGAGACCAGGGGTTAGGAGGGGAGCAGCCCAGCTGCTAGAGCACTTGCCTAGCATGCACCAAGCCCTGGCTTCTGTCTCCAGTATCACACAAAACCAGGTATAGTGACACATTCCTGTAATCCCAGCACTTAGGAGATAGAGGCAGTAGGATCAAAAGTTCAAAGTCATCCTCAACCTCATAGCAACTCAAGGTGAGCTGCTCTATATGAGACTCTGTCTTAAAAAAAAAAAAAAGAGTTAGGTTGAAGAGATGGGTTAGTACTTAAGAAAGCTTGCTTTCAGCTGGGCGGCGGTGGCACACGCCTTTAATCCCAGCACTGGGAGGCAGAGCCAGGCGGATCTGTGAGTTTAAGGCCAGCCTGGTCTACCAAATGAGTTCCAGGAAAGGCGCAAAGCTACCATATCTCAAAAAACCAAAAAAAAAAAAAAAAAGAATGCTTGCTTTCTTAAGGGGCTGTGGTGGTGCACATCTTTGATCCTAGCACTTGGAGGGTGGGGGAGGGCAGGTAGATCTTTGAGTTTGAGGCTAGCCAGGTCTACAGAGCAAGTTCCAGGACAGTCAGGGTTACTGTCAGGTTACACAGAGAAGCCCTGTCTTGAAAAACAAAACAAACAAAAAAGTTTGCTGCTCTTCCAGAGGACCTGAGTTCCATTCCTAGTACCCACGTCAGATGATTCACAACAGTCTAGAACAGTCTAGAGGATCCAACACCCTCTTCTAGTCTTCAAGGGCACCCTACATACACATACATATTCATAATTAAAAATAAAATAAATCTCTTAAGAATAGTAAAATTAAAATAAGAGAAGGAGAAAAGGAGAAGAAGAAACTGGACTATTAGGAGGGATTTTTAAAAGATTTTTAATTTTTAAATTTTTATGTGTATGATTGTTTTGCTTGGATGTTATATATTTGCATGGAGGTTCAGGAGAGGGTACTAGATATCTTGGAACAAGAGTTACAGACAGTTTTGAGCCAACATGTGGTGCTGGGAACTGAACCTTGGTCCTCTTGGAAGAGCAACCAATGTTCTTAACTACTGAGCCATCTTTCCTGCCTGCTGTTGGGAGTTTTGAAGTTGGAATGAATGCATTTTGAATTATAAGATGTCCGTGAGCCTATGGGGACCAGGGTTAAAGTGATATGTTTGAGGTGAGATAGCTCAGTGGTCGAGGCACCTACTACCAAGCCTGATGGTCTGATTGGATCCCTGGGACCCACGTGGCAGAAGAAGAGAAACAAGTCCTGAAAATGGTCCTCTTACCTCCTTATGTGTACAGTGGAACACACATTACACAAAACAAATACAAGTTTTTAAAAAGGGATATATTTGGGTGTCAAGTTGACAAGGGGTATTCTTGTAATAGTTAATCCTCATTGTTAACCTGATTTGATTGGGTCTCAACTAAGAGACACATCTCTCTGCGTGTGTTTATGAAGAAATGTCCAGAGACGTTTAGTAGAAGAGGGAAGACCTACCTTGAACATAGGTGGCACCATCATCTCATGGACTGGGATCCCAGGGTGAAAAACTGGAAGAAGAGTGAGGCAGCTAAGCATCAGCATTCCCTGCCCTCTGCTTCCTGACTGCAGATGCAGTGGGGCCAGACACTTCATGCTCCTCTGCCGTGCCTTCCAGCCGGGATGAACTGTATCTCCAGGCTGTGAAATGTTTCCAACTGCAAAGCAAAATATAACTTATTCTATGGCAAATACTGGAAAATCACAAATCTACCTATACCTGGGTTTTTGTATGGGGGTAATATATAAATTAAGTTGTACTTAGAACACAGTCACACAAATTTATTATGGATGGGGTTGGGGATTTAGCTCAGAGGTAGAGCACTTGCCTAGCAAGCGCAAGGCCCTGGGTTTGGTCCTCAGCTCTGGAAAAAAAATTATTATGGATGTCTATGACTGTTTTCACACTACAACTTCAGAGCTGAGAAACTGCAGCAGAGGACTAATTACCCACAGAACTCAAAGTGTTTAATATCTGCCCTTGCAGGAGAGGCTTTCTGGCACCTGCTTTGGGGCACAGTTGTAAGGCTGCTAGAGCTTCCGTGGTAATCGAATGCTGAGTGTCAAAGAGGTGTCAGTCTATTCCAGCAGGGCTGTGATTCCAGGGGTGCTGGCATTGCTCGCCACAGCTCTTCCTCAGGCCTGAACAATCGATCAAGCCTCATGTTCGCAGCAGACACTCTCTAGGAAGACGGGGGCCATTCCACTCCACCCTGGAAGAGCCCAGCTCCCAGTCACTGATTCATGGAATCTCTCACTCTTCAAGACTCATGGGTCTTTTCTGTCCAGAGCCTTTTCCTCCTCCCTAGCGCCAACCATACATGTTCTGCCAACTACAATGTTGGGAACTCTATCCTTGCATCATGTGAGTGAGGCTGCTGCTCTTTCAGAATCCATCATGACAGGATGTGGAAACTCCACATTTTGTCTTAATCCAGTTCTAGATAGAATTCCACTTTCAGTGTTCTACTGAAAACTGTATTTGGTAAGGACACCAGTGTCCACAAAGTTGTAAACTGCAGTAGTTACTCACCTAGCCCTTGTTTCTAATTTTCTGCATGGGCACACTTGTATGTGCAGGTGCATGGGCATGCTTGTATGTACAGGAGCATTTGCAACTGTGTGCGCATGCCTGAGAACCAGGAGTCAACATCAAGTATCCTCTGAATCATTCTTCATCTTATTTTTTTTTTTGTTTTTTTTATAACATAATTTTTTATTGACTCTTTGGGTATTTCACACTGTGTGCCCAAATCCCACTCTCCTCCCTGTCCTTCCATATCTGCTCTCCACCCTGGTAGCCTCCCCCAACAAAAGTTATTAAAACAAATAAACAAATAAAAACAAAAACCAGATAACATCTCATCAACCCCTCTGGGCAACGACCTGCTCCTCCATCAACTGTAGTCTTCTATGCATGTACCATTCCACTCCCCCATCTTTTCTGCATCCATCACATGTTCATCCATCGTAGTGGCATTGGAAGTTGCAATGTGTCGTGCTGTCCTTTTGCCAAATCAGCCCAAACAGCTTTCCTTGAGGATATTCATCGCAATGAATCGTTAGGTCAGTTCAAGTCCTCTGGCTTCCGCTACAATGTCAATCCTGGACCCTCATAAAGGCTCTCAGATACCCTGCTGTTGCCCTAAGCCAGGGCTGGAGGTGGGGAGATCTTGCCAGCTATGGATCCGCGCAGGGCTGGCTCCTTCACACCCTCCAGCAGCTCCCCAGACATCCTTAGCCTTCGATGGTAACACAGGCCACTGACATCAACATAGTTCTTGGCTACATAAGGACCGTGGACCCAGACATGGCCCTTGGTCACAGCAGGGGCCCAGACATCACCACAGTCTCAGGTAGGTGGCTGCTTAGGACTCTCACATCAGAGTGCACCTCACTGCCATATCAGCTCCATCTAGTTCAGCCTTTCTTCATAGCTCACAGAATGCTCACTCCCCTTCCTCTCCCATCTCTCCACCACATACTTCCTCGTTTTCTTTTACCATATTGGCGGGGCAAGGGCCGGGTGCTCTAGGGAATCCTCAGTATCAAGAGAGTCTTCATCTCATTTTTGAGGCAGGGTCTCTCACTGAGCCTGGAGCTCACTGATTGAGCTAGACTGGCTATCCAGCAAGCCTCATGTATCTTTCTGTCTCTGGCCCTCCAAAGCTTAGATGACATGCACTCCAAGTCACACATATGCAGCTTCTATGTGGGTGCTGGGATCGAACTCAGCTCCCTCTGCCTGTGCTGCAAGTGTGTTACTGGTGGAGCCATCTCCTGACTCTCATCTTTCCTCCTGCCCTGTGAGCAGCCACCCACACAAACAATGGCTGCTTCTTTCTTGAAGACCTTCTTTTACTCATCCCTGCTCAGGCTCCTCTGATGATACTTGCTCTTGATTCTGAGCTCAGGATGCTGGGATGGCACAGGGCTCAGTCTTTCCTTTCCTGTGCAGGTTTCCTCAGGAGCTCCCCCACGCCCACCCCCCCCCCATACTCTCTCATTTTTAAGACAGAGCATCTGCCTTAGTCACTGTTCTATTGCTGAGGAGCCATGAGGAGACACCATAGCCACAGCAACTCTTATAAAAGAAAACATTTCATTGGGGCTGGCTTACAGTTTTAGAGGTTTAGTCCATTATCGTCATGACAGGAGGAATGGTGGCACCCAGCAGAAGTAGCTGAGATTTCTATATCTGGATCCACAGGCAGCAGGAAGAGAAAGCCACTGGGCCTGGCTTGGGCTTTTAAAACCAAAGCCCAGCCCCAGTGACACACTTCCTTCAATAAGGCCAAACCTATTCCAACAAGGCCACACCTCCTCATCCTTTCAAATAATGCCACTCCCTGGTGACTGAACATTCAATATATGAGCCTATAGGGGCCAATCTTATTCAAACCACCACAATCTTAGGTTCCTAAGGCTGGCTCTTAACTTACTATGTCAGTGAGGATGACCCTGAACCTCTGCTTGCTCTGCATCTACCTCACAAATGCTGATGTTACAGATGTGTGACAGCAAGCCTGGCTCCTTGGCAATATTATGTGGCTTCAAACCTTTAATAATTTTGAGACAGAATCTTGCTATATAAACCAGAATGGCCTTGAATGTATGGTGATCCTTGTCTCCACCTCTCAGTGCTAGGATTATAGGCTTGCACCATCTCATTGGCTTTCATATCTTTAAACAGCATCTACAGGCTCACAACTTAAATATCAATGTGGGATATTAGTCTCCATCTCAGACATCATTTCTGTGTTATGTGTGTCCATGTATGTGCATTATGTGTATTTATGGGTTATGTATTTGTGTGTATGTATGTCTTGTGTATGTTTGTGTGTTGTGTATATGCTTGTGTGTGTTGGGTATATGTGTATGTATGTGTACTGTGTGTATGCATGTGTATGTGTGTGCTATGTGGATATGGGTGTGTTTGTGTATGCTGTGTGTATGCATGTGTGTATATGTGTGTGTTGTGTGTATATGTTTGTGTTGTACGTATGTATGTGTGTGTATTGTATGTATCTATTTGTATGTATGCTTTGTGTGTATGTATGTGTTGTATGTCTATGTGTTTGTGTTTGTTGTGTGTATGAATGTGTGTTGTGTGTATGTGTGTGTATTGTGTGTATGCATTTGTATACATATATATTTTGTTTGTGTGTGTGTTGTGTTTGTAGGTGAGAATATGTGTGTGTTGTGTGTATGTGTGTGTTCTGTATATGTATGCCCATAAGGTCTCATGTCTCTCCCTGCTACAGAGCTCCTAGGGAGTCTCCTGTCTCCATCTCCTATCTTGTCATAGGAGGCAGGGATTACAGACGTATGCTGTGTCTGGCTTTCTGTGAGTTCTGGGGACCTGAACTCAGATGTGAAATCAGGCTCACATAACAAGCACTTTACCCCCGAAGCATCTTTCCAGGCCATCTTTCTGGGTTCTTCCATTTCTGTCATCCTGGTAACTCATTGAAAAAAAATAAAATAAAAACAATTCTTTAAAACTCCCAAGGCCCTGTTTCAAAAATACCTCTGAAGTCTAGCCCTTCTTCATTGCTTTCTCTGGTTCGAGTCACCGCCATATTTTACCCTGGTTATAGGACTTCTCTCCATTCTTCTCCTGTCCCACTTTGTGCCAGTATAGTCTGTCATCCTCATGCTCACAGGGAGTCTTCAGAAGTATAAGTCGGGCCATGGCACTCTGCTCCAAACCCTCCAACAGCCCCAATTTTACAACCATTCACTCACTAAAATAGTCACATAAATATTACATTTAAAAATATTTATGGTGAGCTTTCCCTGAGCCCAGAACTGTTCTGGGAACTTACAATACATCAGTGAACAGGACAATAAAAAGTCTTTATCCTTTGTAGGGAGATCCTAGGGTGGCAGCTAGTCAATATCTTTACAGCAAACACGGTCTACAGTAAGGAGAGAGCGGGCAGTGGAGACTGAGAAAACATGGAGAATGGCTAAGAAGGAAACAAAAAGACAGAAAACAGGCCTGCTTCTGCAGTTTGCATACTAGCTACTCGGGAAGCTACAGCAGGAGGATTGTGAGCTGCAGAATGAGTTCAAGACCAGCCTGGGTAACTAATGAGATGCTGTTTCAAAATAAAGTCCAAAAAGGGCTGTGAGTAGAGTTGAGAGTTCCTGGCTATCAGTGGCTATTATGTTATCCAATTCCCTGGTGCCACATAAAAGCAAGAAGGAATAAGGGAGGGAGGGGAAGAAGGAGGGAGGGAGGGAGGGAGGGAGGGAGGGGGAGAAAGAAAGAGGACAGAGACTGTACCAGGCAGAGTGTCTCATAACTGTAAGCCTGGCACTTGGGAGGTGTGTTCAGGAGACTCAGAAGTTCAAAGCCAGCCTTTGCTACAGAAGGATTTAGAGACCAGCCTAGATGGCTCATGCCTGACATGTAGCGTTTAGGATGCCAATGCAGAGGCCTGTTCTGAATTTGAGGCCAGCATAGCTACATAGCAGATCTGTTTTAAAAAGAAAGAAAATGGTGGACTTGAAAAAGTGAAGTCAGCCAGACAGGGTGGCGTGTGTCTTCAATCCCAACACTTGGAAGGCAGAGGCAGGAGGATCTCTGTGAGTTCAAGGCCAATCTGATCTACATAGGGAGTTCTAGGACTACATAGAAAGACCCCGTCTCAAAAACAAACAAAAAACAAACAAACAAACAAACAAAAAGTGAAGCCTCAGCGGGCTAGAAGGAAAGGTATGATGTGTAAGACTCCCTGAGGGGTGGCACTCAGGCGAGCAGAATGGCCAAGGTCAAGGCACTCACAATGTCATGCTCCAGAAACAAAAAGATGGAGGGAGGAAAAAGCAGAGGGAGCTGAAGGGAGATGGGTAGATTAGTGGGGACGTACCGATGGGGCTTAGAACAGTGTAAGACATTGTGGAGTTTAGCTTTTACTCTAGTGAGATGGCAGCCATTGGAACATTTCACAGCACAAGAATGATGCCATGTGAGACACACACACACACACACACACACACACACACACACACGCACGCATGCACGCACGCACGCGCACAGAGTCTGTTTTGTTCTAGAGAGGGTCTTGTTACACAAATCAGAAGGAACTCACAATCTTCCCACCTCTTCTGGGATTATAAGCATATACTGCCACATCTAGGTTTCCTCATTGTGTTTTGGGGTTTGTTTGTTTGTTTGTTTGTTTTTTTAGAGGGAGCCACCTCACCTTGTTGCCCACACTGGCCTTGAACTCCTAGATTCAAGTGACGCTCTGCCTTAGCCTCCTGAGTAGCTGGGACTACCTGAGCATATCACCACACAGCTCACACTACACATTTAACTTCTTTACCTGTAGGTCACATATCTGAGGACTTGCATCTAAGTTATATGCAAACTGTCATATCTCCATATCAACAGGCAATCAAATCTAAAACTAGAAAAAGAGCCAGGCATGTCACTATGAAACTATAATCCCCACACTTGTAATTCCTACACCAGGGAGGCAGACAGACAGATTCCTGGGGCTTGGTGGCCATGCAGTCTCACTTACCTTTGAGCATCAGGCCAGTGAGAGACCCTGTTTCAAAAAGGGGAGGTGACAGAGCCGGAAGAGCCACATCTGTGGCTGACTTCTGGTCACGACAAGCAGTACACACTCATCTATGCTCTCACCCACATGTGTACATACACTTGGACAACACACACTCACAAAGGATCCCTCTGGATCTGGCGACGTCGCTGGGTGGGAGAGCCATTGCTTAGCATGTATAAGTCTCCGCATTTGACCCCCACAGCATTGCATACAAAAAAAGTAATGGAAGAAGCTTAGAAACAAGAATGATCTCTTTGGACACTCACTGAACTCCAGGAAGGAGACCTCCACAGCCAGCTGGTAGCAATGGCTTGGACCAGGGTGGCCACGCAGGTGGGGAAAGATGGTTGGCCACTAGGTACAGTTTGAAGGAAGGGTCATTCAGGTTTCCTGATGGGTCAGAAATAGGACGGATGAAAACAAAAGACAGGAGTCAAGGGAGGCAGCAAACTTTAACCTAAGCAAGAGAAGACAGTAGCTGCTGGCCCCAGAGGTGAAAAGGATGAGTGAAGCCATTTGGGAGGGAAGACTTGAGGTCAGATGGTGACATAGGAAGTGAGGTTCTGATCTAGATCCAGTTTCTCAGGGTAGGGGGGTCTCCCTTCTGACCTTGGTTTACTGAGAGTTACCAAGAAGAGTGTTGAAGGGCCAGGGTGTAGAGAGGCTTGCTGCCAAACCTGGAGGCCTGAGTTTGATCCCTGGGACCTACACAGTGGAAGGAGAAAGCAACTCCTAGTAGTTATCTTGGCTAGGAGTGCATTGCCACCTGTATACCATTATACATATGTAAATGCACGCACACAGACACAGACACAGACACAGACACACACACACACACACACACACACACACACACACACACTCAATGTACTAAAAAGTTGAGACAATGCTGAAGAGCCAGGTATGTGGCGGCACAAGCCTGTAATCAGGGGCTGATGGCAACAAGCTCAGGAGCTAAAGCTTATCCTCGGCTACACAGGGAATTCAAAGCCAGCCGGGACCAAAGGAGGCCCTGTGTCAAGTAACGTAAAACAGTAGCAACAGTCAAAAAGAACACTGAGAAGGTCTCTGTACTTTCTCCTCAAGTCCACCAATGCTGTGAGGCTCCCTGGGAGACTTCATCATCCTCAACCTCATTTTATTGTTGGGATAAAGCCTTCTATGATTTTAATTTGATTGTGAGTTTGTTTTTCTGTTGTTATCATTTTAATATATTGCTGGGTCTGGTTGATTAATATTTATTTAGGATTTCTGCCTCTGTTCTTATAGATGAGACAGACTTGTAATTTCCTCTGTTTAAATTGCCCTTGTCTCTTGAACTGAAGGGAGTTGCTTTGCACTGTTTTCTTTCCGAAATAGTTTGTATATGATAAGATGTAATGGTCTCCTGAATTCCATAGTGCTCACCCCTATGACGCATTTTCTATGTTTGTTTTATGTTGTTACCATATGTATTTTGTTTTGCAGGGTGGGATGTTTATAAGTGAATACATGTATTAGGTCATTTTTCTTTTCTTTCTTTCTTTTCTTTTTTTCTTTCTTTTTTTTTTCCGAGACAGGGTTTCACTGTGTAGCTTTGGCACCTTTCCTGGAACTCACTTGGTAGCCCAGGCTGGCCTCGAACTCACAGAGATCTGCCTGCCTCTGCCTCCCGAGTGCTGGGATTAAAGGCGTGCGCCACCACCGCCTGGCTGAGGCCATTTTTCAAAACTGCCTTTTTTGTTTTGTTTGTGGCAGTGCTGGAGATGGAACCCAGGGCCTTGCACAAGTTTAGCAGGTGCTCTGTCACTGAGCTATATGTCCAGCTCCAGTTCATCGCCTTTTAAAATTCTGTTATGTTACAGAACCTCCAAAATAACCCAGCATTAGACGTGCTTGTCACACAGCCCGGTTATGTGGGCTCTGTCCCCAGAAGCCACATAAAGATGGAAGGGATAACCGACTCCATCAGGTTGTCCTCTGACCCCTGCACAGGTGAGGCAAGTGTGCTCATACATACATTATGCACCTCCGCACAAATAATGGAGAAAATTAAAGTGCTGTTCGAGGGTTCTCCCATGATACCTTCAGCACGTCTGCTTTATCTGCTGCTGTATTCGTTTTCTATTTGTGATTGTTTCTCAGTTTTACTAGAGGATCTTTTCCCATCTTGTTTTTCTTTCTATAAAACAATCTTTTTTTTTTTCCCCAGAGACAAGTTTCTCTGTGTAGCTTTGCACCTTTCCTGGATCTCACTCTGTAGACCAGACTGGCCTTGAACTCACAAAGATCCACCTGCCTCTGCCTCCTGAGTGCTGGGATTAAAGGCGTGTGCCACCACCGCCCAGCCTAAAATAATCTTTTGTTTTTATTGATCTTTATTGGTTCTTTGCCTTCTGTTTTATTAATTTATATTATTTATTTATTTATTTATTTTGGTTTTTTCGAGACAGGGTTCTCTGTGTAGCTTTGTAGCTTGTCCTGGAACTCGCTCTGTAGACCAGGCTGGCCTCGAACTCACAGAGATCCACCTGGCTCTGCCTCCCAAGTGCTGGGATTAAAGGCGTGTGCCACCACCACCCAGCCTGTTTTATTAATTCTTTCTCCATGATTAAAAATTCTATCAATGTACAGGCTAGGTGAAAGAAAAGAGGGCTGAGGAGTTGGCTCCGTGGGTAAGAGCCCTTGATGTGCATGCAGTCTTGAGGAGCTGAGTTCAAATCCCCATCACTAATGTAAAAAGCTGGGTATGGCCATGTGACCCAGCACAGTGAGGGATGACAGTAGGTGGACGGCATCGACGTAGCTCTGAAATCAGGAAGAGATGGTTCTAGATAGACATTTATATCCTTTCTAGATACAAAAATGAACAAATAGGGCATGAAAATACAAGAATGTTGGTGATGGTATAAATGCAAACCACAGAGAGCTGAGACTTCTCGGTCCTCAGGATGACTTCATTCAAACAGACAACAGAAAATGTTGACAAGGACAAAGAGAAACTGGAATTCTCCCACTTCATTGGTGGGAAGGGAAAGGGTACAGGCTCTGTGGGAAGCAGTCTGAAGTTACTTAAAACGTTTAGCGCTGAGCATGGTGGCACATGCCTATAACCCCAGCACCTGAGAGGAGAAGGGCTGGAGGATCAGGCGTTCAAGGTCATTTCTGCTACGTAGCAAGTTCAAGACCTGCCTGGACAACATGAGACCCGGTCTTAGAAAAAAAATTTAACTATTGAATTTCCATGTAACCCACAAATTCCACTCCTGGGTATAGAGCCAAGAAAAATAAAAATGTGTGCTACCACAACCCTTGTACACCAATAGGTTTAGCTACATTACTCATAATGTCTAAAAAGCCCAACTATCTCAAATGTTCATGAACTAATGGATGAATAAAATGTATATCATTCTTACAATTAAATATTACTTAGCCAGGAAAAAAATGAAGCACTGTCATATGCTATGACATGAATGAATGTTGAAAACATGATGTTAGCCAGCATGACACACACCTGGGAATCCAGCACTTACAAGAAAAAGGAGTACCGGAGTTCAAGGCCAACCTTTACTACATAGGAAATTTGAAGCTAGCCTAGGTTATATGAGACTCCGTCTCAAACAAATAAACAAACAAATTGATTATGGTGATGGCTATGAAACTCTGATACTATGTCAAAGTCATTGACTTGTAACAAAGAGTTAAACAGGCCAGGCATGGTGAGGCATGCCTGTAATCATCTAATACTTGGGAGACAGAGGCAGGGAAGACTAGTTGGAGGCTAGCCTGGTCTGCATAAGAAGTCCCAGGCCTTTCTGGGCTACAGAGTAAGACCCTGTTTCAAGAAACCCAAAATAATTAACAAAAGAAACAATAGGATACATTTCAGATAAGGGGACACTTGCTTAGCCTCATGTCCACTTTTGCTGTTTTGAGGATCCTAGGCCAGAGTATATACAACAATGATGAATATGACTAAATTTCATAAATGAATCTAACCAATTATCAAATACATGCATGTCATCTTCTTATCTTGACAAATAGACCTTCATAACTCCCTGTAGGTCCAGACTCCACAGAGAATGCTCAGGCTTGGGGCTGGAGAAATAGATGTCAGTAAAGTGCTTGATTACAAGCATGAGAACCTAAGTTCAAATCCCTGTACCCATGAAAAAAAAGCCAGGTTCACAAAGGTACATGTTCAGCTATGTTCATAGCAGTATTATTTGTAATAGCCAGAACCTGGAAACAACCTAGATGTCAGTCAACTGAAGAATGGATTAAGAAAATGTGGTACATATAAACAATGGAGTACTACTACTCAGCAGAGAAAAACAATGACAGCATGAAATTCGCAGGCAAATGGATGGAATTAGAAAATATCATCCTGAGTTAGGTAACCCAGACTCAGAAGGACAAACATGATATGTACTCACTCATAAGTGGATTCTAGATATAAAGCAAAAGATAATCAGACTGCAACCCACAGATCCAGGGAGGCTACCTAGCAGGGGAGACCCTAGGATGACTGTGGCTTATAATAAATTTTGGTTTTGCCCAGTCACTGGGCAAGCTTTAGTGAAACATTTCACTATTAGGATAAGAATTTGTACTGTATCAAGCTGATGAAAGAAAATGCTGGCTGTGCTTTCAGGAGGGGAGGCTAAAATCTTTTTTAGATTGTGGATTAGCCTATAGAAAAATGTCAGCCATAAATCAAACAGTGAAGGAGAAGATGAATAGGAATATCACTTACACAACTTAAGTAAAACATAGCTCTCTGAACAGATGAAGATAGGCTTCTTCTGTATCCCAGAATCTAATCAATATTTGTATGTATAATTCAGCTATTATTTGGCTTAAAAGGGCTTATTGGGAAATGTTATATCATTTATACTATTTTCTACAGAGAAAATATTTTACTGTTTAAAATAACCCTGGACTTTTAAATTATAGCCTGTTTTTATATTAATAAAAAATAAAAATAAAGAAAAAGGGGTTAGGGATTTAGCTCAGTGGTAGAGTGCTTGCCTAGCAAGCGCAAGGCCCTGGTTTGATCCTCAGCTCCACAAAAAAAAAAAAAAAAAAGTCAGGTTCATAGCACCTACCTATAATTCTAGCACTGGGGAAATACCAACAGGCAGACCCCTGGAGCTTGTTGACCTGCTAGTCTTGGTGACTCCATTAGCTCCACAGTCAGCTGGAAATCCTGTGTCCAAAAATAAGGTGTGATAAAATAAGGTGGTGGCTTGTACTTTTAGTCCCAGCACTCAGGAGGCAGAGGCAGGTAGAGTCTGTGAATTCCAGGCTAGCCTGTCTTCATATCAAGCTCCAGGCCAGCTAGGGCTACAGAGTGAGATGGTGTCTCAACACAAACAAGGGGCTGGAGAGATTGCTCAGTGGTTAGGAATATTGACTGCTCTTCCAGAGGACCCAGCACCCACACAGAGGCTCACAACTGTCTGTAACTTCAGTTCCAGGGGATCTGGTCCTCTCTTCCAGCTCCCAAGGGCACTGCAGGGCATAGGCATGCACTTGGTACACAGACATACATGCAGAAAAATAGTCATACACATAAAATGGGAAATAAATAAATAAATAAATAAAACTAAGATGGAGAGTAAATCAAGAAACCAATGCACATTTTGTATCTACACAGACACACAGACACACACACAGAGAGAGAGAGAGAGAGAGAGAGAGACAGAGACAGAGACAGAGACAGAGACAGAGACACACAGAGAGATGTTCTTTGCAGTTCTGCTCCAACATGAGGAGTAAGTTGGCAGCTCTGTACCTACTCTTCTGTCCTCCAACTTCTGGATCTGCCCACATGATGAGGGCCCATGTGCATGCATCTGGATCCCCACTCCACACAATTAACCATAGTCACATCTTCTATAAACAGCTACTTCTTAAAACCCTATATGATAAAGGAATAAACAATATGACGTTATCTGTGGTTCTCCAGAGGGCAGACCTAGCTAAGATGCTAGCACAGGGCCTGGAAACCAGTGTTTAGCTGTGGCATGGATTCCAGGCTCCAAGTACATACTTTGGTCACTGTCATGGCTTGTTTGGAGCTGTCCTGGAGTCCTTGTCCTGTGGGAAGAAGCCTTGGCTGGAGGATGACCAGGGCTTTTCCTAAAGAGGAGTGCCCAACACAGTAGATGCTCTTGCCCATGTCTTGGGGAACCCTTCCATTTTGATGAATGAAACAGATCCACACCAAGGGGTCTGTTTCATCATTGTGAATTTCTAGAACACTGGGACAAAGAGAAGATTCTAAAAACTTCCAGGAAAGGGAAAGCGAGGGAGAGAGGGAGATAGACAAGGATGGCGTCCTATAATGAGCCAGTATCACAGTTACAACAGACAAGACACTTCCAACACAGGGCTGGAGGCTGATGGCAGAAAGCCGTGCTTTCAAATCCAGAAGGAGATGCTTTACAACCTAGAATTTTATATGCAGAGGCCACACTTTGAACTGTGTGGATCTGATGGCTAATATTGATTTCCAACTTGAAGGATCTGGAATAAGCTAAGAGGCAAGCCCTGAGCAGGTCTGTGGGGGTGTGGATTTCCAGGAAAGATAAAGGGGAGAAAGCTCCCTAAGAATGGCAGAATCCATTGGTGGCCCCTCCTGAGAATCCAGGAAGAGGCCTGCTGTTTGTCTGCACAGCTTGGCTTCTTGTTCCTTTTTCTCTGCTGTATATCCTTCACCAACGTCAGAGCCCAGCGTCTCCAGGCCTGACAGAGACTGAAGACCAGGGGCTCTCCAGGAATCTTTCAGGCCTTCCCCACCTGATTGAGACTATTGAGGCATCCAGCTTCATGGACAGAGGAGCTACTCCACCTCACCCCCTCCAGTGTACAGACAGCCACTGTTGGATCAACCTCTGTTGGTTGTAAGCTACTCTAGTAAAACTCCCTTCTAATAATATACACC
The DNA here is from genome assembly GCF_903995425.1 of Onychomys torridus. Taxonomy (NCBI): domain Eukaryota; kingdom Metazoa; phylum Chordata; class Mammalia; order Rodentia; family Cricetidae; genus Onychomys; species Onychomys torridus. The sequence goes on along the minus strand of NC_050450.1, from coordinate 16,161,187 downwards.
CTAGCAGTTCTGGTCCTTTAGAGCACCGGGACTAACAGAGTGGATGGAGAAGGAAGGTCACAGCAGACTTGTAAACACGGTCTAACCATATTGCTTAAGAGGCTGCTAGAAGATGTGCTGCTTTGAGAGGTGCACACCTAGACAGCAGGAAGCCCAGTACAACAGGCGAGGCTGAGAAGGAATGGAAGCCCACTCCTACCCCCAAATGAATGTGGTTGGCTTTCTTTTTCTTTTAGAAAGAGGAGTGGTCAGCTAGCTTTGGCTCACAGTTCAGAAGGAACAGTCTATCACATCAAGGAAGACATGGCGGCAGACTGATGCCTGTCCATGACGGTGAGAGCACGAGGTAACTGGCCATGGGGCTGGCAGTCAGGAAGCAGAGAATTTTGATTAGAAGCAGAGCTAGGCTATTTTAAAAAAATAATAATACAGGGTCTTGCCAGGCAGTGGTAGTGCACACTTTTAATCCCAGCACTCAGGAGGCAGAGGCAGGTGGATCTCTGAATTTGAGGCCAGCCAGGATGGCCAGGGCTACACAGGGAAACTGTCTTGGAAAACCAAAGTCAAACAAAAAACAAAAACAAACAAACAAACAACCCAAACTGGATCTTGCTGCATATGTAGCCCAGGTTGTTTAAACTGGTTTTTCCACTTCAGCCTCCAAGTGCTGGGATTACAAGAATGTGTCATTACACACAGCTGTGTCTGTTTGGTGTTGCTGCATAACAAAAACCCCAAATTCAGTTTAAAGCACTGTCTATAGCCAAGCTTGGTGGCATGTGCCTATGGTCTCAGCATTTGGGGAGGAAGATCAGGAGTTCAAGGTCATCTTCAGCTTGGTTGAGAGTTTTAGGACAGCCTGGAGTACATGAGACCTTGTCTCCCCAAAAAAGGAAGAAGGAAGGAAAGAAACCAAAAAACAAGCTGGGCATGGTGGCACATGCCTTAAATCCCAGCACTAGGGAAACAGCGGCAAGCAGATGTCTTGGTGTACACAGCAAGTTCCAAGATAGCAGTCTCCTGCTTCTGTTAATTAGAAGTCAGGAGGTACAGTGGCTGGGTCCCTGTTGTTGGTATTTGTACGCTGTATGAAGGTGTATTGCTGTGATTGGTGTAATAAAGGGCTGAATGGCAGATAGCTAGGCAGGAGGTATAGGCAGGACTTTCGGAAATAGAGAGGGCTCTGGAAGGAAGAAAGGAGGAGTCACCAGCCAGATCTGGAAAAGAGACAGGAGGTGGAAGAGAGGGATGCCATGTGGCAGAATGTAGATTTAAAATATGGGCTAATTTAAGTTTTATGAACTAGTTAGAAACAAGCCTAAGCTATAGGCCAAGCTTTCATAATTAATAAGAAGTCTCTGTGTCATTATTTGGATGCTGGAGGAACAGAGAAAGACTCATTACAGGCCCCCTACTTGGGATCTTTTTTAAAGTATGGGGAAAGGGGCTAGAAAGATGGTCCAGTGGTTAAGGGCATGTACTGTTCTTGTTCTCAGCACCCATGTCAGGTAGCTGATAACTACTTGCAACTCCAGTTCCAGGGGATCTGATGCCCTCGTCTGGCCTCTGTGGGCTCCTTGCATGCACATTTTACGAATAAACTCACAAAAGTACACACACGTGTACATAATAAAAATACATAGATTATATTTTGCTTGGCATGGTTATGGATCCTTTCAGTCCCAGGAGAGACAGGTGGATCTCTGTGAGTTCAAGGCCAGCTGGTCTACATAGCAAGTTCCAGGACAGCCAACGCTACATAATAGAGAGATCTGTCTCAAAAGAAAATGACATTTAATTTACTATGAGTGTGGGGGAGCACGGGAGAGAAAAGAACAGCTCTGAGGTGCTGGTTTCCTTCTTCCACCACGTGGGACCTAGGGAGGGAGCACAGATGTCAGCCTGGGTGACCAGTGCCTTCATCTGCTGAGCCACCTCACTGTCCCCTACTAGGATCTTTGGGAGCTCCTTTCTCATTGCCATGAGTTTGAGGCCAGCCTGGGCTACAAAGTGAGTTCAAGTCCAGTTTGAATTGAAGATGCTGTATCCAAAACAAAACCCTGCCATGTAGCTCAGTGATAGGACGCTTGCATATTATGCACACAGTCCTGGGTTCGCCCTCAGCCCGCAAATCAAACAAATGAAACCATGGAGTAAAAATAGTTTGTGTGAGTTTAATGTAGTGTTTCTGTTGTTCTAGCCAGATGCATATGCCATTCCACATGCAATTTGCCATGCATGAGTGGTAAGATTTATATCATAATACACAGTTACATTTTCTTTGGCTTTGTTTTTGATGCAGGGACTCCTGTAGCCCATGCTGACATCAAACTCACAATGTAGTCAAAGATGAATCATCTTGAACTGATCCTCCTGCCTCTGCCTCCTGAATGCTGGGATTACAGGCATAGCCACCCTGTTCTGTTCTTAATTTTTTTTCCCTGTGACTCTGGGAACGGAAGCCAAGGCCTCTTCCATCCTAAGTGAGTGCTTTATAAGTGAGAAGTGAACCACGTACCTAGCCAATTTTCTTTACTTAGAATGACTCCTTTTAAAAACATTTTTTAATGATTTATTTCTTTTTATTTCACATGCAATGGTGTTTTGCCTGCAAGTATGTCTGTATAAGGGTGTCCGATCCTCTGGAACTGGATCTGACAGTTGTGAGCAGCCATATGGGTGCTGGGAATTGAACCCGGGTCCTCTGGAAGAGCAGCTGGTACACTTAACCACTGAGCCATCTCTCCAGTTACCTTATAATGACTTTTAATGACAAGTAAAAAGTACCATGTGACATAGATCATGGGAGAAGGATGAAGCCTGGTAGCTGAGGGCCTAGAGTGGTACTCTTCCCTAGTTAACAGATCTCTACTTCCTACTTTTCTTGTTTCTCTGACAAAATGCCATAGGAAAACGCTTAGAGGAAAGGTTCATTTTGACTCCTGGCTTGAGGGGCCAGCCTGTCACCCCAGGGAAGGCCTGGTGGCAGGCGCTGGCAGCAGCAGCAGCAGCGTGAGGCAGCTGGTCACATTGCTTCTGCAGTCAAGACTCAGAGATGAATGCTGTGCTCAGCTGCCTCTCTCCTTTTTATGCAGCCTGGGACTCCAGCCTATCTACTGGACCTGCCCCCACAGTCCAAGCTCTGTTGGAAAGCCTTCACAGACACACTCAGACACATGTCTCCTGGGTGATTTTACATCTCATCAAGTGAGAAATTAACCATTACACACCTTCACTCTCGTTTTGCTTAGGGTCTTCCTACTGATGGAATCTCCCCTGAAGCCATGAGTAGGTTTGAGTTCAGGATTTCAAACAACGCAATGCAAACTTGGCTTCTCTCTATCCCCTCTGCCCTGGCTTAGATCTCAGCATCATGTGTTGGAAGGAAAGAGGCTGCTACTATGATGCTTTGAGGACTGAGTATCCCCAGTGAAATCATCTGAGTTGTGTTTGAGAATACATCTCCCGAAAGGTTTTTCATGCCCTCTACCACCCCCCCCCCCCCCCCGTTTTCTAGTTTTCTGTGGAGGGAAGGCTCTATTAGCTCACCCTCTCAGGTCACAGGCAGTCCCTGAGAGAAGTCAGGGCAGGAACTGAAACAGAAACCATGGAGGAATGCTGCTTACTGTCTTGCTCTGTGGTTCATGCTGTTTTCTTACATAGTCCAGAATCACATGCCCAGAGAACTGTCCACAGTGACCTGGGCCATCACATCAATTAAGGCAATCTCTCACAGACATGACCACGGGTCACTCTGATCTAGATAACCCCTCAACTGATAGTCCCTCCTCAGGCAACTCTAGGTTATGTCAAGTTGATGGCTGAAGCTAACTAGGGCACCTTTAAAACGGGCACAGAAGAGAATTTAGACAATGAATGTCTCTCTCTTTGTGTTCTCCAGTTTGGGGGGGCTTCTAGCCACACAGTACAGTTAAGTTTAGCACTCAGACTGCATTCTGCCAAATCCACAAGATCTAGTAACAGAAGCCAGCCACCTACCTGGTCAAGTCAGGGTGTGGATATCAAAATGGCCTAGGTAACTCTGCTCCTGAGGAAGGGTCTCCAGGTTTGGCCTCTGACCTGCTAGAGAATTCAGTCTCTCTCTGGTTGCCCTCTGGGCCTGGGCCTTGGCCATAGCCCCACATCCAAGTTTCTGCCTCTAGGGAATGAAACCATACCTTTAGAGATGGGAAGCACTTCAGGTCTGCCTTCTGGCTACACACAGCTACATCTTTACCAAGTACAAGGCAGGCCTTGCAGATGCCAATGCTGAGATCAACCATGAACTAAGTAATGGGTATGAGTCACTCAGTTGTCTGTGCCCGGTGTCAAAAACATAGAGGAAAACCCAACTAAAATAGATACATTTATTCAGTTGTGTATTACTTGAATAATTTTTAAAAATTAAACTTGAGGCCAGGCAGTGGTGGTACACATCTTTAATCTCAGCACTTGGGAGGCAGAGGCAGGCAGATCTCTTTGAGTTCAAGGCCAAGTAGTCTACGTGAGTTCAAGGACAGTCAAGACTACATTGAGAAACACTGTCTTGAAAAAAACAAAAATAAATAATAATAATAAAAATAAAAGTTGAGACAGGGTCTCATGTAGCCAGGCTGTTTAAATTTGATATGTAGCTGAGGATCACCTTGAACTTCTAATTCTCCTCCCTCCATCTCTCAACGGCTGGGATTATAAGCATACAATACTATGCAGGGCTTTGAGTCTTTTTGTCCTTTTTGTAAAAAATAATGATGACCAAAGGTAAGAACAAACACACACATACACACATACACACACACACACACACACACACACACACACACACACACACACACACACACACTGGACTGGTAGTACATGCTTATAATCCCAGCATTTGGGTGGTGGAGGCAGGAGAGTCAAGAATCCACTTTTATCTAGGCTACATAGTAAATTTGCATCCAGCCTGGGATACATGAGACCCCGCCTCAAAAAATAAAATAAAGCCGGGCGGTGGTGTCGCTTGCCTTTAATCCCAGCACTCGGGAGGCAGAGGCAGGCGGATCTCTGTGAGTTCGAGGCCAGCCTGGGCTACAGAGTGAGTTCCAGGAAAGGCGCAAAGCTACACAGAGAAACCCTGTCTCGAAAAACAATAAAATAAAATAAAATAGAAACAGTGCTGAGAAGAGGGTCCCACGGGTAAAGTGCTCATCAAGCAAGTGTGAAGACCTGAGTTAGAATCTCCAGAGTCCAGGGAGAGCCCCGCAAGTGAGCAATCATCTGTAACCCAGCGTGCCTCTGGTGAGACAGGAGCGGAGACAGGAGAAGCTGGGGGGAGTGGAGAATGGGGAGTTATTGATTAATGAGACTCGGTTCAGAAAGATGAAGAGATCTGATGACAGGTGCCGGCTGGCGGAGCTCGCACAACTTTATGAAGCATGCACAAACGGAACACTTAAAATGGCTAGGGCCACGAATTTTATGGTATGTATATATAGGTTTGTTTGTTTTGGTTTTGTTTTTGTTTTCCAGAGCTGAGGACCGAACCAGAGCCTTCGCTCTACCACTGAGCTAAATCCCCAACCCCTTGTTTTTTGTTTGTTTGTTTGTTTGTTTTTGTTTTTTGCTACAAATAAAAAGGTAGTTTTAAAAAAATCACAGTGAGTCAGGCAGCCATTGTCAGGTGAGGATCAGATCCTACCACAAAGCACTATTGGCTCTAAGGACAGACTGGAGGAGTCCCCTGGGCATCGCTTGGGCACTTATGAATGACTTATTGTGGGCTGGGCCCTCAGTGGGTTGAGTAAAGATGTCAGGGTGGCGTTGAGTTCTGTTCAGCCACTGAAGGGACTTCCCAGGTCCTAGGGAGCCATGGCAGCAAAGGGGACACACTTCATTCCCTTGTTTGATGCTCAGAGCAGAAGATCCCATTCAACGAAGGAGGGAGACCATTTGCAAGAAGGTCTGCTTGACATATATGGGGTGACTTGGAGAGTGTTTGTTGGGTAAGTGGGCAGCCAGGCATCTGTGGCAAGCATCTGTAATTAGCCACATTATTGTCTTGTTGACCAAGGATATGCAGTCTGCACTTGGGGAAAGGAGGGTGGGAGGGGCGGGAAATTGTGCTGAGCCCCTCCACACATGCACACCTTCAGTCTCTGTAACTGTCTGGTATGAGTCAAACCTTGAAGGGGCTGCCTTTGAATCTGGTGATGGCTAGCTGGGATGTGGCATACAATGGACACCGCGTTCCAGGTCACACTTGGATCAGGGTCTTGTAGTGGGGGAACATCTATCAACTATTGTCCTAAGAGTCATAGGCGGTATGAGGAAAATTCAACGCCTCTTCCCACCCCACACTGCTTCCCTCCTTCCCGACTGTGGCTGCCCCTACCTCAACAGCTGGAAATGCTGTGGGAATTGCTCTCCACTGAGGAGGAAAAATGATCTGACCCCATGTCTCCTTCCTGGGGTCTGTCGCCAAGGCAGACGATATGCAATAGGAGACCAGCCATCAAGGGCCACCCTTGCAAGGGCTTGGTGAGATGGCATTGCAATCCCTGTCTCCTGAGCCTGTCCTGTAAACACCTATCTTCTAGTAAGCATCGCATATGTGTCTCTCCCTGAAGCATCTTCTACTACAATGCTCCTGTGAGTTCTCTGTGGCTGCCAGAGCCAAGCACCACCCAGAACCTTACAGTGAAGACATTTCTTCTCACAGTTCTGAAGGCCAGAGGCCAAAGCCAGGGACAAGCTCCATTCACAGGCTCTGAGGAAGGTCTCCTCTGTCACCCTCAGCTTACGGGGTCTCCAGGCCTTCGCTTCGAGGCTTGCAGCTACAATGATCTGCCCCGCCTCTTATGAAACTTTCCACAGAGGATGAAGAGTAACTTTTCTACCCATGAAGTTGTCAAGGTTAAACCTGAAAACACCAAGCCAGGTGTGTAGTGCACGGCTGCAATCCCAGGACTCAGGAGGCTGAGGCAGGAAGATTGCTGTACGTTTGAGGCCAGCCTGGGCTATGCAGTGAGTCAGCTTGACTCAAACAAAAGCAAACATCATAACTATAGTAATAATACTACTTGGGCACAATGTTCTTGGGTTTTTGTTTGGGCGAATGTTGGTTGGTGCTAAGGGTCAAACCTAGGACCTCCCATGTTCTAGACAAGTGCAGTCTGTCACTGAGCTGTACCCTCTGCCCCTTGCTTCTGTGGTGCTGGAGATCAAACCCACAGCCTTTGGCATGCTGAGCACTAACCCAATCACTGAGCTACACCCCTAGAGCTGAAATGGTCTTTCTTATTGATCTACTCTGGTTTTGAGACAGGGTCTCAAATTTTGATACAAACCTGATTCTCCTGCTTTCATCTCCCAAGTGCTAGGATCTGAGGCATGTGCCACCATGCCAGGCTTTCAATCCATACTTGGAAATCTTAAAATGGGACCTCATTTGGGCCACTATTTGGATTTTGTCTATTCCTCTCTGCTTTAGGGATCCCAAAATGTTTACAGAAAAAAATCCCCAAACAACAGCAAACAAAAATGTCAGGCAACACGGGAGAAGTCAGAAGCAGCCACCTGATCTTGGACACTACAGGGAGGCTAGAGATGTTTCTGGGGGACCCATGTAGTTGAAATGCTGGGGCCTCCTAAGGTAATGACTGAGGACATGCATTGTCTGGACAGAGGTGTTTCAGCATATGGGCACTTAGACACGTGTTGGTGGGTCCCAGAAAATATTTGTCCTTGAGTCTCTCTCTCTCTCTCTCTCTCTCTCTCTCTCTCTCTCTCTCTCTCTCTCTCTCTCTCCTCTCCTCTCTTTCTCTCCCCATCTCAGCTTCAGGAAGCTCCTGAAGCTGATAAGAAGATAAGATTTTCCAGGCCTCTCCCTGCCGGAGTAAGCAATCAAAGCTGCCAAGTCGACTCCGACACCAGACCAGCTGTGTGGAAGACCACCTGCGTTACTTGGAAAGGACACTCCAACCTGTGGATCTGCTTGCAGGCTGCGCAGTGGGCTCCAGGTTCCCAGCTTTGTGAACTGTCACCCATGCCAGGTGGGCTTTGGTGATGCAGCTGTCTTTGAGTCATTTTGGCTTCTGTAAGTGACCCCTTACCCATA